>NC_072003.2:315000-615000 GCF_028885655.2 Pongo abelii | reverse complement strand
ACAGGCACACGCCACCACGCCCAGCTAATTTTTGTATTTTTAGTAGAGATGGGGGTTTTGTCACATTGGTCACGCATGCTGGTCTCTAACTCCTGACCTCATGTGATTCACCCACCTTGGCCTTCCAAAGTGCTAGGATTACAGGCATGAGCCACTGAGCCCAACTGAATTCTACTTTTTATTCTTTTTTTTTTTTGAGACGGAGTATAGCTCTGTCGCCTAGGCTGGAGTGCAGTGGTGCCATCTCGGCTAACTGCAACCTCCGCCTCCCAGGCTCAAGCAATTCTACAGTCTCAGCCTCCTGAGTATCTCGGATTACAGGCACACACCACCACACCCAGCTAATTTTTTCATTTTTAGTAGAGATGGGGTTTCGCCATTTTGGTCAGGCTGGTCTCGAACTCCTGACCTCAGGCAACCCACCTGCCTCGGCCTCTGAAAGGGCTGGGATTACAGGTGTGAGCCACTGCACCTAGCCCCGACTTCTATTTTTAACAGGAAAAAAGGGACCAGACAAGCACTCGTGGTTTTTGGCACTTATCTACTTCTGTGCTTGCCATGTGGCGGCAGAAGCAGCCCTGGTCTGGGCAGCCCGGTGACCTGGCTGGTGGCCAAGCAGAAGCCTCTGGGACACAGGGAGCACCTGTCACCCCAGAGAAGGAGACTGGGGCCTTGGGAGCTGTGTGGCCCTGGGCCCCAGCGGAGGCCTCTTGGCACCTCTTTCCCCATCAGCTCCAGCCTCTCTGCAGCCACCTTTTCAGGAGGGGCAGGAACTCCAGAAAGCTCCAAAACTTATTGCCTTTCTCATTACAGGCGGCAGGGAGGTGGCGGGTAGGGAGTGGGGATCAGGCAGGGGTCAGAAGGTGTACGAGGTTCAACCTGCCTGGGGGACTTTACTTACAAAGGGCAGAGGCTGAGTGTGGTGGCGCCCACCTGTAGTCCCAGTGCTTTGGGAGGCTGAGGCAGGAAGATCACTTGAGCCCAGGAGTTTGAGGCTGCAGTGAGTTATGATTGCAACTGCACTCTAGCGTGGGCAACAGAGCGAGACCCTGGCTCAAAAAAATAAAACTTAAAAAATTTTTTAAATAAAGGGCAACTTTTTGAAGAAAAGTGAGGGGAAGGGCATGAGGAGGAATTCCCTCATTAGCGAAGCAAGCTTCTTCCACAGAGGAGCAGAACACTGCAGTCACTGTGACATTTAAAAAGCAGCGATGGCCCTGCGTCCTCCTGCCATCCCGTCTAGGACCGCCAGGGAGGCGGGGATGGCAACCTTTGAAGCTTCCCTTTGACCTCAGGGAATCTGAGAAATCGTGGTATCTGGAGGCCAGGACAGTGAGGCTGATGCCCATGACCCGACGGGACTCAAGGGTCCACCCTGGTGCCCTAGATGAGTTCTGGGGAGGGCGGCCACGCTGCTGGCTTCCCATGCAGCACTCAGGGAGGCCCCTTAGACTGTACAAAGCAACAGCCTGATGCAGCTCATCTTGGGGGGCCCACACGGTCCCTCCTGGGGTCCCTGCCCTGGGCTAGGATGCCCCTATCCTCCCACAGCCCCCATTCCGTGCACCCTGTGGGCCCAGCAGCCGCCCCATCCTAGTGGTACAATGTAGCTGTCCACAGACTCCACGCCCAGACACCTCCCTGGGCCACGTACCGTGCGGTCTCCACCCAGCTGTGTGTGACCCACATAGTGACAGGGTGTGGCTGAACAGGTCTCCAGGCCCAGCCTCAACCCATAGCCTCCCTGCAGCAAGACACACATGCAAAGATCACAGGCCAGCAAGCCTGTTCTCTCAGGCTCGGAAACAAGTCGAGCTCAGGTGTGGCCGTGTCCACGCCACAGGGGCTGCTGTGCTGCTTTCCTGGAGCACCCAAGAGTCCCCCTTGGCTGCCAGAACCCAGGTATTCAGAACTGCCCGTGCTGAGGGCCGACCCCAGGTGCTCACTGGCCGCCTGCTCTGTGATATTCAGAACTGCCTGTGGGGAGGGCCGACCCCAGGTGCTCACTGACCGCCTGCTCTGTGGTATTCAGAACTGCCTGTGCTGAGGGCCGACCCCAGGTGCTCACTGACCGCCTGCTCTGTGGTATTCAGAACTGCCTGTGCTGAGGGCTGACCCCAGGTGCTCACTGGCCGCCTGCTCTGTGCACGGTTGGGTGGTGCTAGGCACTAGGCCTGCCAAGAAACAGAAACGGCCCCTGCCCTCAGCACCACATCCAGCAGGGAGACAGGGCAGTCCCAAGTGTAAGTGCTGCAGGCAGATCCCACAGTGGGGAGCCAGGGACCAGCTAGAGGGTAACATGAGAACCGCACAGACCTCAGCGTTCTCGCCAGCGCAGGGCATGAGAGTCCAGTGGCTCCACGCAGCTGAGGCACAGCCTGGTGGTGAGGAAACCCACATCCACACTGAGAGGTTACGAGGGATGCGCAAGAGCTTCAGGCAGAGAACAAGTCCCACTGGGTTTCTGGGCACTCCTGCTGTGCCAGGGGTCAGAAGGTGGGGTCTAGGGCAGGACCAGAGGGACAGAGCAGGAGAACAGGAGAGCAAAGCGCATGAGGCAGCCCCCGGGCTGGGGGTCTCCTTCCTCTGTGTCTGATGAGGAAACCACCCAAACCCACCCTCCGTGTCTCCTGTCATTTCAGCCTCACAGTCCAGGGCCGAGCGGCCACCCAGGACAGACACAGACCTGACAAGTCGTCAGCCTTCCTGGGTTTCTGTCACCGTTTTTCAAAGACCCCAAGCTGTTTTGTTTAATGATGTCGTCCGCCTTCTCAGCACCTGTCCACACCTGGTGCAGTGAGTAGAGGCATCACACCGCGGGCCAGAGGGCTGGACCAGGGGCTACTCGGCCACCAACGGCCACGTGGGCGGCCGGCCCCCCTCAGGTTCTTCACTGACCGGCTCAAGCCCATGAACAACACCCGTGGTTGTGGAGGATTTTCCGAGCAGCAGAATCCTTCCCTCCAATTGCCTCGTGTGAACTGGTGGAACGAGCGGGAGGGAGAAGACAGGCCACTCAGCGTCCCTCGGCCCCTCCCCTGCCGTGAACAGCTGTCTCCAGCTTCGGTTCCTCACCTGTGGCACTGGGGTTACCGGAGTGCTGCCCAAAGCCAGGGCAAGAAGAAAGTGAGGGATACCCGGAGAGAGAGCCAGCAGGGCTTGAGGCTCTTACACAGATGCAGGAGTACAGGGGACCAGCCACTTCCTGCTCTCAGAGACCACAGTCTGTGGAGGCCCAGACAGGAGGCCCTGTGCAGTTATGCAGTCACTGAGCCTCAGGCTCTCCTGGGAACTCAGAGGTCACTGGTTCCTCTGCCAATCAAGGAGCTCTGGAGAGCCTCAGACACAGACAGAAGCAGGAAAAAGAGGGGTGCTCCTCCCGCAAGCAGAAGGACTTCAGAGGAGGCAAGGCACACCCAACCCAAGGCCAGGCCAAGCTGGTTTCCTGCAGGACCTGCCTCCCCCGGACAGGCCAGAAAAACAGTCTCTCTTGTCTCACTTCACAGTCGAGAAGTCACTCAGAACCGGAAGGCAGAATCACCCCTATATCCTTGCCCAGCCCCAGACTCTGGAAACGCGGAGGCAATTACCGAACACTCCCACACTGAACTGTGACTCACGTTTCCGCACCCCTCAGACCTGGGCAGAGGTAGAGATCCGGGTTTCCCAAAGGAGAAGCACACAACTCTTCAGCACCCAACGAAGTCCCAGTCTTCCCCACTGACCCCACACACCCAGGCCTGACCTCAGGTTCTGGGCCTCACCGTTGCTTTCCGGGTCTTGTTACTTGCAGTCTGGTAACAAACTCCAGAGCAGTAAGGGGGCCCCTAGAGCTCGCCCGGCCAGGGCCCGCTGACCACACAAGAGTTCCCCCGGTCGGGACTAGAGGGGCCCCTTCTGCAGCCAGCAGGAAGAGGGCAGATCTGCAACTTCCCAGTTGGTGCCGCAGCAGCCCCAGAGGAACACGGAAGAGAACACTGGCATGGCTGACAGACGGGGCTCCTGCCAGCCCCTCCACGCCAGGTGGCCGCCCCCAGGCCGTTCCCCAAGTGACAGGGGAGTGATGCCCGCACCGAGCACAACATCCCTAAGGCGGCCAGGACCGCACGATGGGCCCGGATATAAGGGCACTCAAGGGCAGGCAGAGCCGACGCCGCCTCCGGTGTGCGCGGCCCCCGGGGCTGGCCTCAAGTGACCCACATGGCCCAGGTCCCTGCCGACTTCCCGCCTTCCTCTGGGCTCCTCTCCGAAGCATCGCCCAAGCCCAGCCCTGGCCCCCACCAGCCTGGAGGCGCCAGCGGGCGGAGGGCTGACCCCACTCCGAGGGCCCTGCCGTCCCTGCCCTGGCTCGGAGCCCGGCGCGCCCGGCCCCCGAGGCCTCCTGCGCCACGCCGAGCCCGCGCTCCCCGCCGCCCTCCGGGCCCGCGCTCCCCGCCCGGGGTCCCCGGCTGGGCGCCCGGCCGGGCCCGGCCGACGGGACTCACCTCCACAGCCCGGCGGCGCCGCCTCGTCCTCGCGGCCCGGGCAGCGCGGCCCCGGCCCCCGGGCCCGCTCGCCCCCGCCGGCCGATCCACAACTTCTGCCTCCGGAGAGCGGCGGGGCCCCTCTCGCCGCCGGCCGCGCTGCCCGGACGGCCTCCCGCTCCTCAGCCACCGGGCGCCCCGACCCGGCCCCGGCCCCGGCCCCTGCCCGCGTCCGGCGCCCGCCTTACGCTGCCTTCGTAGCGTAGCGCCCGGCCCGGGCCCCGCGGCTACGGCGCGCCCGGGGCGCACGCGGCGCTGTGAATCGCGCGCCCGGACTACGGCTCCCACAGGGCTGCGCGGCGCCGCCGGGGCGGAAGCTCGGGGCGGTGCCTGCGCGAGGCAGGCCGGGAGTTGTAGTCCTCGGGTGGCGCCCTCCCAGTCCGCCGACCGCCCGGGCCACTTCTCCTGCCCGCGCTGCTGGAGACGGCCGGGCCCCAGGCCTCGGTCCCCGGGAGGCGCCGCGCTCCAGGATTATCAGGGAGTGGGACGGCCCGAGGAGGAGCTGGAACTACAACTCCCAGAGGGCCTTGCGAGGGGCACGGAGGGGCGGGGCCTGCAGCCGCGGCGTCACAGACCCGTGGGGCTCGCGGGTAGCCGGGCCGGGGCCGTCCGTGTCCCGCGGGGCTCTGGGCGGCCGCCTGACCGAGGACCGAGGACTCCGCCCTGACCCCGCCGTGTTCGCGAGATCCGGAGACCCCTTCGCGCCTTCCAGGACCGCCCCTTTCGCGACGCCGCGTGCTGCGCTTGGTCCTGGCGGCCAAGAGCGGCAGTGGCAAGGGGACCGCCCTGGCCCGAGACGCGGCCTGGCCTCGCAGCGTCGCTTGGGCACAGCCTCTCTAGGCCCCTTTCCCCTCGGTCGCCGAGGGACGCCATTAAACGGCCACGCCGGGCTCAACTGGGACGCAGCCCACGGCGCCCAGCCAGGGCCTGGGGGAGGGAAGCCGGGGCGACTCCTACGTCCTTCCAGGACCCTTGCGCAGGCCTCATTCTCTCCCCGGAGGTCCCCTTCCCGCTGCCCTGAGGCCACTCTCCTGCCAGCAGCTGCTGGCTGCAGGGTGAGACGCGAGTGCTGAGGGCAGCCAGACTCCCGCTCTTAGGTGCAGATGAGGAGCCTGAGAAGGCAGTGGCTCTGCGGGAGAGGGAAACACAAGCAGGGCTGGTCAGCCGAGATTCCGGAGAGACGGTTGTGGTCCGATTCTGTGGCGAGATTTACAAGTTGGAGGTTGGGTGACGATTGCTCCTGGGCCAGAAAATCTAAGCCAGTCTCAGCAAGACCTACAAGGCCAGGGCCAGTGCTCCTCAGGATATTCATGCTCCAGGAAAGCCAAGGATGGGCCTCTGTCATGCTGTAGATGCTGCAGTAGGGACACCTGTGTCCCACGTGGAGCTTGGCTTCTAGCTGCAATCAGGGCAGAAGCTGGCAGGAGGGGTTTACTTCTGTCCTCGGAAGCTTTTGGTAAGGACACTTCATTCCTGTGTCTTGGACACCTCCCCCTAGGTCTGCTGCCCCCTCTGTGAAGACAGGCAGGGCAACTGGATGTGCCGTTTGTTCCCAGCCTATATCCATGCCAAGGCATCCCAAGGGCAGGAAATGCGTCCCCGGGGGCCAGCGGGGGTCTGGGGGCACAGAGGGCTGCAGAGAGCTGGCTCTCCTCTCTGCAACATGGACAAGGCTCTGGGACCGTGTCCTCCCCAGCTTCCTCACCTGCGTGGCAGGTTACTGGCCAAGTGTGGCTTTCGAACCACAGAAGAGGGCGCAGTCAAGGCTTGACTCAGGGACCGCAGGTTCCCTTCCCTTCCCAGTCCTTCCCTGGCACTGCCTAGGTGGCTCCCTGGCCAGGGGCCAGTGGTCTAGCCAGCAGAGGGTTCATGGCCTTATAACCTCCCAACCAGAGAGGCAGCTGCAGTTGAGCCTGTTGATCTGATGCTGAGGGCCCTGCCAGCTCACTGCAGAGTGGCCAGTTCTGGCCAGTTTTGCTAAGCCAGGCCCATCTGGGGTGAGGAGAGGATGTGAGCACCCCAGCTCTCCCCAGTAGCCTGTCATGGTGAAGGAGGAAGCCCATTCACCCAGAAGAGGGCCTCAGGAGGCGTCTTCAAGATGACTGAGGTTTCCCCGCACAAGCAGAGTGCTGGAGGGAATGGGTGCCATGAGAGAAATGAGTCTCTCGTGCATCTGTGAGGCCAGCCTGTGACTGTCTTGAAGATTCTGAGTCACAAGACATCAGGCACACAGGCGTGAATTGTAAATGACTGCACAGCAGAAGGTAAGTGACTCTGGATTATCCAGACCATTGACCGAGCCCTGCTCTGTGCCAGTGCAATCCTGGCCTGAGGACACAACTCTCACATCCAGACAGACCTGAGCAGCTAACGTAAGTGCGCAGACGCTTGCCAAGTGCCCAGAAGAGCCACGAGGCGAGCCATGAATCCTCCCTGGAGGAGAAGAGGATGGGGAGGGCCAAACAGAACTGAGACTGGAGGCATCTGTTCAGGCACCCAGAGAAAGCCTCACTCGGACAAAGCAGCAAACAGAATAGACCCCAGTGCCATCATGGATCCCAGACTCGAGCACAGAGGGACCCTGGCGTGGAGCACGAGGGTGCCAAGGCCCGCAGGTGGCCCACTTGTGTGCTCTGCTGCCATGCTCAGATTTGACGGGATGACCCTGCAATTGCCTGCTTTGTGAGCCACACAGGCCTGGGTCAAAAAGACCACGGACCACCAGCCTGGGCAACAGCGAGACCTGTCTCCACTTCAAAGATAATTAGGCAGGTGTGGTGGTGTGTGCTTGTGGTCCCTGCTACTCGGGAGGCAGAGGCAGGAGTATCGCTTGAGCCCGGGAGGTTGAGGCTGCAGTGAGCTGGGATGGCACATAGCGCTCCAGCCTGGGTGACAGTGTAAGTCTGTCTCAAAAAAACAATGGGTGGCCGGACAGATGAAAACACAATGGACGGGGCCCTGGGAGAAGTTCTCGCCTTTCTCTGGGCCACCACCTCCAGGTTCCTGGACTGCCAGCAGGTAGAGGGGCCAGGGTGCCATCCAGGGTGCCGCGGAGGGGGTCCAGCCTTCCTATACCTGCCCTTCAGCAGAGGCAAGCTGGGGTGGTCCTCATGTGAAGGGCTCTGTACCCACGTCCGGGGCTTTTGTTCCAGGGCAGGGGCAGAGCCGCTCTTCTCCATCCTGCCGGGCAAGACTCCTTGATGCTCTTCCGTCAGGGAGAACTGACCAAGACTCAGAACATTGAATGTCAGGAGCCAGCTGGGAACAGGATCTGCCTTGGGAGACTTGGCAGGCCCAGTGACCATCCCACTGCACAGTTGGGGGTGGGGGGCGACACTCCAGAGGGACACGTTCGGGCCTCCTGCGGGGTGCAGGCTTCTAGGCACGTCCACCAGGCATGCACACCGGCCACCCCACCCTGCTCTCGCTCACAAGGTCTCTGGCAGCCCTTCCGGGAATGTTTCCATTTCATCCTGTGTCCTCCTGTCTCAAACTCCTTTGGGCTGGAGACCCCAATGGGTCATCGAGGTGGGGCCAGCTGGACTGTGGACAGGCCCCACGTTTAAAATCTAGCATGGAAACTGAGGTGCCCCTAGACCACAGTGGGGTATCAGGAGGAGGAAGCTGCTCCCCTTCCCCTCCCTGGCTCTGGCCTGGCAGTGTAGAGTGAGTTCCCCTCCCCACCTCCAGCTTCTCCCTCTAGGCAGAGATGGGCCTTGCTGGCACCACACAGACCCCTGGGTAGATGGGAGAGCAGGCCCTTTTCCTGGGAGCGGGAACTTGGCCTTGGACACACCCACACCGCCCATGTCACTCCTCAGTTCTTTTTTTTTTTTGAGACAGAGTCTCGCTCTGTCGTCCAGGCTGGAGTACAGTGGCGTGATCTCTGCTCACTGCAAGCTCCACCTCCCAGGTTCACGCCTTTCTTCTGCCTCAGCCTCCTGAGTAGCTGGGACTACAGGCGCCGGCCACCACGCGCGGCTAATTTTTTTGTATTTTTAGTAGAGACGGGGTTTCACCGTGTTAGCCAGGATGGTCTCGATCTCCTGACCTTGTGATCTGCCTGCCTTGGCCTCCCAAAGTGCTGGGATTACAGGCGTGAGCCACCGCGCCCGGCCTGTCACTCCTCAGTTCTAACTCATGAAGCAACCAGGGTTCTTGGGCCCTGTGACCTGGAACCATTCTGCTGCACCTGCACTGAGGGTTCAAGGACTCCTCACTGTAGGCCACGCCTGGTCCTCTTCTGGTCACCAGCCTGCAGGCAGCAGCTGGGCTGAGGGGACGGGCAGACCTGGGTCCTCAGCCTCCCTGGGACTCGGTTTCTCCATCTGCATCTGAGAGTGACAGGCAGGCAGGCATCTCGCGCAGGGTGGGGCGGGAGAGGGAGAGCCGCAGATGCACAGTCTGCTTCCTGGATGCTGGACCAGGTGGTCCAGTTTTCAAGGCTTGTGTTTTTGGGGGACTCTTGATCAGATGGGACCACTCCCCGCAGGCCATTCTTTGTGGCTGCAGTGGCACTGAGGTCTCTCAGACTCCCTGGCTGCCCATGACCTCGGGAGCCCACTTCCATCGGGTCCTGCCTCCTCGCCTTCCTGTGCCTGTGGTGCTGGTCCTGTGTCTGCCCCCTCTTCTGGGGGATGTCCTCCCACCACCCTGCACATCACTGCCCTTTTAAATTCTTTCTGAAATGGGGTCTCGCTGTTGCCCGGGCTGGAGTGCAGTGTGGTGTGATCACAGCTCACTGTAACCTCCGTCTCCTGGACTCAAGCAATTCTCCTACCTCAGCCTCCCAAGGAACTGGGACTATAGGTGCGCACCACCGTGCCTGGTTAATTTTTTATTTTTTAGAGATGGGGCCTTGCTATGTTGCCCAGGCTGGTCTTGAACTCCTGGGTTCAAGCGATCCTCCTGCCTTGGCCTCCCAAAGTGCTGAGATTATGGTGTGAGCCTCTGCGCCCTGGCTCCCACTCTTCTCTTAATCCCAGGGACGTGCTGACGGCTCTCCCGACATGGGACGTACATCCCCAGAGGCGTGTGACCCAGAGCCGTGATGCCCACACAGCCCTGTGCTGCCCCCTTTGCCCTGCCCCACCTGCCCCACCTTGATACTGTCTCAGCAACTCGTCAGGATCCAGAACCTGGCCAGAAAGCTGCCAGGCTCCACTGGACCTGGAGGTGCAATCCTACGGCCTTGGAAGGGTCTTAATCTGACCAAGCTGCAGAGCCAGGCAGGTCTGCTGGGTTCTGAGTTCCGACAACTGATGGCCTCGGATGCCTTGAGGGAAGCTGGGCCAGGCACAGAAGACTCCCACCCCACCCTGTGGCCCCCCTGGAGGAAGGAGCCGGCCTCTGCGTGTGCAGTAACAGCTTTAATCTGTGGTGGGCCCTGCCCTCCTGCATCCAGGCAGGAAGAGCCGTTTCTCGGGGAATTAAAGCAGGAGCGTTTCCCACACTGTCTCCTGGGAGTCCATGCTTACAGTGACAGCACTGCTGAGTGGTGCCATGTCACTAGGGCTGGGCCTGGGCACAGAGAGGCAGGGTGCCAGTCTTTATATATTATACATATATATATATATATATTTCATGTGTATACACAGATAGTTTTCTCTCTTGAAAGTATTAAAAAATTGATCAACCTTCAATCTATAAAAAATACCTACTCTACATGATAGAAAAATCTCTCCTCCAAGTTTACACTGATTTACACCCAAGGCTTTTCCCAAATGTACAATAGGAGGCGACCTCTTACATCCTAGCGTGGAAGGCAGCGGATGCGGGGCCACACATGTGCACGCACACACACATGCGTGCACACACACGCAGCGAGTGGCCAGTCTTGGTGATGGGGTCTGGGCCTACCCGGGAATGCTGGGGGTTGGGGTCAGGCCTGCGGTCCTGCGGGGTGACACCGCTGCGCCTGGGGTGGAGACCCCGAGAAGCGCAGGCCCCCTCTTGCTCTGCTGTGAGTCTTCCCTGCCCTCTCCCTCCCGCAACATGCACCCTCGGGGAAGAACCATGATTTCTAAGTGAGACACACCCAGAAGAAAACAGGGTTCCCGAAGTTTGGATTCTGGCCTGGGAAGTGCGTGGGGAGGGTGTGGCCTTTAGGAGGCCGGGTCAGGCCGCACCTGTGGAGAAGCAGCACCTGGGAGCCAGAGGGGCCTGCAGCATCCACCCTGCCCAGGAAGAGAGCGCCACACATCAGGTCCTGATGTCGGAGTGGAGGCCCCAGTGGCTCCTGCCCGGCCCCCATAGGCGGTCAGAGCCCCCAAGGGTTACTGCAGCGAGGACTGGGCCGTGGAACAGCCACATGGCCTGGAGGCCCCAGAGCTGGACTGAGGTGACCACATCTGGCTGGGCAATGGCCCGAGCAGCATAGGGAGAGCTGGGGAACGCACCAGCCTTGCCCACCCGTCCTTCCCCCACCACCATGTCCGAGGTGAGGGTCCAGGAGCCCGTCAGCCATCAGGAGCGGCTCAGCATGGGTGACACGGCACCGGGGTACTTATACGGGTGGCTTAGGCAGCAGCACCCCTGGAGTGACCTGTTTTCTTCCTTTCTTCCCAGTAGGGCTGCACGTGGGAAGAGGGACCACCACAAGGGGGCCACAGTGGGGCTCACCCCACACCGCTGCACAGAGAGGCTCTCCAGCCCATCCTGCTGAACTGAAGTGCACGCGTTCACGGCCAGGTTGACTCAGGACTGGGAAGCTCTGGGCCCCCAGAAGGTCAGCGCTGATGGACGGCCTTGCCACAACCCTCACCCTCTGTGGACCCCGGGCCCTGAGACTTCCCTTTCTCCCTCTCCTCTCCACCACCCTCTACCCCTTTGGCAGCCCCGGTCTTTGGCGGCCCCAGCTCAGCTGCACGAGGGCTCCCTGCATGCTCTGGGCACTGTCGGCCGTGGGACCTGCTGGTCTTGGCTCCTCATGGTCTGACAGGACCACTCCAGGGTGTTGGAGTCCCGAATCCAGCTCAGGCTGGACCTTCCTGCCTCTACTTGACCTCCAGGATGGACGGGTTGGTCTCCATGATGGCCACAATGATCCTGTCGATGTAGTCCTGCAGGCGGAAGTTGATCTCCTCCTGCTTCTGAATCGCCTCCATGAGCTGTAGGGCAAAAGCAGGCGGACAGAGCTGAGGCGCACGGGCCACAGGCCACAGTGCATAAACCACAGCGCACAGACGGTGCAGACTGTAGACCCCAGGCCACACCGTGCAGGCATGGGATATGTTACCTCATCTCGGGAGACGGAGCTGATCTCTGCAGCCAGGGACTCGGAGAAGGCTGTGGAGAAGAGGCTCTTGGCACCCTGGATGCTGAGGGTAATGATCTGCCCGTTCAGCTCCTCATTCTGCTCCTTCAGGCTGCGGTTGTCCTGAGAGGGCACAGCAACATCACTACTGGGCTGTGGCCCCTGCTGGTGGCTGAGCAGGGACAAGGACTGCCCAGGGAAAAAGGCCTCCGGCTCAGATGTTGACCCTCCACGGCCCCCCCTTCCCAACCAGCCTTGTGGAAGCTTCTGCAGGAGTGTGAGGGAGGGAGGCCCAGGCCTGCCCACCTGCTTCAGCCTGCGGACCTCCTGCTCCAGCTCGCTCTCCCGGGCACGGCTGTGGTACTCCTGCAGGCCCATGCTGCTGCTGCGGCCCCGTCGCTGCTCGGCCTCCAGCTTGAGGAGCTGCAGGTGCTCCAGCTGCTTTCGGAGATCCTCGATCAGCTGCAGGGCAACCGTGCAGTGAGCCGGGGGCCTGGGTTCCCAGGGGCCACCGTCAGCCATCACTTGGCTGTAGAACCTCATGGTTGATCTGGCCGCCTCTCGGGAGGACGACACACACCAGCGGCTATGCCCAAAGCAGCACAGCCAAGAGCTAGCGTCTTAGGAAACAAAGGCTCCCCGTGGGGCAGGCTGGGCGCAGGACTGGGCGTGGGGCAGGGTGGGTGCTCACCTCCTGGGTGGCCTCCTTGTCCCTCTGGAACTGGTGCCTCTCGTGACTCAGCCTGTCCCCCATTCTCCTCTTGTTCTCCTGCTCTTCGCTGAGCCGCAGCGTCAACGACTCTATCTCATCCAACAGCTTCTGCTTCTCCTGCAGGGGTGGACACCTGCCCTGGATGCGGGTCACGCACCTACCTGTGCATGCAGCTTGCCCCGACCGTCTGTCCCTCCAATCTCTGAGTCTCCCAACAGCAACAGGGTGGCCCCCGTGCTGGGAGCGCGACCGGGCTGGGTCTGAGCCTTCCTGCCTCTCAGTGGAGGTCAAGGCCACCTGCTTCTGGGCAGAGGCGCACACGCAGGCCACGAGGGTGGTTTCTCATGAGGGGCAGAAAGGACCTTTGTGTGGACAGGACCTGACTCAGTGGCTGTGGGCAGCTCCAGCTGGGCTCCTCTGGTTCATGGGAGCCAGGGCCCAAGTGCTCTGAGAATATCCTTCCTGGGAGCTTCCCAGAGCACACCTGGTGAGGTGGGGGCAGGGAGGTCTGGCAGTGACGAGCTGGGGTGTGGGAGCCCCATGTGTAGCCTCTGCCTCCACATCTGCAGTGGTTGGGGCATAAGTGGCTGGCTGATGCCTTCCCCTTGGAGGACAATTCCCAGATTCAGAGCCCTGGGTCCATCTAGGAGTGAGCCTCTAGGCCCTGCTCCTGTGGGTGGAGCACGGTCCAGTGTCTTCCAGCGGTCTGGGCCCTGAGCTGGCCCCGTTCCCTCACACACATCACAGTATCCCGCTCAGCACAGAGCTCAGGGCTACCTCGGCTGCCCCACCGGCAGGTCACAGTCTGGCCCCGCTGGCCACAGCTCCAGGCTGTTGGCAGCTCACCTCCTCCAGACGCTCAATGTTGGCCTTCAGACAGGGCGTGCAGGACCGGAGTTCACTGTTCTCCTCGTCCAGTTGCTGTAGCCTGGGACACAAGAACAAAGCTGAAACTTACTCCAGGAAGCTTGCCTCTACAGGGCCAGTGTGCCCTGTGTCTCAGGGAAACCCTGCTGGGGCCGCCCTGTGACCAACAGACGCCCCCAAACGACCAGGGCCAATCCTTAGGTGCCCACCCAAGTGCTCCAGGGCACAGCTTTTCCGTAATCCTTGAAGGTTTTATTATTATTTTTTAATTTTTTCTTGAGGCAGAGTCTCACTCTGTCACCAGGCTGGAGTGCAGTGGTGCAATCTCAGCTCACTGCAAGCTCCATCTCCCGGGGTTCAAGCGATTCTCCTGCCTCAGCCTCCTGAGTAGCTGGGATTACAGGCGCCTGCCACCACACCCAGCTAATTTTTGTATTTTCAGTAGAGACGGGGTTTCGCCATGTTGGCCAGGCTGGTCTCGAACTCCTGACCTCGTGATCCACTTGCCTCGGCCTCCCAAAGTGCTGTGCTTACAGGCGTGAGCCACCCCTCCGGCCATCCATGGCGGTTTTTTAAATATACTTTGGGTTTTGGAATAATTTTAGGTTTACAGAAAAGTTGAAGCCGAGTATGCTGGCTCACGTCTGTAATCCCAACACTTTGGGAGGCCAACGGGGGAGGATTGCTTGGGCCCAGGAGTTTGAGACCAGCCTGGGCAATATAGTGAGACCCCCATCTCTATAAAAAAATACAAAAATTAGCCGAGCATAGTGGCACACGCCTGTAGCCCCAGCTACTTGAGGGGCTGAGGTGGGAGGATCCCTTGAGCCTGGAGGTACAAGGCTGCAGTGAGCTGTGATCCCGCCACTGCACTCCAGCCTAGTGACAAAACAAGATCCTGTATCTATTTACTTATTTTGAGACAGTCTCACTCTGTTGCCCAGGCTGGAGTGCAGCAGTGCCATCTTGGCTCACTGCAAGCTTCGTCTCCCGGGTTCATGCCATTCTCCTGCCTCAGCCTCCCGAGTAGCTGGGACTACAGGCGCCCGCCACCACACCTGGCTAATTTTTTCTATTTTTAGTAGAGACGGGGTTTCACCGTGTTAGCCAGGATGGTCTTGATCTCCTGACCTCATGATCCACCTGCCTCGGCCTCCCAAAGTGCTGGGATCACAGGCGTGAGCCACCGCGCCCGGCCAAGATCCTGTATCCAAAAAAAAAAAAAAAAAAAAAAAGAAAGAAAGAAAAAAAGACATAGCAGACACAGTGTAGTCCCCGTGGCCCTGCACTGGCCTCCCGTGTTGTGGTCGCTGTTCTTCACTGTAGTGTTATGTGTCACAGTCACAGAGCCACACTGGGACACTCTGCGGACCACACTAACTGAAGACTGTGGCCTCCCCATGCGTGCCCTTTCTGTTCTGGGACCCCATCCAGCAACCACACTGCATTTGTTTGGTTTTTTGAGAGAGGCTCTCGCTCTGTTACCCAGAGTGCACTGGTGGAATCTCAGCTCACTGCAGCCTCGACCTCCTGGGCTCAAGAGATCCTCCTGCCTCAGCCTCCCAAGTAGCTGGGAGTACAGGCGTGCCCCACCACACGTGGCTAATTTTTAAATTTTTTGCAGAGACACGGTCTTGCTATGTTGCCTGAGCTGGTCTCCAACTCTGGGCTTAAAGGCTCCACCAGCCTCAGCCTCCCAAAGTGCCAGGATTACAGGTGTGAGCCACAGTGCCCGGCCCACACTGCATTTTGTCTCCTCCGTCCCCTGGTCTGTGAGTCTCCCAGACTTTCCTGTTTTCCGACCTTGACGGCGTTGAGCCGGCCTGTCATGGTGTCTGTAGAGCGTCCCTCACGTTGGGTCCGTCTGGTGTTTTCTCGCAATTAGACTGGGTGATGGGTTTTGGGAAGACGCCCACAGAGGTGCGGGGCCCTTCCTGTCACACCGTATCAGGGTCCTGACGTCCGCACGGCTTTCTGATCACCTGGCCAAGGTCTGCCTGCCAGGTGTCCCCTCTATCAGGTCCCTGCTTTCCCGCCCGCTCTGTTCTCTGGAAGCCGCTCACTGGGTCCAGCCCTCGCCTCCCGGAGGGAGTGTCTGCGAACATTATGTGGAATTCCTCTGTGGGGAAGATTTGTGTCTTCTCTATTTATTTATTTTATTTTATTTTTGAGATGGAGTTTTGCTCTTGTCGCCCAAGCTGGAGTGCAACCTCCGCCTCCCAGGTTCAAGTGATTCTCCTGCCTCAGCCTCCCGAATAGCTGGGATTACAGGCGCCCACCACCGCGCCTGGCTAATTTTTGTATTTTCAGTAGAGACAGGGTTTCACCATGTTGGCCAGGCTGGTCTCGAACTCCTAACCTCAGATGATCCACCCGCCTCGGCCTCCCAAAGTGCTGGGGTTACAGGCGTGAGCCACCGCGCCCGGCCCTCTTTTCTGTTCATTGATAATCATTTATTTGTGTCACTATGAACTCATGCACTTTATGTTTTGGATTGTAATCCATTGCTATCACTATGAGTTTGTTACTTAAACTGTTCCAGCTTTGGCGTCCGGCAACTCCTTCAGCTGGCCCATGTCCCTCTGAGATACCCTCAGTGTCTGTGCTCATGGGGGGTTTCTAGTGTAAGCACCTTCTCATTTTCAGATACTACATATTGCTGCAGGCTTAGCCTGCGTTTTCCCTGTCCCAGCCTCAGAACTGGCCCTTTCTCCAAGGAACCCTGGATCTTCTCCATAATCCAGTTGTCCTCACCATCCCGTTACCCTGCTGTCCCTTCTCATTCAATCCAACCTGCACCCACATCCAGAATTTGGTGTAAGTGGAAACCCAGGGGCAGCACAGGGCTGGGCGGGAAGGGCTTCAGGTGTCCTCTACCCAGGAGGGGACTTGGTCTTGCTTTGCAAACTGATGATTGAGACCAGGGGCAAAGCAGATGCAACCCCTACCAAAGAGCACTGGCCGGCCTCTGCACTGCCGGGGAGGCCACGGGGTGCCCGGGACAGGCACGCTCCCAGGACTTGTCTGGGGCTGGTCAGACCCCTAGCCGCAGGTGTTCGTCAGGAGGACCCAGGCGCTCAGTGGTGCCACTCTGGTGTGTGCTGGCGCCCTGCAGTCCCGATTCCTCCTCTAGGGTGGGGATGGGTGTGACCCAGCCGTATGTGGGTGGGGACCCTCCTGTGTGAGCCTCGCCTTTATCCAACTTCCACGGTTCCTGGTGCTACCCACTTCTGAGCCTTCATGTACCAAGATGCAAACCCCGGTACGTCTCGCCCGTGTGGCTGCTCCGAGATGCAAACCCCGGTACGTCTCGCCCATGTGGCTGCTCTGAGATGCAAACCCTGGTACATGTCGGCCGTGTGGCTGCTCCGAGATGCAAACCCCGGTACATGTCGCCCGTGTGGCTGCTCCGAGATGCAAACCCCGGTGCGTGTCGCCCGTGTGGCTGCTCCGAGATGCAAACCCTGGTACATCTCGCCCGAGTGGCTGCTCCGAGATGCAAACCCCAGTACGTGTCGCCCGTGTGGCTGCTCCGAGATGCAAACTGCGATATGCGTCGGCTGTGTGGCTGCTCCGAGATGCAAACACTGGTACATGTCGCCCGTGTGGCTGCTCCGAGATGCAAACCCCGGTGCGTGTCGCCCGTGTGGCTGCTCCGAGATGCAAACCCTGGTGTAGCTGCTGGCACAGGGTGTTGTTTGCGTTAGGAGTGTGTGCAGCTGTGCTTTCTGGGCTACACCTTTGCCATATGCCTTTCCTGTTGTTTTGCTGAGTGGAGCATACTAAGTTCCATTCTCCGCCTCTAACCCTGGAGTCCAGACAGGTCTACCTACAGCTATTTTCTCCTTTCAAAGTAACACTTGCATGTTTTGTTCATAATTATGAAAACAAATTATGTTTTAATTCTATTGAATTTCAAAACTACAGATAAGCAAAGAGAAGAAAATAAAGAGCCGCACAGCTTCACACACAGCAGCACTGCCTTCCCGAGGCCTGACCCCTCTTTCTTTCCTCCTTGCCCCAGCCTCTCGCTATCCATCAGACACACTCAGCTCTGCCCAGTGCTGGGGTCAGTCTTTCTGCCTTCTCTCCTTTCATTATCAGGCTCAGGGGAGTCTACTCACATTTTCTGGAAGGATGAGCTATGCTACGTGGCACAAGCAAAGGCTTCCCTGGGCTTCCTTGGCTCACATGCTGCTAGAAAGCACCATACACCAGGGCCACGTTCACCCAGTTCACTCTGTGCCTGACGATGGGCCACATACCCCAACGCCAGGGGTTCAGCAGGTGCCATAAGCTGCAAATCAGGCCCCGGTCTCTGTGGACATGCCACTGTGGCCCCATCAGCCTTCACTCCAGCTCTCTGCAGCCTGCCAGGGGCTCCCATTCTTTCTGGAAGCCCCTGGGGGCCCCACTCCCAGAGGTACCTGGCTTTTCCTAGAACCTCCCCTGGGCCCTGTGTCCTGAGATTCAGATCTCTGCCTGTGACCTTCATACAGCCCCATTCTGCTGATGACACATATTCTCCTTTTCCGGTCCCTAGAAAAGGATGTCCAAAGTTGCGGCCTCTCCACTCCTCCATCTTCTCTATGCCCTTTCAGCTTTAACTCTCATCTCTACTGAGGCCCCACTCCTGAAATCCAACTGTTTTCTGGGCACTGCAACTGCACAGTCACCCGCCCCTGCTGTTCCCAGGAGGTTCCGATGCAGGTGCTGGGGGTCCTGCCTCCAGATCCTCTGCTCCTGAGGACCCCGGACTGAGACAGTGTCATTGCAATGCCCAGGGTCTTCCTGTACACCAGATAGGCAGAGGCCAGGCTGGGGAAGTCCCCAAGATGCCAGAGGCCTCTGTGCTGGGCTGACTGTAGGTTGCTGACCAGAGGCCTCGTGCTGGGCTGACCGCAGGTTGCTGACCTGGGGCTGCAGGGGCCTCTGAGGGCCTGAGCAGCCCTGAGAACCACAAGGTTCCTGGTGGCCACTCCAGGAAGCTGCAGGAGGCTGACAAGGCCCAGAACACGGCGGCACTGACCCCAAGCGCTCAGGGCGGGCAGGCGGCTTGCTCACAAGAGGCAGTGACACTGGGCCCTGCTTGCTCCCTGAGGGCCTCGTGAGACCCCTATCTTGTGCCCCTCCACACCAGAGTACACAGAGGAGGCAGGATGTCCACACGGCTGTTCCCCAACCTCAGCCCCAGTGGAAAGGTCCCACGGGAGGGGCTCCCTGGCGCTCACAGACGAGAAACGTTAATGTTGAGCCCACTCAACTGCACTGTGCCAAGGCCGGGGGAGAACACTGTCCTGGCTGCCCTGACCTTGCCCCCCAGAAGACGGCGCCCCACTGCAATGGCAGGCGTGGAGGCCTCCCTGTGTGGGGCGTCCCGCACAGCTCTCTTAGTGCGGGCCCCTTCCTGCCACCCACTTTTGAAAATGCCTAGGAGCTCTTCTTAGATAAGGCAAGTATCTTAGCTTTAAGAGCTGGAAGGAACACAAGCAAAAGAACCTGAAATCCTCTGATGAATATTTAAAACTACTGTATTTCAAAATCTAAAAGTAGTACATGCTTAGTTTAAAAAAGCCACGTGAGGTGGCTCATGCCCATAATCCCAGCACTTTAAGAGGCTGAGATGCTTCTGCTGAGAGTATGGAGACGAAAAACAACAACAAAAAGAGGCCAAGGTGGGAGAATCGCTTAAAGCTAAGAGCTCAAGACCAGCCTGGGCAACACAGCAAGACCTCGTCTCTACCAAAAATGAAAAGTTAGCCGGGTATGACAGAGCACACTTGGAGCCCCAGCGACTCAGGGGCTGAGGCAGGAGGATTGCTTGAGCCCGGGAGTTCAAGGCTGCAGTGAGCCATAACAGGGCCACTGCACTCCAGCCAGGGGCACAGAGCAATACCCTATCTCAAAACAGACAAACAAACAAACAACTGTATAAAACAACTTCCTCCACCCTCACTACCCAGACACACAAGAAGGATAGAGAACTCTAGAGTCCTCTGATTATAGATATTTTAAGTTACCTGATGCTTTTTACTTTTACAGAAAATCAAGAACCGTCCCTTGCAAATGTATTTGTAAACACACACCAGGAATCCGCAGCATGAGCTCCCAGATGGAGAACCACGGGAGGCACCGTGCTGCTTTAATGCTTGTGCCTCGGCGGGCACGGTGGCTCACGCCGGTAATCCCAGCACTTTGGGAGGCCGAGGTGGGAGGACTGCTTGAGCCCAGGAGTTCAAGACCAGCCTGGGCCACACAGCAAGAACCCCTGCCTCTATTTAAAATAATGATTTTTTTGGCTGGGTGCAGTAGCTCACACCTGTAATCCCAGCACTTTGGGAGGCCGAGGCGGGTGGATTACCTGAGGTCAGGAGTTCAAGACTATCCTGGCCAACATGGTGAAACCCCGTCTCTGCTAAAAATACAAAAAATAGCTGGGTGCAGTGGTGCAAGCCTCTAGCCCCACATACTAGGGAGGCTGACGCAAGAGAATTGCTTGAACCCAGGAGACAGAGGTTGTGCTGAGCCGAGATCGCCCCACTGCACTCTAGCCTGGGCGACAGGGTGACACTTGGTCTCAAAAAAAAAAAAAAAAAAAAAAGGCCAGGCGCAGTGGCTCACGCCTGTAACCCCAGCACTTTGGGAGGCTGAGGCAGGTGGATCACGAGGTCAGGAGATCCAGACCATCCTGGCTAACACTGTGAAACCCTGTCTCTACTAAAAATACAAAAAATTAGCCAGGCGTGGTGGCGGGTGCCTGAAGTCCCAGCTACTCGGGAGCCTGGGGCAGAAGAATGGTGTGAACCTGGGAGGTGGAGCTTGCAGTGAGCCAAGATCGCGCCATTGTACTCCAGCCTGGGCGACAGAGCAAGACTCCGTCTCAAAAATAAATAAATAAATAAATAAAAATAATATTTTCCCCTTTATTTTATATATATATTTTTAAATTAATTAAATTTTTTTTGGAGATGGAGTCTCACTCTGTCATTCAGGTTAGAGTGCAGTGGCACGATCTCAGCTCACTGCAACCTCTGCCTCCGGGTTTAAGTGATTCTTGTGCCTCAGCCTCCCAAGTAGCTGAGATTACAGGCGCGTGCCACCATGCCGAGCTAATTTTTTTTTTTTTTTTTTTTTTTTTTTAGTAGAGACAGGGTTTCACCTTGTTGGCCAGGCTGGTCTTGAACGCCTGACCTCAGGTGATCCGCCCACCTCGGCCTCCCAAAGTGCTGGGATTACAGGTGTGAGCCACTGCGCCCTGCCTCCTTTATGATATATTTTAATAGAGTATCGTTAATCTCCCTCCTTTTTGTTTTCCCACTTTTTCTGACTCATCCAAGGCTATGTCTCCAGATGAATGTAAAAGTAATTTTGTCAAGTTTCCTTAAAAAAAGATTCGTATTTTATGCAAAAAATTAGCCAGGCGTGATAGTGGGCGCCTGTATTCCCAGTTACTTGGGAGGCTGAGGCAGGAGAATGGCGTGAACCCAGGAGGCAGAGCTTGCAGTGAGCCGAGATTGCGCCACTGCACTCCAGCCTAGGGGACAGAGCAATACTCCGTCTCAAACCCACCCCCCACCGAAAAAAAAAAAAGATTGGTATTTTAAAAAGACTGGATACATTGGTTAGACATAGATTTACAGAAACCAACACGCACACAGGGTCAGTCTTTGAACTGATCCCTTGTGGCCTTTGGGAGAGTTTTAAAGTCTTCTCCACATAGCTTTTCCCCTTTTTCTAAAATTTCAGGTTATTCCTAGCCACTGCAGGTTCTGGGGTGGGCAGGCTGTCGGAACCTCTCCTACCTGGCCTGCAGGTTCTGGGGTTGGCGGGCTGTCAGGAACCTCGCCTACCTGGCCTGCAGGTTCTGGGGTGGGTGGGCTGTCGGAACCTTTCCTACCTGGCCTGCAGCATTCTGGGGTGGGTGGGCTGTCGGAACCTCTCCTACCTGGCCTCCAGCATTCTGGGGTGGGTGGGCTGTCGGAACCTCTCCTACCTGGCCTGCAGGTTCTGGGGTTGGCGGGCTGTTGGGACCTCTCCTACCTGGCCTCCAGCATTCTGGGGTGGGAGGGCTGTCGGAACCTCTCCTGCCTGACCTCCAGCATTCTGGGGTTGGCGGGCTGTTGGGGAACCTCTCCTACCTGGCCTGCAGGTTCTGGGGTGGGTGGGCTGTCGGAACCTCTCCTATCTGGCCTGCATTTCTGGGGTGGGTGGGCCGTCGGGAACCTCTCCTACCTGGCCTGCAGGTTCTGGGGTGGGCAGGCTGTCGGAATGTCTCCTGCCTGGCCTGCAGTTTCTGGGGTGGGCGGGCCGTCGGGAACCTCTCCTACCTGGCCTGCAGGTTCTGGGGTGGGCAGGCTGTCGGAATGTCTCCTGCCTGGCCTGCAGTTTCTGGGGTGGGCGGGCTGTCGGGAACCTCTCCTACCTGGCCTGCAGGTTCTGGGGTGGGTGGGCTGTCGGAACCTCTCCTACCTGGCCTGCAGTTTCTGGGGTGGGTGGGCTGTCGGGAACCTCTCCTACCTGGCCTGCAGGTTCTGGGGTGGGTGAGCTGTCGGGGAACCTCTCCCCTATCTGGCCTCCAGCATTCTGGGGTTGGCGGGCTGTCGAGGAACCTCTCCTACCTGGCCTGCAGGTTCTGGGCTGGGCAGGCTGTTCGGGAACCTCTCCTACCCGGCCTGCAACATTCTGGGGTTGGCGGGCTGTCGGGGAACCTCTCCTACCTGGCCTGCAGGTTCTGGGGTGGGCAGGCTGCCAGAAACCTCTCCTACCTGACCTGCAGGTTCTGGGGTGGCTGGGCTATCGGGAACCTCTCCTACCTGGCCTGAAGTTTCTGGGGTGGGCGGGCTATCAGGAACCTCTCCTACCTGGCCTGCAGTTTCCGGGGTGGGAGGGCCGTCGGGGAACCTCTCCTACCTGGCCTGCAGGTTCTGGGGTTGGCAGGCTGTCGGGAACCTTGCCTACCTGGCCTGCAGGTTCTGGGGTTGGCGGGCCGTCGGGGAACTTCTCCTACCTGGCCTGCAGGTTCTGGGGTTGGCAGGCTGTCGGGAACCTCGCCTACCTGGCCTGCAGGTTCGGGGGTTGGCGGGCTGTCGGGGAACTTCTCCTACCTGGCCTGCAGGTTCTGGGGTTAGTAGGCTGTCGGGAACCTCTCCTACCTGGCCTGCAGGTTCTGGGGTGGACGGGCTGTTGGGAACCGCCTACCTGGTCTGCAGGTTCTCTATCTCAATGCTCTTCTCCCTCTCCATCTTGCACAGGAGCTCCTTCTGACGCCGGGTCTCTTCCAGGACCATCTCACAGGCTCTCAGCTCCTGTTCCTTCAGCTGCTCCTCCAGGGCATTTGCTCTTGAAAGGCAAAGGGAGGAGCTGAGCTGTCTCCAGGCAGGGTGTGCAGTGGCTCAACCCATGCCCAGCAGCTGCCTCAGGACCTCCAGAGAACCTGCCTCCACCCAGGAGGAGGGCACCGAGAAAGGCATCCCCGAGCTCTGGTCAAGGCAGTTCTGAAGCAGCAAATACACCCCCAGATGGCCTCGCCTCCCACACTAAAGGCACCTGGGGTGGCCGGAGCAGTGTCCACTGCACCTAGGCCCAGCTGATACCCACAGGCACTGCCCGCTTGTGGCCTGTGGACCGCAGCACTTAGAGGGCCCGAGCCCGCCAGGTAACTGCTCCTGGTGCACTCTGTGTTCATGCAGCTGCTCCACCTGCAGCCACTACACACAATGAGTGCACTCAGAGCCCAGAGGCACGGGGCTTCGGGAAGGAATGTGAAGGTGCCAGGGCCACTACACACAATGAGTGCGCTCAGAGCCCAAAGGCACGGGGCCTTGGGAAGGAGCGTGAAGGTGCCAGGGCCACTACACGCAATGAGTGCACTCAGAGCCCAAAGGCACGGGGCCTTGGGAAGGAGCGTGAAGGTGCCAGGGCCACTACACGCAATGAGTGCACTCAGAGCCCAGAGGCACGGGGCTTCGGGAAGGAGCGTGAAGGTGCCAGGGCCCAAGGGCCACAGCATTTCCAGGAAGTGAGTGTCTGATGAAACACGTGGTCCGTGGCAGCTGAACACCGGAGAACTGAGTGTGCTGGCAGTGTCTGCCTTCAGCTGCAGTACAGTCAGTTCATGGCACATCTCCCAAAGGTGCTCACAAGGCTTCCTGAGTTGCCGGGTCCACATGGGAGCCAGGACGAGTCTGGCTCTGGCTGCTGGGCACATGTGGGCCCCAGAGGCTGTGAGGGGCCACAAGTGGAGGGGGGCCCACTCTGCTCCCAGTCCCCTCCAGGCTGGGGAAGTGGGTATTAGAGACCAGTCCCATCCAGGTCACCTCAGAACAGAGGCAGGGCAGGTGTCGGCTAGACCACAGGGGAAAGGGAACATTCCCACAGGGCAGGGAGACCCTGGCCTTCCTGAGATCTTCACAACCACCCGCAGGAGACAGGACTGAACCATCCCAAAGAGAAGGGCACAGGCCCTGCCCACTGACACAGCACAGCCCATGCCCTCAGGCCCTGCTTCACACAGAGCCTCTTATCCTTGTGGTGCCTCACACGCAGGAGTGAACAGATGGCCAACGATCACCAGACACAACAGGAAAGCTTTCAACAGGAAGTGGCCAAAGCAAACACCAAGTGAGGACCCAGGGAGACACATGATACAGGAGACAGCAGGGAAAGGTCCCCGAGCCAGCGGTCTCTGCGAGCCGAGAGCCATAGCTGCAGCATCAGGGCAGCCTGCTGCAGAAGAGACAAACAAGGAACAGCTCCCAGGAACTGAAAGCGTGGGAAGGACCATCTAAAAGTCCGATTGAGATGCCGGACTCACGCCTGTAATCCCAGCACTCTGGGAGGCAGAGGCGGGCAGATCACCTGAGATCAGGAGTTCGAGACCAGCCTGACCAATATGGTGAAACCCCGAATCTACTAAAAATACAAAAATTAGCCAGATGTGGTGGCAGGCGCCTGTAGTCCCAGCTACTCGGGAGGCTGAAGCATGAGAATCATTTGAACCCGGGAGGCAGAGGTTGCACTGAGCAGAGATCACACCACTGCACTCCAGCCTGGGCAACAGAGTGAGACTCTGCTTCAAAAAAAAAAAAAAAAAAAAAATCTGATCAAGAGTTGAAGGAGAAAACTGAGAATATTACATAGAAAAAAAGAACAGAAAGATAAAATTAGAGATGAGGAAAGTCTAAAAAAGGAGAGGAAACATCCAGAAGGCCCACTGTGTGACTAGCAGATGTTCAGACAGATGAGAGGGAGAGGCCGCATGGTGAAATAACTTCAGAAGTCTTCCCACAGCGGAAGGACGCATTTTCCAGATTTAAAGGCTGAAAACCTAGGCCGGGCGCGGTGGCTCACGCCTGTAATCCCAGCACTTTGGGAGGCCAAGGCAGATGGATCACTTGAGGTCAGGAGATCAAGACCAGCCTGGCCAACATGGTGAAACCCCGTCTCTACTAAAAATACAAAAATCAGCCGGGCGCAGTGGTGCATGCCTGTAATCCCAGCTACTTGGGAGGCTGAGGCAGGAGAATCGCTTGAACCCGGGAGGCAGAGGTTGCAGTGAGCGGAGACTGCGCCACTGCACTCCAGCCTGGGCGACACAGCAAGGCTCTGTCTCAAAAAACAAAACAAAACAAAAGAAAACGAAATAAAGGCCGAAAACCAGGTGCACAGCACGGCAAATAATACAAGATCCTCATCCAAGTATGTAGGGTGGGACACAGAAGTTACGGAGAACATCAAGGCCCTGCAGCACCAGAGGCTCCTCAGTCACAGCACAGGGTCAGAGGTCTTCAAATTCTCAGGGAATTCGATTTCTGACCTAGAATTTTATGCCCAGCTACACTATGGACTGGAGCAGTGTGGGAGGAATAAGCACTTCCACACAAGCAGTTCTCAGAGCATCTGGCTCCTGTGCTCCCTTTTCCAGGCAACTATCAGTGACATACTCAGAAAATGAGTTGGCAAAACAGAAGAAAACGTGGGACCCAGAAAATAAGGAATCAAACACAGGAGAAAGCACTCGGAATTCCTAGGATGGCAGCTGTACGGCACAACTAGAGAGCAAATGGGTCAGAACGGGAAGATGATACTGAAAATGGGAAACGTACTCCTAGGATGGCAGCTGTATGGCAGGGCTAGAGAGCAAATGGGTCAGAATGGGCAGATGATACTGAAAACGGGAAACGTGTTGTTTAGGGCGGTGGAGGTGAACGGCCACAGAAACTGAATGTGGCCGGGGCTGCACTGCAGACGGTCAGTGGGCGGAGACAGGCAGCAGTGTGGACTTCACACTACACACACGGAAAACTGATGAACATACTCCAGACTCAAATGAAACCTCCACAGTCAACTCGACAAAGGCATCTAGGCTGGACATAGTGGCTCACGCCTCTGATTTCAGCACTTTGGGGGGCCAAGGTGGGAGGATCACTTGAGGCCAGGCGTTTGAGACCAGCATGGGCAACATGGCAAGACCTCATCTCTATAAAAAATTTAAAAATTAGGCCGGGCACGGTGGCTCACGCCTGTAATCCCAGCACTTTGGGAGGCTGAGGCAGGCAGATCACAAGGTCAGGAGTTCAAGACCAGCCTGGTCAATATGGTGAAACCCTGTCTCTACTAAAAATACAAAAATTAGCCCAGCGTGGTGGTGCATGCCTGTAGTCCTAGCTACTCAGGAGGCTGAGGCAGAAGAATCGCTTGAACCTGGGATGCGGAGGTTGCAGTGAGCCAAGATTGTGCCACTGCACTCCAGCCTGGAGACAGAGAGAGACCCCATCTCAAAAAAAAAAAAAAAAAAAAAAAGCTGGGTGTGGTGGTGCACACCTGTAGTCCCAGCTACAGCGAAGGCTGAGGTAGGCGGGTCGCTTGAGCCTGGGAGGTGGAGGCTGTAGTCAGCACTCAGCCTAAGCAACAGAGCGAGGCCCTGTCTCTTAAAAAACAAAACAAGCTCATCTCGTGGCCCCCCCGGATTCTCGTTGACAAGGAGGAGACAGTGGTCTTTGGTGGCACGGCATATGTGTAGCGCACTACTGGAGTCCAGCCCCTTCACCAGCATGCCTGGCCCCTCTCCACTCTGCAGCAGGGGCTGGTAGCAGGCCCTCCTCTGCTGAGAATCCTGGAGAACGGGTAGCCGCCAAGCCCAGGGTCTTCACTCCACAAGAGAACACGCTTTGCTTTGTTAGAATTAAAATGATGTGCGAGTTATGCCCACAATCCCATGAGGCATTCCAATTCTCAGCGCTCACAGGGCAGACGGCTCTGAAGCTGAAGGGCAGGTCACGAATGTTAGTACCATGAGGGTGAGGGCTTGGGGGCTTTGGGGGTGCTGACCACAAATGCCCTGCTGCCAACACACGTGTGCAGGCTGCTCAGAGCCCTGAATCTACCTGCTCAGTGGTGATGAAGACACTGAAGCTTCAAGGGACAGGGCCCTTGTCTGAGCTGAGAATATGTGGAGGAGCCGGCATGTGCCCGGGCAGCTGGGCAGGGACAGAAGCTCACAGAAAGAACCTCTTCTGCAGCGGGGCAGGGACAGAAGCTCACAGGGAGAACCTCTTCTGCAGCTGGGCAGGGACAGAAGCTCACAGGAAGAACCTCTTCTGCAGATCCCACAGGTGCCTCACAGGCCTCCTGGCTGCCTCCTCTGCCCACAAGAGGCTGCCGGTGCCCAGCTCCAGGTGGCATAGCCTGGGTAGCTGACTCCTGGGACAAGCTCATCTTACTTTGCACGAGAAACAGTACTGCAAATCGGCTATGAGACAACATGGCGTGCCTCGTGTGAAAAACACTGAGAATTACACGGTATTCTAAGAAAAGTCTGCAAACCAGAGTGGGGTAAGCAGCTCCCACTCTCTCTCTGCAAACACGGAGTCACACTTCGCTTCCTCCCCAGCACTCCTGCCCACAGCGATGAGACTGCGCATCCTGTTGCGTACTCAGCAGTCACTGCTCATTTAGCTTTCTGCTGCTGAGCAACTTCTCTAACCTGCATTCTTCCAGGACGGGCAAACCCCGTATGGACCAGAGTGGTGGGAGAGCTGCACCTCCAGGCCTGCTGGTGAGGCTCAGCACTGCGTGGGTTCACAGTCAGTTCCTCCTCTGTGTGGGTCAGGTCTCAGCACTCCCAAGAGGGAGGCAGTGCCCTCCTCTGGCCCTCTGTGTGTCTAGGGTTCCACGAGAGCACCAGTCAGAGCCTCGGGTCGCCTGCCTGCAGCCCACTGGGTAGGCTCAGATGACCACCTGGCACCACCCCCTCAGCCAGCTTCCAACGGGGATGGACGGGTGGCCAAGCCCCTGCTGTGTGAGGTAAAGAGAAGTAAATGGGGGCTGACAGGCGGGCACAAGAGGCGCCACGCAGAGGCCCGGGTCTCCTGGCCCAGGCTCACCTGTGTACCAGCTGCAGGTTCTCCTGCCTCAGGCGGCTGTGTTGCTCACCGGTGGCTGCCGTGTCCTTTTCCAGCTCCAGCACACGCCTTTCCAGGAAGACAACCTTGGCAATGAGACCAGGCTTCAGGATCAGGCAGCCAGAAGCAGAAGGGCCTGCACCCCCAAAGGAACTAGCTGGAAGGCCGCCTGGGGATTTTCTCAGCACAGAATCAGATCCACCTAGCTAGGCTGGTGTTGGATCCAACTTACTCTTGGAACTTGTCACATAAACCCACAAAGGTGCAGCTCCTAATGGGGCCGGGGTCTTGGGGAGCACTGTCATTCGACACCACAAATGCACACAGTGCCGCAGCTCTGAGAGCTAGGGGTCCAGGGGTGCCTTTGGACTGGCTGGCTGGTGGGCAGCAAGACTCAGCCCCCAGCACACAGTTGGGTCTCTGCTCAGCCAGATGCAGCTCACAGAGGCAGCCCAGGTGCCCACGGATGCAAGGGACAGACAGACCCATGTCTCGGTCCCTCCCTCCCTCAGAGAGTTCACACCAAGATGAGAGTCAGACACCTGCAGAGGTAGGAGAAGGAGTAAAGGGAGCAGAGGAGGACTTGGCCTGGGTCAGCAGACGAGATGCTAGAGAAGTTGTAGAGAGGAGGTGGTGGGGGTGCAAGAGGAGGTGAGGTACAGGAGGAGGTGGGGGGTACAGGAGGAGGTGAGAGTACAGGAGGAGATGGGGGTGTAGGAGGAGGTGGGGGGCAGGAGGAGGCGAGGGGGTACAGGATGTGAGGGGTGCAGGAGAAGGTAAGGGGGTATAGGAGATGAGGGGATACAGGAGGTGAGGGGGTATAGGACGTGAGGGGGTGCAGGAGGAGGTGGGGGTACAGGAGGTGAGGGGGTACAGGAGGAGGTGGGGGGTGCAGGAGGAGGTGAGGGGGTACAGGAGGAAATGGGGTACAGGAGGTGGGGATACAAGAGGAAGTGGGGGTACAGGAGAAGGTGAGGGGGTACAGGAGGAGGTGAGGGGGTACAGGAGGAGATGGGGTGGAGGAAGTGAGGGGGATGCAGGAGGTGAGGGAGTACAGGAAGAGGTGAGGGGGTACAGGAGGTGGTGAGGGGGTACAGGAGGTGGTGAGGGGGTAGAGGAGGAGATGAGGGGTACAGGAGGAATTGAGGGGGTACAGGAGGAAGTGAAGGGGTCACAGAAGGTGAGGGGGTGCAGGAGGTGAGACGGAGTCTCGCTCTGTCACCCAGGCTGGAGTGCAGTGGCGCAATCTCGGTTCACTGCAACCTCCGCCTCCCAGGTTCAAGCGATTCTCCTGCCTCAGTCCCTGAATAGCTGGGATTACAGGTGCCCGCCACCACGCCTGGCTAACTTTTGTATTTTTAGTAGAGACGGGCTTTCACCATGTTGGCCAGGCTGATCTCAAACTCCTGACCTCCAGTGATCCGCCCGCCTCGGCCTCCTAATGTGCCGGGATTCCAGGCGTGCGCCACCACATCCGGCTGAAAAGCGGGTCTTGGCCACGGCAAGGCTGCCTTGCCCTGGCTGCTGTCACCCATTCCATTCAAGTCCCCAGGAGAAGCCCGTTCCTCAGTTTGTTGGCTCTGCAATAACTGCAGGGCCAGCCCTCTTCTCCCAAATCATGGGTGCCCCAGGTCGCGTCTCCACGGGCCTGGTGGACTGAATGTCTGGGTGTCCCTCAGCCCGACTCAGACACAGTGGGGGTGGGATACCCGAGGGCGCTCACTCACTGCCCAGTCCACTCCTCCCAGCTGGCCCTTCGTGCACAACAGGAAGACTCCTTTTTCTCACATGGCCACGAGACCCCTTGGGGAAACCTGTCAAAGAGCATCGGGGCTGGACGGACGGTCTGGGGAGCCCTGGAGGACATGGGGTCACCTCCGGCTGTGCTGTCCCCACCTCCCAGGGTGTCTGCAGAGTCCCTTAGGCGTGGCTGTGTTCTAAATCCCCTACTTGCCACCTACCCAGCCCTCCAGGGCCTACCTTGTCAGCAATGTCCTCCTCTGGGCCCTCCACGAGCTCGGGGGAAGGGTCCTCCAGGGCCTCCATGGTCAGGGCCCCTGACTGGTGCAGGTACCTACGGAAAAGCCACAACAAGAGGGAAGAAAGGGAAAAACCACAGGACAAGCTCCGTCAGCACAAGCACTCCCAAGTCAATCTGAAAAGCAGGCAGCAGCATTGTAGGGGACAGGTCCTCCCCTGATCTGGGTGGTGGTCTTCTCCCACTTAAAGCACTATAAACAGGGGGAGGTCCCAGGCTGGACATCTTTACCAGGGGCTGGGAGAAAGCAGGCCGTGCTCTGTGGTCTCAGAGTCCTCCTGTCAGAGTCCTGTCAGAGTCCTCCTGGCGCTCTTTGGAACCTGACAGAACACGACCTCAGTCCCGGCCAGCGAGTGGCAGAGAGGACTTTGTACTTGGCTGCAATAAAACATGCCCTTCGCAGAGACACGAACAATCTCGTCTCTACCAGAGGCCCGTGAGACATCAGCTCAGGACCTCAACCTGCAGACACCTCCCCTGTGCACATTCTTGATCTCAGACTTTCACAGGTGCTTTCTGTGGCAGGAAGAGTGAGGGTCCCAGGAAAGGTGTGGATCCCAGAAGTCTCACTCAGTGTCACCCTCATGGACACACTGGGAAACTGGTCCGACCAAGTCCAGGAAGACACCAGACACGTGTCCTCTGTGGCACCAGCTCCTGTGGACACACCCCCAGCCCCGCAGGCCATGCCAGGTTACTACCCGGGCCAGGCTCGGGGACACAGCCTCATGGTCCTGCGTGGACGCAAAGGCCCACAGGCTGCGGCCTTGGGGCAGGAGCTGCTCCAGGGAGTGTGAACTTAGGCGCACAGTAAGCGCGTGCTTGTGGTCACATGGCCAGATTCGCTGTGGTGAACTTGCTGGGAGTACAGAAAACTCTCAGAGCACTTGCACAGAGGAGCCAACAGCAAAGGTGCGTGTTCAGTTCTTTATACATCCTGGGAGCCTCAGTACCGAGCCAGGCTCCAGGCTGACAGCCTGATGCTCAGAACTGCGTGACCGTTAAAGAGCACTGGCCCTCTTCGAGCTTCCTTGCCTATGAAATGGGGGGACCCTCTCTGAGCTTCCTTGCCTATGAAATGGGGGACCCTCTCCCAGCTTCCTTGCCTATGAAATGGGGGGACCCTCTCCCAGCTTCCTTGCCTGTGAAATGGGGGACCCTCTCCCAGCTTCCTTGCCTATGAAATGGAGGGACCCTCTCCCAGCTTCCTTGCCTATGAAATGGGGGAAACTTCTCTGAGCTTCCTTGCCTGTGAAATGGGGGGACCCTCTCCCAACTTCCTTGCCTGTGAAATGGGGGGACCCTCTCCGAACTTCCTTGCCTGTGAAATGGGGGGACCCTCTCCCAGCTTACTTGCCTGTGAAATGGGGGACACTCTCCCAGCTTCCTTGCCTGTGAAATGGGGGGACCCTCTCCCAGCTTACTTGCCTGTGAAATGGGGGACACTCTCCCAGCTTCCTTGCCTGTGAAATGGGGGGACCCTCTCCCAGCTTACTTGCCTGTGAAATGGAGGGACCCTCTCCCAGCTTCCTTGCCTATGAAATGGGGGAAACTTCTCCGAGCTTCCTTGCCTGTGAAATGGGGGGACCCTCTCTGAACTTCCTTGCCTGTGAAATGGGGGGACCCTCTCTGAACTTCCTTGCCTGTGAAATGGGGGGACCCTCTCCCAGCTTCCTTGCCTATGAAATGGGGGTCTAGAGGCAACTGAGGTTTAACCAAGGTCATGCATACAAACAGCTTGGCTAGGGACACAGCAGAGTAAGAATTCCATAAAATGTTAATATTTTTCCACTGAAAATGTCTACCAAGTGTATGAAGTTCGATTTGCTTCTCAGTATGGACTGGGCTTGAACATTTCCATCTTTTTCCCCATAAATGCTCTGAGGGGGAAAAAAGAAGGTATCTTCGTCCCTGGAGACAAGCCCTGTGAACATGCACCAGCTGGAACACACCAGCGCCCTTCTGGGGCTCTGGGGATTTCATCAGATTCTCAAAAGCTGCTGCTGATACAGATCATGTTCTTGGCCAGTCGCTGCTCTTAAACGCCCATGACCTTGCCCCCAAACATGAGCCACTCCAGGCAGGAAGCTGCAACCCAGGGCCCACCCTGAGGGGCCATGGCCTGGGGCCTGTCAGCACTTCTGAGCTGTCCTAAAGGCGTAGGCACTTCTGGGGCTGACTCGGGGACACGGCCATCCCCAGGCACCCAGCGTGCAGCCACCACACATGGCCACCCACGTGAGGCAGAGGGTCCTCAGCATGGGTCATGGGGCTGCTTATTTATTTACTTATTTAAATTTTTTTGTTTTTGTTTTTTTGTGACAGAGTGTTGCACTATCACCCGGGCTGGAGGGCAGTGGTGTGATCTCAGCTCACTGCAACCTCTGCCTTCTGGGTTCAAGTGATTCTCCTGCCTCAGCCTCCCAGGTAGCTGGGATTACAGGCACCTGCCACCATGCCCAGCTAACTTTTTGTATTTTTTTTTTTTTTTTTTTAGTAGAGACGGGGTTTCACTATGTTGGCCAGGCTGGTCTCAAACTCCTGACCTCGTGATCTGCGCACCTCGGCCTCCCAAAGTGCTGGGATTACAGGCGTGAACCACCGCGTCCGGCCAGAGCTGCTTATTTAAATCCCCTAGAAAGAGGGATTCTCCAGCTACACTACACCCTCACTTGGGAGGACCCTTCCCCCAGAGAGGGAGCTGTGGAAAAAGCCTGACCTGCCCCACAGGGCAGTAGGTCGAGCCTGGCTGGTGAGCGAGGAGGTACGGGGATCCCTGAGGCCTCCCACCCAGGGCCCCGGGAGCCTGCCTGCTGTGAGCACTTCCTCCCGTCCTGATGACTCGGCTCTGCCCGGAGCCCCCGGTCCCTGCACACACAGCTGACTGGAGAAAGCCACTTCCATCTCATGGACAGGGACAGAACAAGGCTGAGGGAGGTGAGCAATGCAGCCAGGCCCGGGGGCTACAATGGCTGCTGGCAAAACCCACCATCTCAGCAATAGTTCAGTGCGAAGGGCTGAGAACTGTGAGAAGCGAATCGCGACGGTTATTTTGCACTTCCTTAGCCTCTTGTGACAGATTTGGGGCAAAACAGCAGATTAAATGTTGCGTACATATATTTACACGTGGATAGACACACTGCACAAGAGGTCTCTGTTTTCTAAACTCTAACGACAGATAACTGCAGATGGGGCTTTTTTTTTTTTTTGAGACGGAGTCTTGCTCTGTCGCCCAGGCTGGAGCGCAGTGGCGTGATCTCGGCTCACTGCAACCTCTGCCTTCTGGGTTCAAGCAGTTCTCCTGCCTCAGGCTCCTGAGTAGCTGGGATTACAGGCACGTGCGCCACCATGCCTGACTAATTTTTGTATTTTTAGTAGAGACGGGGTTTCACCATGTTGGTCAAGCTGGTCTTGAACTCCTGACCTCATGATCCACCCACCTCGGCTTCCCAATGTGCTGGGATTACAGGCGTGAGCCACGGCGCCCGGCTCAGATTGGGCTTTTTTTTATACCAAAGGGTACCCGTGAAAGAAACATTAAATTTTAAAGGGTGTTTCTGACACAAGGCTGTGACAGCCAGCTGCAGGCTGCGCCCCATCCTAGGCACAGGAGGCCTCAAGGAGATGCCTCAGCTGGCCTTGACTGGCCTTTCATGTCACCAGCTGCAGCCTGTCTGGAGTAAAAGACTTGATGAAGTGGGGAGGAAGGTGATGCTGAAGTGGTAACAGAAGTGTAGCTGGGGATGCACGTCACATTCCTAAGAGCTCAATGCTTTTCTTTTTATTTTTTTTTTGAGATGGAGTCTTGCTCTTGTTGCCCAGGCTGGAGTACAGTGGCGCGATCTCGGCTCACTGCAAGCTCCGCCTCCAGGGTTCAGGCGATTCTCCTGCCTCAGTCTCCTGAGTAGCTGGGATTACAGGCACCTGCCACCACACCTGGCTAATCTTGTATTTTTTAGTAGAGATGGGGTTTCTCCATGTTGGCCAGGCTGGTCTTGAACTCCCAACCTCAGGTGATCCACCTACCTCAGCCTCCCAAAGTGCTGGGATTACAGGCGTGACCTACCGCACCCGGCCAGCTCAATGCTTTTCGGAAAGGGGTGAGCAAGAAGACAGTTAGAAAAAGATGCGTGATGACGTTCACCTCTGCTTCCTCTAGCCCCTACCCCCTAAAATGACAGAAAATGGAAAACAAGTGGGACACGGTGGCTCCTGCCTGTAATCCCAACATACTGGGAGACCGAGGTGGGAGGACTGCTAGAGCCCAGGAGTTCAAGACCAGTCTGGGCCTGTCTCTACAAAAAATTAAAAAGTCATCTGGGCATAGTGGCACGCGCCTGTGGTCTCAGCTGCTCGGGAGGCTGAGGAGGGAGGATCACTTGAGCTTGGGAGGTCTGGGAAGTAAAGACTATTGTGAGCTGTGACCACGTCACTGCACAGAGCAAGACAGAGGAAGACTGTCTCAAAAAGAAAAGAAAGCCAAGAAAAGAGAAGAGAAACGAAAAGAAAAAAGTTTCCATCCATGGCCAGGTGTGACGGCTCACGCCTGTGATCCCAGTACTTTGGGAGGCCAAGGTGGGAGGATCCCTTCAGCCCAGGAGTTCAAGACCAGGCTGGGCAACACAGTGAAACTCCATCTCTATTAAAAATTAAAAGACTAGCCAGGCATGGCAATGCGCACCTGTAGTCCCAGGTCCTCAGGAGGAGGAGGCGGGAGGATGGAGTGAGCCTGAGAGGTCCAGGCTGCAGTGAGCTGTGATTGCACCACGGTACTTCAGCCCGGGTGACAGAGCAAGACAATGTCTCAAAATAAAAGAAAATGGAAAACAAAAGGTTTCCGTCCTTGGCTGGGTGTGGTGGCTTACATCTGTAATCCCAGAATTCTGGGAGGCTGAGGTGGGAAGATTACTTGAGCCCAGGGAGTCTGGGGCTGTCGTGAGCTATGCTTGTACCTATGAATTGCCACTGCACTACAGCCTGGGCAACGCAGCAAGACCTTGCCTATTTTTCTTTTTTTTTTAATTTTTACATTTTTTTTTTTTTTTTTTTTTTTGGTAGAGACAGGGTTTCACTAAGTTGCTCAGGCTGGTCACAAAGAAACCGAGTCAGAAAAGTTATATACTTCATGGTAACAACTTTAGCTCTAGAAGATAAGCAATGCCGTCAAAAATCTAACTATCCACACTCTCACAGTCCAAACCAACCCAAGCTCAAGTTTATCTCCTGAGCACCTCTTTTCTCAAGAAGCTACAGGAAGATATGCTGGACAAAAAACAGAGAAAACAAATGAGAAGAAAGACGGGGCCAGGGAGCTAGAGGATCCAACCCCCGAAACAAAGGAACCCACTGGTGTGGGGAGACCCGTCCAGGACCACAGCCACGAGGCCTGGAGAACGCCCGGCACAACGGGGCAGAGAGGAGGCTCCAGAGGGGATGTTCCAGAGGAAGCTAGAGAGGCGTCTCCCAGTCCTGCCAGAGGCTGGGCCACGAAGCAGGACGGGGACTAGGAAGGCAAAGCAGATAAAGACATGAAGGCAGACTCTGACGGCCGCAAAGGCCACCTGGCAGCCACACTGCGTGGCTCCCTGGGAAGGGCCTTAACCCTGCATGTTTATTTCGGTAAGAACTGGTAGGGGAGGAAGATAAAAGTGTATGCTGCCATCTTTCATAGCAGGAAGCCAACAGATCTATGCAAAGCTGAAAAATGAAGAAATGGTCTTTAGGAATTGGAGTCAGACCCACCCCTCACCTTCAACTCACCTTGGGGAGCTGCCCAGACCCGGCTCTGAGAAGCCAGGCTCCTCACTGGGTCTCGCTACCTCAGAGCTAACATAGAGCAGACATCTGGGGATGGCGGCCCCTTCCAGACCTTAGTGAACACACAAGAGGCCCAGCACCAAAAGCTCTGACACGTACCCCCCGTGGTCACAAATCTGGGTCCAAATTCACAGCCCTGGAAACCCCTTTTCCCAGCACTCCCTCAGGATACCTTCAGCCCCAAACCATGTAAAGTAACTTGCAGGAGTTTAAAAAATACCTTGGAAAAGAACATTTTAAAATGTTTTTTAAAAAGCTATGAGTAATTATCCACTTCAGAACGTTTTTCAGCAGGAACCAGAGACCCACCTACCTTGCCACCTTCTTGCTGGAGAGCCGCTTTGTCGGACTGTGCAGAAAACAAAATAAACAGGAAAATTGTTAGAACAGACAGAGAGGAGCAGGAGGAAGCAGGAAACTCAGGCTGTGGAGATACGGGGTGGGCGGCCTTTCAGCAGTGCTCCCGGCATGCAGGGCCCCCCAGGCAAGTCCATGCACAAATGCTCACTCAGCAAAACAGCAAGGACACGGGCGGTGCCGGGGTGAGGCCGCATACGTCTCGTTACTCCAGCCCCCAAAGAGGCTTCCAGATGCAGCCACCCCAGACCGCGACTGAGAGGCCAGCGCCACACCTGGTCCCACCAGCTGGCTGCACTGTCCCAACGCTTCTGAAGCCAAATTACCCCCAAACCCTTGGCCTTCAGAGGCCCCCAAGTAAAAAGTGACCCAGGCCCCGCTGTGACAGGAGAGTTTGCCGCTGGCTTTGACTCAGGCACTGATGCATCATGCTCAGAATGCCTGCCTAGGCATCAGTTTGGAAACCTTTCCCGTTGCCATTTCAGGGCAGTAAATGTAGCTAATTATACATCATCTGTCTGATTTAACCATCTGCAGTGGCACATGGGCCAAACTTACCTTCTCTCTCATTTCTGAGGTCCAAAGTTGTATTTTACAGTCTAGCTGCTGAACTATTAGCCTCAGCCTGCAGGAAGACACCCTCACCCCCGGGGCCTGGGAACCATCACGGTCCTGGAACTCACAAAGTCACATCTCTCTTAAGCTTACCTGGCTCAAAAACACCTCTGATTTTCTTTCCAGGGTCAGGCAGAAAAATCTACTGGAGGGGCCGGGCATGGTGGCTCATGCCTATAATCCGAGCACTTCGGGAGGTCGAGGAGGGTGGATCACTAGAGGTCGGGAGTTCGAGACCAGCCTGGCCAACATGGAGAAACCCCATCTCTACTAAAAATACAAAAATAATCGGGCATGGTGGCGCATGCCTGTAATCCCAGCTACTCGGGAGGCCGGGACAGGAGACTCGCTTGAACCCGGGAGGCAGAGGTTGCAGTCAGCCGAGATCACGCCACTGCACTCCAGCCTGGGCAACAAAGAGCGAAACTCTGTCTCAAAGAAAAAAGAAAAAATCTACTGGAGGAGAATCAGCTGCTGTGCCAGGTATTAATGTAGAGCCCCTCAGCTCCAAGTCCATCCTTTTTACTTGCCCTGTAGAAACAGAGCTGGGCCCTTAGCAGGCTCTTCCTCCACGATGCTGCGTGTCATCAGCAGAGGGAGCCGTAGAGCGAACACAGCAGGAAGAGGTTTGCCTCCTGGTTCTGACCACTCTCTGCAGCGCCCTCCAACACACGCAGTCTCCCCAGTACCCCCTCCAGGGAGCATCCTGCCCACTGTTGCCAGAGCCAGGGGCTTCCCCGACCCCATTCGGGTAGCTGTTCTCTAGGGGGTGCCTCTGCCAAGCGTCCTGCAACAGAATAGCTTTCCTGGCAGCCAGGAGGCAGGGTCCCCACAAGCCCTGACAGCACGGTGGTGTCCCCACCACTCTGTTTGCAGCTGGTGCAGACCTCAGCCCTGGGTGGCAGTGACTGTAGCTGGGGGGCTCTGCCCCGGCCCTGGGTGGCGGCTGCTCCTGTGGCTGCTGTCCCTACGCTCTGCAGAGTTCTTTTTACTCATCCCAACCAGTGCCTCATTACTGCCATAGCCTGTGACATTCTTTTTTTTTCCCTAATGATTTTTTAAATTTTTTGTTTGTTTGTTTGCATTATCTTTTTTTAGAGGCAAGGTCTGACTCTGTGGCCCAGGCTGAAGTGCAGTGGTGCAACCATAGCTCACTGCAGTCTCGACCTCCCAGGCTCATGTGATCCTCCCACCTCAGCCTACCAAAGCACTGTGATTTCAGCCCACATCCAGCCCATTCTTTGTAGTATTAAGCTTTCCCTGTTCAAATTACTCTGTGGCTCTCCTTTCTCGATTGGAGACTAATCATGTATATTTTAACACAGGTGTTTTTTTTTTTTTTTTTTTTTTAAGATGGAGTCTCACTCTGTCACCCAGGCTGGAGTGCAGTGGCACGATCTCGGCTCACTGCAAGCTCCACCTCCCGGGTTCACGCCATTCTCCTGCCTCAGCCTCCCGAGTAGCTGGGACTACAGGCGCCTGCCACCACGCCCGGCTAATTTTTTATATTTTTAGTAGAGATGGGGTTTCACCGTGTTAGCCAGGATGGTCTCGATCTCCTGACCTCGTGATCCGCCTGCCTCAGCCTCGCAAAGTGCTGGGATTACAGGCATGAGGCACCGCGCCCAGCCTTAATACAAATTTAATTTTATCCTATTATTGTTGAGACTCCCTAGAACTAATAGGACAGGACAGACTCATCGTTCAGTTTACCTACTGATCTTTCAGGGCCTGGACTGGCAGCCCAGCAACAGGGTTTATAATTTGAAAATATACCTGCAGGTGGCCGGGTGCGGTGGCTCACACCTGTAATCCCAGCACTTTGGGAAGCAGAGGCGGGCGGATCACGAGGTCAGGAGATTGAGACCATCCCGGCTAACATGGTGAAACCCTGTCTCTACCAAAAATACAAAAAATTAGCCGGGCATTGTGGCGGGTGCCTGTAGTCCCAGCTACTCGGGAGGCTGAGGCAGGAGAATGGAGTGAACCCAGGAGGCGGAGGTTGCAGTGAGTCGAGATCGCACCACTGCACTCCAGCCTAGGTGACAGATCGAGACTCCGTCTCAAAAAAAAAAAGAAAATATACCTCCAGGCAGGCCAGGTTCAGTGGCTCAGCCTGTAATCCCAGCACTTTGGGAGGTCGAGGCGGGCGGATCACGAGGTCCGGAGATTGAGACATGGTGAAACCCCGTGTCTACTAAAAATACAAAAATTAGCCAGACGTGGTGACGGGCGCCTGTAGTCCCAGCTACTTGGGAGGCTGAGGCAGGAGAATCACTTGAATCTGGGAGACAGAGGTTGCAGTGAGCCGAGATCGCGCCACTGCACTCCAGCCTGGGTGACAAAGCGAGACTCTGTCTCAAAAAAAAGAAAAAAGAAAATATACCTCCAGGTAAGGCACACTTCTTAGTTCCTACAAAATGAAATGTATTTAGAGGCTCCAGGGTACCTGGAAAATTCAACAGCTATTGGCCTGTTCTGAGGTGACTGGACATCGTATCTGACATCAAAGCTTCCAGAGGTAGTCTGGACTAAGTCACCTCTTGTCACCCACAAAGCATGACCAAATAAGCTTACTTTCAGGCAAATCCATGGAAACTAAAATGCAAGATTCAGATCTCCTCCACTGAGGGTTATGGGGAGAATATTCTGACTGGCAGTTGTGTGTCCTGATTGTGTTGAATTGAATAGCATATTAACCACTTGGTAGAGTCTTTTTTTTTTTTTTTTTTGGAGTCAGAGTTTGGCTCTGTCGCCCAGGCTGGAGTGCAGTGGCACAATGTTGGCTCACCACAGCCTCCACCTCCTGGGTTCAAGTGAACCTCCCATCTCGGCCTCCCAAGTAGCTGGAACTACAGGCGTGCACCACCATGCCTGGCTAATTTTTATATTTTTAGTAGAGACAGGGTTTCGCCATGTTGGCCAGGCTGGTCTCAAACTCCTGGCCTCAAGTGATCTGCCGGCCTCCTCAGCCTCCCAAAATGCTGAGATTACAGGCGTGAGTCACTGCGCCTGGCCCGCTTCATAGAGTCTTAGGAAAAGGGGTGGCAGAACCTGGACGTGAGGCTCCACAGGACTTGCTGGTTGTACTTAGCTACATCCTAACCCTTCTCTGCCCCCACAAAGCCCAGCAGAGGCGACCATGGCCATCTTGGAGCTAGTTCTCAATGTGGGAAAAAATCAGTTCTATGTCAAAAATCTTCAGAAAATGAGAGACGAGACCTGAGTCTTCAGGCTTACTTTCACGTACAGAGATGACACGCTTGCACTCAACTTATCGGTGAGTGGGAGGGCAAGTCTCTGCGTGGGAAGAACAAATGGCCCCTTCCCAAGCAGGCTGAGCCATCGTCACCGGGCCCTGAACCCCTAGCTGAACACACACAGCAGGCGAAAACTGATTTCCCCTAAAGTAGAGGTTAGCGGATCTTTGGAATCTCAGATTCTGGATGGCCTCGAGTCTCCCGGGAAGGCCCCCTCAAAGAGCACTTCTGCTTTCTCCCCAGTGCTGCCAAGACCCCGATGCTCCAGAACGGCCATCAGTGCCAGGCCCCACCCCCATCCTCTCCACCCTCTCCACCTGAATGGGCACCGGCTGGGGGCCCCGTGCTTCACAGCATTTCACGGAACATAAGAAGAGTTAAGTGCCCTGGAAACGGAACTAGAGGCAGGACAGAATCCTCAATAAGGCTGTGGGCAGTGAGCGTCCGCCAGCAAGGATGGGCTGCCCTCAGCAGAAGCCCCCTGGGGCAGGGACAGGGCAGGCTCAAGACAGCTAAGCAGTTTCACAGATACCTCTAAACACGCTAGAACCATCAGGATAGCTCACCTTTCTGCCACCTTTACAAACCCTCCCCACAGGCCAGGGCCAGTTCTTCAGGAAGCTGTCCCAGATTGCCAGCATGAGCCTGTATGCTCACTCACCTCTTCTGCTAGGCTAGGGCTGCTGTGGAAAGCTCCAAAGTGGCCCATTTCTTCACCAGACCCTTCTGGAGAGCTGCCCACCCAGGGGCTTCACCACAAGCGAAATCAACACGATGCCTAACGGGCACGTCAATATGTGCAAACCACTCAAAACCGTCTTCTGTAACTGGGAGTTAGACATGGGGGCCAGCCACAGAAGCTCCCCTGCTGAGACACAGTCATCTCCCTTACACGCTCACCGTGAGTATACAAAACTCCATTTAAACTAACACTCCTGAAAGCTGTTTATACCTCTGTTCTTAAAGACTAAATCTTTAACTTTCCCAATTCTGTCTCAAGAGCTCAATGAAAGAAATCTTGTAGTAAATGCAGAAAGTACCCTCTTTCACACACAGGACAGACAGCACAGCTTGCAAAGACCGATCACTTCCTCCCACCAAGACAAGCACTGGCCTGGGCTGCGCATGCAGGGGGGAGGCGGGGCCCTGGCAGCCCACAGCGTGCAGCGGGGGAAGCGGGGCCCCAGGGAGAGTCCCGCTGCCTGAGAGGCTCCTGGTCGCCTCGGGGCAACCAGGCCAGGCCTCAGGAAGCACCGGAGTCAGGTCAGGCCCTCAAGGGGGCTGTGGGTATCCGGAGTCCCCCACACCCTGGGAACAGACAGCAAGGCCAGGCGCTGGTCAGTTACCTATTCATTTCAAGATCACTCAGGCGGGCAGAAAGATCCTCAAGGCGGTTGATTTGTTTGTGGCACTGGCTACAGTAAAACTCAAACGCCTCATCAGTGAGGATGCTGTGCAGCTTTGCGGCAAGAGGGTCAGTGCTAGAGAGACAGAAGCATCTGTTCAGGAGAGGATGGGGACCCGTGCAGTCATCTGTGACTCCACACGAGGGGCCGAGGGGGACAGGACAGGACATGGTGTGGAACAAAAGCACGCGGAGAGAGAATGAGCTGTGCAATGTTCTGGCTCTTGCCTTTAGACCGCAGTGAGCCCACATCCCTCAGCTGCCTCCAGGAGTGCAGGACAGGCACCAGCTCCAGCCTCAGGGGGCCCTGCACACACCTGCTCCTCTGGGTCAGGTGCCCAGAAGAAAGCAGGGGCAGCCTGAGAGCCTCCTTGCAAAGCAAAAGCCCTTCTTTAACAAGAAGGTAAAAAACCATACTGCTTTGTCTTTTGCCAAAAACACATCAACGTGATAGCGAACCATGTCTCCAGGTAAACTTGTACTTACTGTACTATATTTATGATTACTCCAAAAACCACCTCTAGCAAAAACTATGCATGAATGATAAATCTACAATAGTTATGTGATTTTTTTAAGATGTGCATTAAAGCCGGGCACGGTGGCTCATGCTTGTAATTCCAGCACTTTGGGTGGATCACCTGAGCTCAGGCGTTTGAGACCAGCCTTGGCAACGTGGTGAAACCCTGTCTCTACAAAAAATACAAAATTAGCCCGGCGTAGTAGCTCATACCTGTGGTCCCAGCTACTCAGGAAGCTGAGGGAGGTTGAGGCTGCAGTGAGCCATGATTGCACCACTCCAGCTTGGGCAATAAAGTGAGATCCTGTCTCAAAAAAACCCCAAAAAGACCGACCTGTGTTAAAACTCAGTGTTCAGTTTTGTGGTGGTGCCAGCTAACCTCCCTGTGACTTCGCCTCCAAGGGCTTCTGGGCCACTGGCAGGGGTGCTGCGCCTGCGACGCGAAGGCAAAGGAGCAAAGGCAGCCTCATCTCGGGCGCTGGGACCCACATGCTGTGGGAAACCATTTGGAAGCTCAAGTAAAGAAAGGTGAAAAGTGAAACATACAATGTGGCATAGACGTTACTCTTCAAACAGGTAACAATGAAAACACTGAACAGGAGACAGGGACAAACTAAACACGCAGGAAGAGGTGATTACCAAGCACAGAGACACAAGTTTAGAAATGCCCCAGTCCTCTGGCCCTTGTCTTGACGCCACCACGTGCTGGGAGAGGAAAGTGCCTAAGACAAGCACACTGCCTCTGAGGACCGCCTGTGATGCCTCACTCATGCACAGCTCTTCCAGGACGCTCACCGGGACCAAAGCACACAGGACATCCGTGCAGGGTCCCCACACCCAGGGCTGACAGGCGGCTTCGAGGAGGGCACATGGGAAACAAAAGGAGGGGGACCCTATGGGCAGACGAGCTGCTCAGCACAAGGGACGGCCCCTCCTGCGCCGCCCTCCACCCAGGTTCCCTGGGCCTCAGTAACAGCGGGAGGGCAGCGGGCAAGGGAAGACTCTTGTGGCTGCTTAAAGAGACTCGGCCTTGACTGCTGGCAAAGATGGATGACAACCTAGTAGCAAAGGGGAGAAGGGACTGAAGCAACAATCCCATCAGCCAGCCGAGGGTCTCCCTGAAGTCAGGAGCGTCCTCGAGGGACTGACTCCCTCGTGGGAGCCCCTAGCCCTCAGACGTGCGTACCGAGACCCCCATGTTTGGATCCAAGCCAAGAGGACTCTGGACTCCCTAGAGTGACTCTGGACATTTGTGAGTGGGCATCTTGCCCGCTGCGTGTCATGCTTCTATTTATTCAGAGTCACAGCTTTCCAGTTTGGGGATGTCAGGTATTTATAAGGAAATGAATCTGAAGACTCACTTATGATCATGAGGCCTCCCTCAAAAGCCTGCACAGACCACCATGTGATCCATGGCCCACAGCTAAGGAGCCTGCAAGCCGAGTGTCCAAACACAGCTCTGTGCCACATGATCTTGCTGCAGCCTCAGAAATTTAGAGTGATCTGGGGATGTGGCTGGAGAAGAGGGACTTCTCCCAACTTTCATAAATCCAGGTATAAATTTAAAATTTTCGAATATGGTTTACTTAATCACACGACGTCAAGGAAAGCAAGTTCTCTCTTACCAATGCACGGACTAAAAAGAGAAACTTCCCACAACTAACCACGGCAAGAAGAGGGAGGAGGGTGTGCTGGAACAAGGCGTCATTACCTGGGCGTGAGGAAAGCGGGGTCGCTGCAGCCCAGCTGCCCGTTGCATAGGGTCTCTGGGGACAGCTCCGCCTCACTGCCTTCACCGTAGTCCTCAAAGTGCTCCTCGCCCCCGATCACCGTGATGACAGACTGGCTATGGGGGTAAGGCCTGCAAAGTAAAACAGAAATGATGTCTTCTGACTGAAGGCCAGGGCACCCCCGAGCTGAGGGTGTGGAAGGTGCTTTCCAGAGGGTGTGCTACAAGCCACACGTGAGTCCTGAGAGCCACGTTTAACAACAAAAAAAAAAGTGGGCTGGGTGTGGTGGCTCACACATGTAATCCCAGCACTTTGGGAGGCCAAGGCAAGCAGATGGCTTGAGCTCAGGAGTTTGAGACCAGCCTGGGCAACAGGGGGAGGCCTCAACTGCAAAAAAAATTTTTAAATCACCCAGGCGTGGATGCACACGACTGTAGTCCCAGGTACTCGGGAGGCTGAAGTGGGAAGATCACTTGAGCCTGGGAGGCCGAGGCTGCAGTGAGCAGTGATGATGCCACTATACTCCAGCCTGGGTGACACAGCAAGGCCCTGTCTCAAAAAAAAAAAAAAAAAAGGTAAAGAAACAGATTTATTTTTTTTTTGAGATAGAGTCTGGCTCTATCGCCCAGGCTGGAGTGCAGTGGTGCGATCTCGGCTCACTGCAAGCTCTGCCTCCCAGGTTCACACCATTCTCCTGCCTCCGCCTCCCGAGTAGCTGGGACTACAGGTGCCCGCCACCACGCCCAGCTAATTTTTTGTATTTTTAGTAGAGATCGGGTTTCACCGTGTTAGCCAGGATGGTCTCGATCTCCTGACCTCGTGATCCACCCACCTTGGCCTCCCAAGGTGTTGGGATTACAGGCATGAGCCACCGCGCCTGGCCCAAATATATTTTAACAAAAAATTTTACTTAGCCGAACATGCAGTCATTTCAAAACCTCCAGCCTCTTCACACTCCTCACTCGTGTGCCCTCCCATGTCACGAGTTCCGCAGCCCCACACGGGACAGCACAGGTCGACACAAACCAACATCTGGGTTCAAGCACCTTCGCCTGTTCTCTACGGAGCTGCTGTCCTCACACAACCACTGGGCGATGCAGTTCAAACTTCTACTTTAATCTAAAACTTAACAGCAATTGCAACAGGGAAAAGGAAGGGGTTTCCAAGTACCCATCCTCCTTCTGAAGGGAGTGACTCCTCCACAGCCAAGTTCTGGAAAACACAGCGGCCGGGGGCAATGGGAAACAGCTGTGCCTTCAGTGGCTCCTGTGCTCTAGCGGTCCCCACTCCCACCCTCCCGCAGGAGTCCTCAGGAGAACCTTCCGTGCAGGCCGGGCACTGCTCCGCTCCAGGAAAGAAAGGGGCCTGGGAGAGTGAGGCGACTCCTCGTGCCCAGGAGAAGGGGGCAGAGTCAGGAGGACTGCGCACTCTGCTCTGCCCGGACCCACTGTGCTCAGCTGTGAGAAGTTCCAATTTCACACCCACAGAAATGCCCACCACGCACCACTCCTGGGACAGCTCAGGATGAATCCCGTGGCCTTAAACACGCAGGCTTAAACCAGGGCCGGGCGCGGTGGCTGACGCCTGTAATCCCAGCACTCTGGGAGGTCAAGGTGGGCAGATCAGGAGATCGAGACCATTCTGGCTAACACAGTGAAACCCCATCTCTACTAAAAATACAAAAAATTACTTGGGGGTGGTGGCAGGCGCCTGTAATCCCAGCTACTCGGGAGGCTGAGACAGGAGAATGGCGTGAACCTGGGAGGTGGAGCTTGCAGTGAGCCGAGATCGCACCACTGCACTCCAGCCTGGGCGACAGAGCCAGACTCCGTCTCAAAAAAAAAAAAAAGAAACCAAAACCAGGAGGCCTGCGCCACTTCATGGCCTCCCAATAGGGTCTTCAACTTGGCGCTGCCTGTCTGCATCAGCCCCTTCCTTCCTACACAGTGACAGGGAGGTATGGCTCCCTTCCACAGCCTCCATCTAAAATTAGGCTATGTTACAAGAAGACCTTATTTTCTGTTTCTTATGATTGGGTGCTTGTTTTACCAACAGGCTCAGATACTGTGACAGAAAACTGCCCTCTGAGGGGAGGAGAATCAGCGAGAGGAAAACACACTGGTCCATCGGCCAGGAGGCCCTTCCCCGCCTCCCCGGGCCACCATGGTGAAACCTGCTACTCCCTCAGAAGCAATGACGAGGGGCTCAGCACCCCTCACCACCCCATCTCCTCCTCTCCTCAGGACAGTTGTTCCTGATGCTTGACAGGAACAGAGAAGGCCCACATGCAAGGTCACACTGGGGACCAAGAGGCCCATGCCACACGGCAGAGACTATATAAACCGGACGGTCTGCACCCGGACGCCCAACATGCTTTCCATGGTCCACAGAAAATGAGCAGCACTAGCTAGCAGTTAGATCCAGCCACAAATGAGCTGTTCAAAATGTGTGTCCCCCAAAAGAGTTATACTTTTTTTTTTTTTTTTTTTTTTGAGACAGAGTCTCGCTCTGTCGCCCGGGCTGAAATGCAGGGGTGCCATCTCGGCTCACTGCAAACTCTGCCTCTCTGGGTTCAAGCGATTCTCCTGCCTTAGCCTCGTGAGTAGCTGGGATTACAGGTGCGTGCCACCAGGCCCAGCTAGTTTTTGTATTTTTAGTAGAGATGGGGTTTTACCAAGTTGGCCAGGCTGGTCTCAAACTCCTGACCTCATGATCCACCTGCCTCGGCCCCTCAAAGGGCTAGAATTACAGGCATGAGCCACCACGCCCCACCAAGAGTTATACTGCTTAAAAACTAGTGAGAAAATACATGCCTGTAATCCCAGCATTTTGGGAGGCCAAGGAGGGCAGATCACTTGAGGCTGGCAGTTTGAGGTCAGCCTGGCCAATATGGCGAAACCCTATCTCTACCAAAAATACAAAAAAATTAGCCAGGCATGGTGGCGGGCGCCAGTAGTCCCAGCTAATCAGGAGGCTAAGGCAAGAGAATTACTTGAATCCGGGAGGCAGAGACTGCAGTGACCCAAGATTGTGCCACTGCACTGCAGCCTGGGTAACACAGCAAGACTGTCTCAAAACAAAACAAAATAAAAAAATTATGTAGCGATCACAGATCTGAATATGAAGGTAAAACAATAACACTTTTAAAAGAAAGCGTAAGTAAACATCATAGTGACTGTGTAGTAAGCAAAGATTTATTAAGTGGGACACAAAAGTGCTAATGAACATAAAAGAAAAATGGACTAGCTCAACTATAGCAAAATTAAAAACATCTGTTCTGGCCAGGGGCAGTGGCTCATGCCTGTAATCCCAGCACTTTGGGAGGCCAACGCGGGTGGATCACAAGGTCAGGAGTTCGAGACCAGCCTGGCCAAGATGGTGAAACCCTATCTCTACTAAAACTACAAAAATTAACTGGGCGCCATGGCAGGTGCCTGTAATCCCAGCTACTTGGGAGGCTGAGGCAGGAGAATCGCTTGAGCCCGGGAGGCAGAGGTTGCAGTCAGCCAAGATGGCACCACTGCACTCCAGCCTGGGCAACAGAGCTAGACTCTATCTTGACAAAAAAACAAAAACAAAAATCTCTTCCTCAAAAGGTGAAAAGGAGACCCACAGAGCAGGAAAAAGGATCTGTGATACACACACCCCATAAGGGACTCATATCTAAAGGACTCCGATAATCAGTGAGAAAAAGACAGAGGACCCAACAGACCAGGGGCAGGCCAAATCCTGCCAATCCTGCCATGGCCTGTTTCTGAAAATTGTTTCACTGGGACACAGCCATATCTCACTGACCCACGTGCCTTTGGCTGCTTCTGCGGCACAACAGCCGGGCCGAGCAGTTGCCACGGGGGCCATGTGGCCTGCAACTCTTCTAGAGAAAAAGTCTGCAGACCCCTCCTGCAATCAGTGAGCAGGCAGAGGAGCTCCCAACCCTGATGAAAGGTGCACACCTTACCAGTCACCCGGGAAGCGCAAGTAAGAAGCACATGGTACGGTCTCTGCACGCCCCGCACAAGGTGAGCAGGAGAGCAGACACGGCCACGTGCTGCTGAGGTCAGGGAGCCCAGGAGCCACAGATGCCAGAAGCAGGTGACCCTGCAGCCCCTGCAGGAACTTGCAAGGCTGAAGGGACATGCTCCTGATGACCATCCTGCTTAGGGCCGTACCATGCTCCCGTAGAATTCCTATAGCAGCTTCACCCTCAAAACCAAAAATGGTAAACTACCCACTGCCGTCAACAGGAGAATAAATTTTAAAGTCACAGCATGTTCTCGCAATAGAATAATAAAAGTAAAAAATTTACAGCAATGCACGGCCAGACACGGTGGCTTACACCTGTAATCCCAGCACTTTGGGAGGCCGAGGCGGGCAGATCACCTGAGGTTAGGAGTTGGAGACCAGCCTGACCAACATGGTGAAACCCCGTCTCTACTAAAAAATACAAAAATTAGCCAGGCGTGGTAGGGTGCGCCTGTAATCCCAGCTACCCAGGAGGCTGAGGCAGGAGAATCGCTGGAACCCAGGAGGCAGAGGCTGCAGTGAGCTGAGATCGCACCACTGCACTCAAGCCTAGGCGACAGAGCAAGACTCCGTCTCAAAAAAAAAAAAAAAAAAAATAGGGCTAAATCCACAAGCGCAACAGCAAGTGGAAGACGCCAGGCACAGCAAGAATGACCTCGCTGTGTGGGGGAACTTAAGGAAGATGCAGGGCCGGTGCAGAGCTGGCTGTTGTCAGGGGCCTGGGAGGACCCTGGGTGTGGGAGTGTTTTGTTCTTGCCTGAGAAAAAGGCCGTGGGAATGGTCAGTTTGAAAAACCTGCTGGCTGTGCACTTACAACATGGGCATTTACTTGTGGGTATATTATGTTGGCAAAAAGACTTAAACTCTGTAAAATATTTGAAGAGGTTTATTCTGAGCCAAATAAGAGTGACTAACAGCCCGTGATGCCGCCCCAGGAAGCCCTGAGAGCATGTGCCCAAGGGGATCAGGCTACTGCCGGGTTTATACATCTTGGGGAGACAGAAGACATCAACCCTACATGCAAGATGCTGCTTCAGTCAGGAAACGTGGGACAGCTCTAAGTGGGGGACAGGAGGGCTTCCAGGTCAAAGCAGATGCAAAGATCTTCTGATTGGCAATTGTTTGTTTGAAAGAGTTATTATCTAAAGACTTGGAATCAATAGAAAGGAATGCCTCGGCTTAAGATAAGGGGCTGTGGAGACTAAGGCTTTATCAAGCAGATGAGGCCTCCAGGCAGCAGGCAGCAGACCTCACAAGGTGCCAGACTCCGAGTTAATTCCCTCCTGCATCAGGGAAAAGACCTGGGAAGGGAGGAGATTCTCTACAGGGTGCAGACTTTCCCCACAAGAGACAGTCCGGTAGGGCCATTCTGAAATATGTCAAAGAAATATATTTTGGGGTAAAATACTCGGATTTCTTTCAGGGCCTGCCACCTGTCATGTGATGCTACACTAGAGTCAGGCTGGAATGTGGTGTGCTGTTGCTGCTATAAAAAGTCCGCCTTTGTCAGTCTCTGTTTAATGTGAATGCTGGTCAGCTGGGCCTGAATTCCAAAGGGAGGGGCCTAATGAGGCCTGCCTGACCTCCCAAACGATGGCCTGAACTAGATTTTCAGGTTGACTGAGCAACGCCTGAGGCTGAGAGGGGTCCATCAGTTGGCTGGGGGGCTGAGAATTTAATTTTTGCTTCACAATTACATTTCAGCATGCTGAGTGGAATTTCCAGTAGCAGGGGCAACACGGAAAGCACGGATCCACATGAGCCACTGGACACCTCCTTCATCTGACCTTCTCCCAGACTCTGCCCGTCCCTCTACTCCAGCCCCACTTAGCTCGAAATACAGGGGCTACAGAAATCCTGAGGGTGGGGGACAGGTGGGGAGAGAACATGGCCTCCTCAGGGGTGCCGCAAAGGTGAACGGGTTCCAAAACCCTGCCGAGACATTCACTTCTATAATTTCTATCTCTACAGCTAAAGATGCTGAGCAACATTTGAAACCACAGTCGTCCTGGCAGGGAAGTCAGCTGGAACAGGGAGACCGCTCGGGCAAGGGGGCAGGGCGGTGTGGGCTCATCCCAGGAAGGTCAGGAGCTACTGCAGGGCCAAGCCCCACCCCCACGTAATGGACACTAACCAGCACGCACTCCTCCAAGACCCCAGTCTGCCCATCAGACACCTCCACAGGGTGCCACATCCCAAAGGCCTCTCCAGGAGGCCCGTGGTGGGGTACAGACCTGCCTGGGAGCAGCAGCAGGGCACCATGGTCGGGCTCCTCCATGGCGTCCAGGCACTCGGAGGGTATGGCCGAGCCGCCGGCACTGTCTGCATCCCCTTCAGGTTGCAGCTCAGGGTGCACCAGGGTGCTGGTGTCCTCATCCGTGAAGGTCTCACACTCACTGTAGGTGCTCTCGGAGCCCATGTACGCGCTGTCCGTCACCTCGTTGGCCTAGGAGAGAGTGCGCCAGCAGTCAGCAGGCACAGGATGGGAGGGGAACTGCGAACGCCCCACACCTCACTGCTGCAAGGCCCTGGAGAGGGCAGTGTGGAGGGAGGGGTCTGACGCCTGAAGTCCCAACTGTCTCTAAGCAGAGACATAACTTATAAAACACAATTCAGGCCGGGCGCGGTGACTCACGCCTGTAATCCCAGTACTTTCGGAGGCCCCGGTGGGTGGATCGCTTGAACCCAGGAGCTCAAGACCAGCCTGGCCAACGAAGTGAAACTTGTCTCTACCAAAAATACAAAAATTAGCCAGGTGTGGTGGCACCTGCTTGTAGGTCCCAGCTGCTCAAGAGACTGACGGGGGAGCTTGCTTTTTGTTTTTTGGGGTTTTTTTTGAGACACGGTCTCACTCTATCACCCAGACTGGAACGTAGTGGCATGATCACAGCTCACTGCAACCTACATGGCCTGTGGTCAAGTGATTCTCCTGCCTCAGCCTCCTGAGTAGCTGGGAAGACAAGCACGTACCATCATGCCTAGCTAAGTTTTGTATTTCTAGTAGAGATGGGGTTTCACCATGTTGGCCAGGCTGGTCTCAAACTCCTAACCTCAGGTGATCCACCCGCCTCAGCCTTCCAAAGTGGTGGGATTACAAGAGTGAGCCACCGTGCCAGCCAGGTGGACCGTTTGAGCCCAAACGGTCGAGGCTGCAGTGAGATGTGATCACACCACTGTGCTCCAACCTGAGTGATAAAGACCCGTCTCAAAAAAACTAATTAATTAAAAATAAATATAACAGCTGGCCGCAATGGCTCACTCCTGTAATCCCAGCACTTTGGGAGGCCGAGGCAGAAGGATCCCCTGAGGTTGGGAGTTCGAGACCAGCCTGACCAATATGGAGAAACCCCGTCTCTACTGAAAATACAAAATTAGCCGGACGTGGTGGCGAACTCCTGTATCGCAGCTACTCAGGAGGCTGAGGCAGGAGAATTGCTTGAACCAGGGAGATGGATGTTGTGGTGAGCTGAGATCACTCCATTGCACTCAAGCCTGGGCCACAAGAGCAAAACTCTGTCTGAAAAAAAAAAATTAAATTAAAATAAATAAATATAGGCCGGGCGCAGTGGCTCACGCCTGTAATCCCAGCACTTTGGGAAGCCAAGGCAGGCGGATCACAAGGTCAGGAGTTCGAGACCAGTCTGGCCAAAACGGTGAAACCCTGTCCCTACTAAAAATACAAAAATTAGCCAGGTGTGGTGGCGGGCATCTGTAGTCTCAGCTACTCAGGAGACTGAGGCAGGAGAGTCGCTTGAACCCGGGAGGCGGAGGTTGCAGTGAACTGAGATCACGCCACTGCACTCCAGCCTGGGCGACAGAGCGAGACTCCGTCTCAAAAATATATAAATAAATAAATAAAATAAATATAATTAGCCAAGTGTGGTGGCACATGTCTGTAATCCCAGCTACTCAGGAGGCTGAAGCAGGAGAATGGTTTCAACCTGGGACAAAGAGGTTGCAGTGGGCCGAGATCACGCCATTAAGCTCCAGCTTGGGCGACAGAGTGAGCCTCTATTTCAAAAATGAAAATAAAGTGAATAAAACACAATTCAACTTTTTTTTTTTTTTTTTTTTTGGGAGAAGGAGTTTTACTCTTCCTGCCCAGGCTGGAGTGCAGTGGTGCGATCTCGTCACTGCAACCTACACCCACCCGGGTTCAAAAAGATTCTTTTGAACCTACCCGGGTTCAAAAGATTCTCCTGCCTCAGGCTCCTGAGTAGCTGGGATTACAGGTGCGTGCCACCATGCCGCTAATTTTTGGGTTTTTAGTAGAGATGGGGTTTCACCATGTTGGCCAGGCTGGTCTCAAACTCCTAACCTCAGGTGATCCACCTCGGCCTCCCAAAGTGCTGGGATTACAGGTGTGAGCCACCGTGCCCGGCTGAATTCAACTTTTTTTTAAATGAAAAACAGGTACATGTCTGAGAGCAGAAAACAAGGTACTCTGAGTAGTTTTTGTTGTTGTTGTTTGAGACAGTGTCTCTCTTTGAGGCCCAGGCTGGAGTGCAACGGTGTAATCTCAGCTCACTGCAGCCTTGATCTCCTGGGCTCAAGTAATCCTCCCACCTCAGCCTCCTGAGTGGCTGAGACCACAGGTAAAAGCCACCATGCCTAATTTTTTGAAATTTTGTAGAAATGGAGTTTTGCCTTGTTTTCCAGGCTGGTCTTGAACTCCTGTGCTCAAGTGATCCACCAGCCTTGGCCTCTCAAAGTGCTAGAACTACAGGTGTGAGCTACCGAGCCTGGCAGAGTAATTTTTTTTTTATTTTAATAAAATAGAGACAGGATCTAGCTGTAGCTGGGAACTACAGGTGCCACCACAACTGGCTCAGTTGTTTGTTTGTTTATTTATTTATTTTGAATCAGGGTCTCACTCTGTTGCCCAGGCTGGTCTTCCACTCCTCACCTCAAGTGATCCTCCATGCTGCTCAGATTACAGGCACGAGCCATCACAACCAATTGTTTTTACTGTTTTTACTGCTGTGTTTTTTTTGAGATAGAGTCTCACTGTGACACCCAGGCTGGAGTGCAGTAGTGCAATCTTGGCTCACTGCAGCTTCAAACTCCTGGGCTCAAGCAATCCTCCTACCTCAGCCTCCTGAGTAGCTGGGACTATAGGTGTGAGCCACCACACTTCGCTAATTTTGTATTTTTTTGTAGAGATGGGGTTTTGCCATGTTGCTCAGGCTAGTCCCAAACTCCTGAGCTCAAGTGATCTGCCTGCCTTAGCCTCCCGAAGTGCTGAGATTATAGGCACAAGCCACCACACCCAACTTGTTTTTACTCTTAAGTATCTAGCACCTAGCATAGGACCAGGTATAGGTAGATAGTAAATATTTGTGGATCGTACAAATGAACACAAAACTAAAGAACTATTAAACAGAACTTTTTTTTTTCTTTTTCTAATTGTTCTTGTTTTTTGAGACAGGGTCTCACTCTGTCACCCAGGCTGGAGTGCAGTGGCACCATCTCAGCTCACTGTAAACTTTGCCTCCCGGATTCAAGTGATTCTTGTGTCTCAGCCACCAAAGTAGCTGGGATTACAGGCATGCACCACTGTGCCCAGCTAATTTTTGTATTTTCTGTAGAGACGAGGTTTTGCTATGTTGCCCAGGCTGGTCTTGAACTCCTGGCTTCAAGAGATCTGCCCACCTCAGCCTCCCAAAGTGCTGAGATTACAGGCGTGAGCCACCATGCCCAGCCAACATTTTCAATTTATAATTTCAACCTTAATGAAAATGAAATTGCTGGTTAGGAAAAGTGGCCAACATTTCATGCTCAGAAGACTCTGAGGTTAACACAATTTGCAAATAAACAAGATTTCAGAAAAGCTGCAGTCCCAGCAGAAAAAGATGCCCTTTGCACTCTAGTTCTAGTATCATAAGAAGCAGACAAAGTGGCTGGGTGCCGTGGTTAATGCCTGTAATCCCAGCACTTTGGGAGGCCGAGGCGGGTGGATCACAAGGTCAGGAGTTCGAGACCAGCCTAGCCAATATGGTGAAACCCCGTCTCTAGTGAAAATACAAAAATTAGCCAGGTGTAGTGGCACGTGCCTGCAGTCCCAACTACTTGGGAGGCTGAGACAGGAGAATCGCTTGAACCCAGGAGGCAGAGGCTGCAGTGAGCCAAGATCATGCCACTGCACTCCAGCCTGGCAACAGAGCAAGACTCCATCTCAAAAAAAAAAAAAAGAAAAGAAAAAAAGAAGTAGACAGTGTGCTAAGACCTGCGAGGGCTACCAGAGGGTCCCACCCCAGGCAGCACCCACCTGAGCCTCACTGGAAGGGATGCGAAGGGCCAGGCCGAGCTGCCAGGAGCCTGGCGCACTTGCGGGAGGCCCCAGTTCCATCTTTGGCCCCTTTATTAAAAGCCATGTGACCTCAGACGCGTGACTCAACCACCTGGAGCCCTGCCGCAAACGGGGGTTATAAATTCTTGTCTCACAAGGTGACCACCTCATGGAAGCAAGAAAGACAACCCAGGAAGGTGCTTTTCAAAGCACAGAAACAAGGACTGCAGGGTGCGAGTGTCACTGGTGGGTGGAAAATCCCTGCCAGCTGCTTCTAAAGCCACAAGGGAACAGGGAGTGCTGTGGAGTGTACCTACCTACTCTGGGTGTCCAATTATAATCTCCCCTAGAATCTAAGGAAGTAATTCATAAAAACTAAGTCATTCCTCAAGAGCATCCACTGTAACCAGGAGAGCACGGTAAGAAACCCCAGCTCTCGTGCTACTCACCGTCCCTGGGCAGCTCCCACTCCTGCAGGACGGCAGGGCCTAGGGCCCACTCAGGACAGGGCTGGCCTGTGCTGGGCCTGCGGGATGCCAGGCAGGAAAAGGCGGGAGTGGCCAGGAAAGCAGGCAGGCCCAGGATGTCTGTCAGAGGCTGGGCCTGTGGGGAAGGCATGACGGAGCAGGATGCGAAGCCCAGCGCACAGGTCCGAGACGGTTTGAGGGCAACTGCCAGCTACCCCAACAGGACTGCACACTCACAGGGGCCACACTGCCCCAGAGTCGTCAGTGACAAAGACTCACCCCAGGGGCACCAGGAAGACCCGCCGCTGACTCTAAAAAGTGTGCTTATTACAACATCAGGTTCGGTGGTTCAGTACGTAGCCTAAAATTTCTTTTTTCTTTTTTTTGATAGAGTCTCGCTCTTGTTGCCGAGGCTGGAGTGCAGTGGCGCCATCTCGGCTCACTGCAACCTCTGCCTCCCAGGTCCAAGCAATTCTCCTGCCTCAGCCTCCCAAGTAGCAGGGATTACGGGCGTCTGCCACAATGCCTAATTTTTTTTTTTTTTTTTGAGACGGAGTCTTGCTCTGTCACCCAGGCTGGAGTGCAATGGTGTGATCTTGGCTCACTGCAACCTCTGCCTCCCAGGTTCAAGCGATTCTGCCTCAGCCTCCTGAGTAGCTGGGATTACAGGCACGCGCCACCACACCCAACTAATTTTTGTATTTTTAGTAGAGACAGGGTTTTACCATGTTGGTCAGGCTGGTCTCGAACTCCTGACCTTGTGATCTGCCCACCTTGGCCTCCCAAAGTGCTGGGATTACAGGCGTGAGCCACCATGCCCAGCCTAAAATTTCTTTCTTTTTTTTTTTTTTTTGAGACAGAGTCCTGCTCTGTCGCCCAGGCTGGAGTGCAGTGGCGCAATCTCGGCTCACTGCAAACTCCACCTCCTGGGTTGAAGCAATTCTCCTGCCTCAACCTCCCAAAGTGCTGGGATTACAGGCATGAGCCACTGCGCCTGACCTTGGACCAGCTTTTAAAAAGCCAATGGACTGGTACTTCTGACAGATGCCCGATGCCCTTCCCTGGCCAGTGTGGACCCTGAGTCCCCAACAGGAAGCATGATGTTTCTAAGAACAAACCCACACTTTCTCTCAAACAGCTCATGGAGCCCTGAGCAGAGCATCTGTCCTCCTACGAAGGGAGGGAGGTCCAGGCAGTGGGGCCTGCTTATTTCACCAAGTTCCCGTTAGACCTGTAGCAGAGGATGGTGCCCCTGCAGGCAAAAGCCAGTGCCTCCTTAGAGCCACCTGTGCCTCCTCAGAGCTTAGACAGGATGGTTTGGGATGGAAAGAATTCTCCACGGACACAGGAACAATGAGGCAGATGCTACAGAAACTCAGATTCCCCATAAGCTGGATGCCAGGGCACCCTGCCAAGCCTGGAACTCACACACTCCGCTCTGGACCCACCTTCACCTTCTCATTTCTAAAGTAAGCCTGAGGGCCAGACGCAGTGGCTCACTGTAATCCCAGCACTTTGGGAGGCCAAGGTGGGTGAATCACTTGAGGCCAGGAGTACGAGACCAGCCTGGCCAATATGGTGAAACCCTGTTTCTACTAAAAATACAAAAATTAGCTGGGTGTGGTGGCGGGTGCCTGTAATCCCAGCTACTCAGGAGGCTGAGGCACGGAATCACTTGAACCTGGGAGGTGGAGGTTGCAGTGAGCCAAGATAGCACCACTGCACTCCAGCCTGGGTGACAGAGTGAGACTCCATCTCAAAAAACAATTTAAAAAATAAAAAATAAAGTAAGCCACGCCTCCCTGCCATTGCAGAGTGGCTCCGTGCACTGTAGATCCCACAGAGATGAACAGTTCTACTCCTCAGCGGCTTCGGTGACTGCACCCACCCCTTTATTTGCTCTGGGGTTGTGGACGTCCACTTCCATGCCACCACCATCGACACTCAGAGCCCCTGGCGGGCTGGATGCCCTGGGGGTTCCAGATAGTTCAGCTCACAGGAGCCACCCCGCCTGCTCACTTCCCAATCCAGCCCTGTGGGTTGGTTTCTGCAGTTCAAGGCCTCCCTGCATGGAGTTTTCCAGGGCAGCCATCACCTGCCTTTCCAGAGACAAAAACGTACCTCAGAGCACGGTGCCTGCTCACTCCCGGCCTCCTGGATAAAACACAGTAACAGCTCACACCGGCCCCGGCAGTTTATTTTATTTGCCAGCCAGCCAGGACCTGGCCTTGCTCAGAAGCCATCAAGTCTATGCTACCAGCTTTTTAACATTTTTACAAATTACCAATGCTAAGATGAACTCGCTTGAAAATCAAAGTGCATCTTAGAAAACGTCGCTATGTCTAAACGTTACACTCACTCACAAGTCCCCTAAATCACCAGCGGACAGAGAAAAAGCCCGTTCAGGGCCATCAGTAACTCAAGTGGGGCCAACACTGCCCCGTCACAGCTCCTTCTTCCCTGAGCCTTTCTCCACCACAGAAGTAGGAATACTGGGCACAGTGCACGCTACTGGCTCCTCTTACCCTCAGATGCTGGCCCGGGTGGCCTCACAGGCTGGGCCTGGCTCCGTACACACCTTCCAGGAAGGGCATGCTGTTGGAGACCAGCTCCCCGTCGTGTCTCCGTCCCAACCGGGTCACTGGCTTTTCTCAAATGACAACGTCACCTTCCTACTTGCTTGTCATGCTGGGGTTTCTGCAAAGCCTGTGCACTCACCTGGAGGCACATCACCACTGGGAGAAAGTTTAACTTGCTCCCAGACACGCTCTGATAAACCTGCTGGTGCTGCCCAGGGAGGGGAAGGCAAAGTTCAGGAAGTGCCCTTGCTGGTTTAAAAAACGGTTAGTTAGTCAGGGCTGAAAACAGAGTGGCTTTTGTTTTTGGCTTCCTAAGCTGATAATGGTTTGTACAAAAGACACATTTCCCTATCATTTCACTAAGGCAGCTCTTTGCTCCAGACATCGCCAGTAGTGGGAGAAGGAGGGAGGACAGGAGAGAGCGCGGCCTGACAATTCTGTGAGATGCGACTTACACTCCCTGACTTTCCCCTCGCTCTTCCGGAAACCCTGACAAACGGCCCCACCACCCGCTGGGCTCCACCTGCTCAGATCCTCAGACATCACCATGCCCAGGAACTCAGCGGCGCCACAGTCCATCCCCTTCCACTCTCCCCACTTACTCAGACACCACAGCAGCAACTTTCCCATTATAAGCTGCCTGCCGACAGGATCCTTGGGAAAACAGTGCGAGCCAGCAGACCCACTAGCTCGGCCATGACTAACTGCACACTTTACCCGACCACCCCGGTGTGAGCACTGCGATGCTCCCAGTAAAGAGAAATGGGTCTGACTGGAACCATTCAGAATATCAATCAATCAACCAATCAATCAAAGGTTTATTTACCTGAAGACTACCAGTGGAGGGTCCCCGAATAGGGTATCTGGATGGAACACATACTCCCTACTCATATCTTTATTAGACTTTTTTTTTTTTAAGATGACATGATGTGCAAGGTGTTTTTTAAAAGAGCAATCTTTCCATAAGTTTCACAGTATCGAACTCCACTTTGTGGAAAATTACATCCCACCCTTAAAAAGCAAAGCAAGACATGGAGGAAAGGTAACTGCGTATTCACTAAGAGAAAGGCGCATCTGAAAAGGCTGCATGCCAGATGGTTCTAGCTCCATGGTGTTCTGGAAAAGGCAGAGCTGTGGAGACATGGAAGATCGGTAGTTGTGGGGGCTGGCGTGAGGGATGAGCCGGCACTGAATCGACTCTGTGACACTATAATCGTGGACCTGTCAAAACACGGAATACACACCACCAAGAGTGAACGCTAAAACTACGGACTTCGGCTACTAATAACATATCAGGCCGGGTGTGGTGGCTCATGCCTGTAATACCAGCACTTTAGGAGGCCAAGGCGGGTGGATCGCTTGAACTCAGGAGTTTGAGAGCAGCCTAGGCAACATGGTGAAACCCCATCTCTACAAAAAAAAATACAAAAAATTAGCTGGGCGTGGTGGTTACTGAGTGTGGTCCCAGCCACTGGAAAGGCTGAGAAAGAAGAACACTTGAGCGCAGGAGGCGGAGGTTGCAGTGAGCCAAGATCAAGACTGTACCACCACACTCCAGCCTGAGTAATAGAGCGAACTGTCTCAAACAAAACAAAACAAATAATCACGTATCATGATCCCGGAATGCTCTGCACTATGTTCCATTTTCTGTAAACCTAAAATTGCTCTAAAACATGAAGCATGTTTATTTTTTTAAGTAGAAAAACTTTCTTCCATTCTAAAAAAGAAATCAGGATCTAAAAATATGAGAAGGATTCACTCTGACATGTCAGGTTCCCATCCTTCTGAAGTGACAAGCGTGAGGCTCGGCCACACCCTTCAGACCACACGGGCCTTTAAGGATAAAATGCACTGGTGCCTTCGGTGCCTCGAGTAACGTCACTCAAGGTTTCCATGCCCAGGGCTGCCATAACGAACCAGCACAGACCACGGGGCGTGAAGAAACACCAGTTTATCCTCTCTCAGTTCTGGAGGCCAGAAGTCCAAAGCCAAGGTGTGAGCAGGGCTGGCTCCTGCCTAAGGCTCTCGGAGAGGATGCATCTTTGCCTCTGCTGGCTTCTGGGAGCCCCAGGAGTTCCCTGGCTCTGGTCAGTCTCTGCCCCGTCTTCCTATTGCCTTCTCCCTGTGTGTCTCTCCCCTGTATTCCAGGGACACCTGTCACTGGATTTAGGGCCCAAACCAGCATGATGTCACCTTGAGATCCTTAATGAACTACATCCACAAAGACGCTTTTTCCAAATAAGGTCACATCCACAGCTTCTGGGTGGACGTATCTTTGGAGAGGCCACTCTTCAGCCACTGCACCATACATAGGATATAAAAAATCAACAATGCCCTAACAAACATGAGAGGGGAACAAAAAGACAGATACACGTGAGAAAGAGTGCACAGGCACATGAACGCCCAGGAACACACGGTTCCCCAGACGCTGCAGACCAAGGGCTCTGGGTTACCCTGCAGAGGCTTGGGCGTCTCCTCGTGAAGAAGCCGGGTCCTTCTCAGGGCACAGGAGCAGCCGTCTGCAGTCTTGGGGTCTCCCAGCATGTTCTGCACACTGCAGCCATGCGAGAGGGCCCAACTCCCACCACACACCCTCTTAGCCAGCATCTCACTGCTGCCTCACGTGCAGAAAGAGCATACCAAGGCACAGCCAAACATGGGACCCACGGTGGGTGCCCTGGCCCCAGAAGCTGCAGCCCAGCTGATAACTGGGACACCGCTGTAAGGTAGAACCACCCCCGGGGTCTGTGTGGGCAGAAGTGAAGCTGCCCACCCAAGGGTGAGGGTGACTAATCCCTGGGGCAGCTTCTCAGAACAGGGAACTGAGTATAATCCCATGGCTCCCACGGTACAGTGGCGTCCAAAAGCAACTCAAAAACTACCCTGTGCCAGCCTCAGCTTTCGAGGAGTCAGGACTCAGAGGACTGACATGAGAAGCCCAGGCCCTACCGGCCGGCAGCTCAGCCCCACTTTTGGTGCCCTTGCTTGGCAGCAGGCTGACCAGGACTGGCGGCTGCCACCTCCACCTTCCCGGCGGCCCCCAAGGGCTCAGGTTCAACTTCATGCATTTTCTGCTGCAGCCACGTGGCTCTCCTGGAATCTAACCCTCCAGACCGGCGGACATGGTTACACTCTGTCGACCACGGCTGTGCTCGAAGACCCTCTCCCCAGCTATGTTGAGAACAAGGGACCCACAGTGACAGGAGACACAGGAGACGCCACGTCACCGTGACAACCCTGGCTGCATCTGGGAGCAGGATGGAGGACAGCCAAGCAGGGGCAGGCATTAGTCAGGCATCTCCAAACACAGAAAATCATTTGCAAGTTGACAAAAGGAATCCTCCCAAGCCCTCTGCTCCGCCTGTGCCTGCCAGCCTGGCAGCGGGTGGTCGTGACATCACTGTCTACCCCACCTCTGCTGGCGACAGGCCCTGGGGGAGGACTCCTGCCCAGGCTGAGAGGGCATGTGGGACAGACAACTGTGGGCCTCCCGTCACAGCCACAGAGCCCCACGGTGCACACAGGGCGGGAGGCCCTTCCTTCACGCCGGCTTCTACGGAAGACAGCCCAGGGGCAGGAGGCACGAGCTATAGGGCATAAGGGAAGAGGTGGATGCCAGACTTCCCCCAAGCTCCTGGGTGAAAACCACTTGCCTCGTAGGTAACGAAGTCATCGAACTCGTCCGGGCAGGCCAGGGGCTCCTCGTCTTGGGCAGAAGCGACGCCACCGTAGCACTGGCCATCGGGATCTGCAGGGAGAAGACCTCGTGCTCAGCAGGCCACCCGCAGCCACCCAGTGACGGGACCCCTGGTGGCCTCAGGGCTCCCTGGGAAGGAGGCCCCCAGGGACAGATGTGTGGGCGTTGGGGGCCCTGGGGGGGTCAAGACAAGCAAGGGAGTGAGCGTGAGAAATCCAGGGAGATAAAACAGCCTTGCCAACGGGTCAGAGATGCGTTGCCCACAAGAACAAGGCTTCTGGACAGAATTCTGAGGAGGAGATGCGGAGGTAGGAGATAAACTTTTTATTTCTTAAAAGAAGCAGACAGCACTGCAAAAAAAAAAAAAAAGGGCAAGACGTTGAGCTCTATAAAACTGTCCATGGCCTTTAAAAAGTGTTAGGTACCAATCAGATTTAAACCTTTAAAACATTTACATGAGAAGGTGTAGGCATGATGAAATAATACGAAAACAACATCTTTTCCTGGGTGCTAGGCTCACGCGCAGTTTTCATTTTATTTTCATTTTTTTTGCTTATCTTCTATAATCAATGTTCTATGAGAAAAACTTTAAAGGAAAAGCTATCTTCTCACGAGAGACAGGCTATAATTCTTACATCAGCTACAGTCATCCCTTTGCAAACACAACCTATCCCACAGCACCTGCCTCTCCTCCTGTAGGAAAAGGCACTGGCTTCCAGCCTCTCAGTGATATTCACAGGTCAAAGCACCTTCCAGGGCCTGTGAGTGACAGAAGACACTTAGGTGTCCTCACACTGTCTCACTATTAATTCAACTACTTGCTTAAAATATACCAGCTACTTATAAAATAGCATTACTTACTCAATACCTTTAACACAATCTATTCTAATGTCAATCACTTATTTTAAAAGTGAAGGTTGGGGCCAGGCACAGTGGCTTATGCCTGTAATCCCAGCACTTTGGGAGGCTGAGGCAGGTGGATTGCTTCAGCTCAGGTGATTGAGACCAGCCTGGGCAACATGGTGAAACCCCATCTCCACAAAAATACAAAAATTAGGTCGGGTGCAGTGGCTCACACTTGTAATCCCAGCACTTTGGCAGGCTGAGGCAGGAGGATCATTTGAGGTCAGGAGTTCAAGACCAGCCTGACCAACATGGTGAAACCCCATCTCTACTAAAAATAGTAAAAATTGTCTGGGCATAGTGGCGAACACCTGTAATTTCAGCTAATTGGGAGGCTGAGGCAGGAGAATCACTTGAACCTGGGAGACGGATGTTTCAGGGAGCCGAAATCACACCACTCTGCACTCTAGCCTGGACGACAGAGCAAGACTCCATCTCAAAAAAGAAAAAGAAAGAAAGAAAAGAAAAGAAAAAAATTAGCTGGGCATCGTGGGACACACCTGTAGTCTCAGCTACTCTGGAAGCTTGAGCCAGGGAGGCAAAGGATGCAGTTAGCCAAGACTGCACCACTACATTCCAGCCTGGGTGACAGAGCAAGACCCTGTCTCGAAGAAAAAAAGAAAAGTGGAGACCAGGCATGGTGGCTCACACTTGTAATCCCAGCACTTTGGAAGACCGACGCTAGAGGATTGCTTAAGTCCAGGAGTTCAAGACTGGCCTCGGCAATATAGCAAAGATACTGTGTCTACAAAAAATAAAGATAAGGCCAGGTGTGGTGGCTCACGCCTGTAATCCTAGCACTTTGGGAGGCCGAGGCGGGTGGATCACTTGAGGTCAGGAGTTCTAGACCATCCCAGCCAACACAGTGAAACCCCATCTCCACTAAAACAATTAGCCAGGTGTGGTGGGGGCATGCCTGTAGTCCCAGCTATTCGGGAGGCTGAGGCACAAGAATCACTTGAGCCTGGGAGGTGGAGGCTCCAGTGAGCTGAGATCATGCCACTACACTCCAACCTGGGTGACAAAGTGAGACCCTGTCTCATAAATAAATACATAAATAATAAATTTAAAATAATAAAAAATAGGCCGGGCATGGTGGCTCACGCCTATAATCCCAGCACTTTGGGAGGCTGAGGTGGGCAGATCACGAAGTCAGGAGTTCCAGACCATGGTGGCCAACATGGTGAAAACCCGTCTCTACTAAAAATACAAAAATTAGCTGGGCATGGTGGTACATGCCTGTAATCCCAGCTACTTAGGAGGAAGGCTGAGGCAGGAGAATAGCTTGAACCGGGACCCGGGAGGCAGAGGTTGCAGTGAACCAAGATCGCGCCACTGCACTCCAGCCTGGGCTACAGCGAGACTCTGTCTCAAAATAATAATAATAATAAATTAAAAATTAAATTACATTTTAAAATGCTAACAGTCTTGCCTGCACTTATAAACACTGAAACGCAGAACTAAAACCTTTCAATATACAGCGAAGCATTTTGGACACAGCGCATGACAGCTCAGGTTCTGACAGTGGGCAAACAATCTGAGGGTCTTGCCCCAGAGGGCGGAGCAGGGGATATGAACACAGATGGCATTTTTATATTCTTGGTAGGACCTAAACACCATTCTCGTATTAGTTTTCTTCATAAGAACTAAAACAATTTTCAATTAATTGGGAATTTTTCACGTGTGTTTCCCTTATTCTTCTAGAGCATGAGGGTGTGTGAGACACAGCAATGGCCTATTTGGAACAATCCCTCTCTATCTCATTCTATTCCTGAAACAAGGCCTGTGGCTGTGACGGGAAAGCCTCCTTGTGCTTCCCAGCAAACTAGGCCAGCACATCCTGCTGGTCACTCCTCCACGCAGACAGGGCTGACAGACAACACAGGCTGCCGCAGCCACGATGGCTGCTGCAGCCACGATGGAGGTAACACCTGAAGTGAACTTCGGCTGAAGTGCAGTTTGGATGATCACATTTTCCTTTCTTCTAAATGCTATGAAATAATTCCAAGATCATCTTCGACTTCGTTTTATTCTAGTTTCACTCTCCTTCCTCACGAAACGTAAATCATGACATCAAATTACACAAAAGTAAAGCAGACGCTGCAGCCCCAGAGGCCATGTGTCCAATGCCATGGCGGCACCTCCTCGCTGACGCCGCGGCACCTCCTCCCTGACGTCCCTGTACCTCCTCCCTGACGCCCCTGCACCTCCTCCCTGACGTCCCTGCACCTCCTCCCTGACGTCCCAGCACCTCCTCCCTGAGGTCCCTGCACCTCCTTCGACGCCCCTGCACCTCCTCCCTGAGGTCCCTGCACCTCTTCTCTGACGCCCCTGCACCTCCTCGCTGACGCCGCGGCACCTCCTCCCTGACGTCCCTGCACCTCCTCCCTGACGCCCCTGTACCTCCTCCCTGACGTCCCTGCACCTCCTCCCTGACGCCCCTGAACCTCCTCCCTGACGCCCCTGCACCTCCTCCCTGACGTCCCTGCACCTCCTCCCTGACGCCCCAGCACCTCCTCCCTGACGCCCACTCCACTCTGCAGTCAGCTCTGCAGTCAGCTCGGTGTCCCACCCCTCACACCAGCTCTCAGGGATGTCCCACCATCCTCTTCAGGAGCCTGGAGCTGGAGACAGAATTGTGAGGCCTGCCTCTCACCTGCTCCTTCTGACCCTGCCTCCCTGTGGCCCCCAAACATGCCAGGTGAGCCCTTCTGGAATGCTGCCTTCCCATCCCGGACGTTCTCAGGGAGGCCTCCCCACTCCTCTGCCTCCCTAGCTCCCGCCTTACTTTGTGGTCTGTCTCCCACTAGAAAGCCAGCTCCCAAGGGCAGGGGTTCTGCACTGCCGTTTCGTGCTACGTCCCAGAGCCTGGAACAGGCTGGTTCGACAGCACTCACGGGCCCGTTGCCCCATATGTCCCCATCTATGGTCCTCACAGGTCCCAGCTGTGCTCTCCCTCGGCTGCAGCCACCTCCACCAGCCTGGCTCAAGCTCTCATGCAGTGAGATAGGAGAGCCCTGACCAGCTCATGATGACTAGCTCACCGCCCTCTCAAGCAGACAGTCACAGGAGCCCTCCCAGGCCCATCTGTCAGCTGCTGGGAAGGAGAGCGGGGTGCTCCAGCTGCTGTGGGACTAGCCCAGGTGACGGCAAGGAGAGAAGGGGACGGTGTCTGGGAGGAGGCCCCAGCTTGGTGTGTCAGGTGGCTGGGCAACCACTAAGAAACATCTGGAGATGGGCTGTCCTTGGACGATCACTCTCTCACCTCTTCAGTCACTAAGCCAAGATGCCGGCAACCACAGGCAGCCACAGTCCGCAGCTGGCAGCCCCCAGGCTTCCCAGACAGAGCATCGGACTCCTCCGAGGGCAGCAGGCCAGGCTAGAGGCTTCATTCTGCTTGGTGGGCATCTCCCACACCCTGACTCCTGAGCTGAGAGTGGGCACCTTCCAAGCCAAGGCCTCCCAGGAACCCCTAGAGCTGAGCTTGCCCCATTTCGCATTAGCCATGGTCCACAGGAACAAACCAACCCCTACACTGATGACAGAATTGTGGACCCAGGTGGCTCCCTCCTGCTCATATCATGGTACCTGGGGCCACTGCTGTTCCCAGCCTTGACCCTGCAGAGGGATCTGAGCACTTCACCTGTCCAAACCTACAAAAGACCCATCTTAACTCTCCATGACAGGCTGTGTGTCCCTGACCCCCGAGGGAACACATCTCCAGCCCAAATCTCCTGCAGGCCGCCCTCAGTCACAGGCCCAGGAACACGCTCTATCAGCCACATTGTGCAGAGCAAGTTTACCCTATGACAAGCCGAGACCAGCACATCCAGTTACTGGCCAGGGCCCTGAGTGCTCTGAGTCTTTGTGGCACCAAGGAAATGGGTTGTAACATTTATAACAAGACCAGCAGTCACAACAAAGAATTCCTGGTTTTATTCAAAATGCGTGGAGTTACAGTCCTGTTCCCTGTGATTTCATACACGTGCCTGTCACTAGAAAATGAACCACTGCTGGCTGGGCGCAGTGGCTCACGTCTGTAATCCCAGCACTTTGGAAGGCCGAGGTGGGTGGATCACCTGAGGTCAGGAGTTCAAGATCAGCCTGGCCAACATGGCAAAACCCCGTCTCTAACACAAAAAATTGGCCAGGCGTGGCAGCGAGAGCCTGTGGTCTCAGCGACTCGGGAGGCTAAGGCAGGAGAATCGCTTGAACCTGGGAGGCGCAAGTTGCAGTGAGCCGAGATCATGCCACTGCACTCTAGCCTGGGCGACAGAGCAAGACTCCATCTCAAAAGAAAAAGGAGCCAGTGCTGAGAGGCCTTGGCTACCGACAGGCCACCCACACTCCCCTCTAAGCTTGCATCTACTTCCCTCTGTATTTTCCAAACAGTCCCCATGAGATGCCCTGCCACACTGCACCCTGCCCTATTTTCCCTCCTCCAATCTTCCAAAATGGTTACATCGCCATCTTCAGTTACATCAATATTCAATTTAACTATTATGACTATGTAAAATATGGCTTGTTACTGGACCAAGAAGTACAGGCTCTCTTATTCCACTTCTTGTTTTTCGTGGAAGTGGTAACTGCCACCTGGGGTCTTGTGCTTGGCCTCCATGCACCCATCTCAGCCCCAAACACTGAGGCCTCTCCGATGACAGCCAGTTCTGGGGGTCCCCAGGCTCCCTCATCATCAACCTAGAAGCCTGCATCCAGTAATTCTTGACTTAAGAGTGAAGACGAAACACAGCTATACAAAACAAAAACGACATAGCTACCAGCTTCATGAGGGGCTTTTCTCCTCCCTGCGACTGAGACCCAGCTAACGTGAGTCTCCAACTCGCACCTCCATGAACTCAGGGGACCAATGGCTAGAAAAGAAGCATCCTCTCAGACGCACCCATCACATGCATAAAAACCACCCAGCAAGTACCAAAGCATCAGTGTCATAAAAACCACCCAGATAGCCCAGCCAGTACCAAAGCATCAGTGTCATAAAGATCGCATTCTCTATTACACACAAAATTCTGTTTGGAATTAATGGCAAGTTTTTTTTGTTTTGTTTTGTTTTGTTTTTGAGACAGGGTCCGTCACCCAGGCTGGAGTGCATGGAGTGCAGTGGCACAAACACAGCTCACTGCAGCCTCTACCTCCTGGGATCAAGGGATGCTCCCACCTCAACCTCCCAAGTAGCTGGGACTACAGGCATGCGCCACAATGCTCAACTACTTTTTTATTTTTTTGTACAGCCAAGGTCTCACTATGTTGCCCAGACTGGTCTCACCCTCCTGGGATCAATTGATCCTCTCACCTCAGTCTCCCAAAGTGCTGGGATTACAGGTATGAGCCACTGTGCCTGGCCCATAATGGATTTTTCAAACTAAGAGGAAAAAGTTTACACCTAGAATCTCCCCAGAGCTAACCAGTGAATCAGTTAGAGAACAAACTCATCCCAAGGGTCATGGGCACAGCTGCCATGTCCCAGGAGTAACCTGAGGAGAACCAGACTTTCCAGAGGGCCTGGAGGGAGGACCTGCAGCACACCATGCAGCAAGCCTCAAGGCACAGGATGCGAGACGCCAAAATTCTCACAAAGCCGCTACTGAAAGCTTTGTACAGAAGGACAAACGTTAAATAAATGTATAAAGTACACACCTATACTCAAGACGTTACTTAAGGGTTGCAGCGTATCAGTTAGACTGAGACATGGCCCCATCAGCCTCAACCTGCTAGTGCTCAGCCTGCAGACTCTGAGGCCTCCTGACTCTCCTCTTCCTCCCCCTTCTCCTGCCAATGCTGCCTCCTGAGGGTCTGTGGCCACCTGCTCTGCCCATTGCTCTGCAGGCCCCCTTGACCCAGAGCTTGCCTCCACACTCCTCTCAGCCTCCAGAGCCTGCAGTCTCTCTCCATCCTCGTCCTGGGCCCCTCGCCCTGGGCCCCTCGCCCCACCTCAGGACTGCTTCCTCATCTGGGCCAGGTGGTCTTTACCTGGTTGTCAGGGTGTCCTTTCTCCCCCCACCCCTCCTCAGAGAGGGCTGCCTGCCTAGTTCCCATCTCACCCCCGGCCTGCTACGCTGACGGCAGCAGCGCCTCACCCATTTGTCCTCCTGCCGCAGCCCGCTGGCTTGCTCTGGTGCTGGTTCACCACAGAGGCCCGGGGCCAAGCCCAGCGCAGAGGCCATGCTGGTCCCGCAACATGTTCGTGGGTGAAAGAACAGACAGTCGAATAAAGAGTAACAAATGGGGAACAGGCCGGGCTCAGTGGCTCACGCCTGTAACCCCAGCACTTTGGGAGGCCAAGGTGGGCGGATCACCTGAGGTCAGGAGTTCGAGACCAGCCTGGCCAAAATGGAGAAACCCTGCCTCTAATAAAAATACAAAATTAGCTGGGCGTGATGGCACATGCCTGTAATCCCAGCTACTCGGGAGGCTGAGGCAGGAGAATCGCTTGAACCCGGAAGGCGGAGGTTGCAGTGAGACGAAATCATGCCATTGCACTCCAGCCTGGGCAACAAGAGCAAAACTCTGTCTCAAAAAAAAAAAAAAGAAACAGGGAACAACACACAGCACGTTTCCCCAGAGCCATCTAAGGACTTGGCATCACCTTAGAGACACTGTCAGGCAATAATTTTGTGGAGGAGACAGACAAGACCTGAGGTCGAGGTCCAAGGGCATCCATCTCCCTGACTGCACCTGCTGACTCTGAGGTCCCCAGCCAAGGTCTGACTTATCCTGCACGTGCAGGAAGGAGGGAAAGGACCCGCCACTGTCACCCCTACACCGCCTGGCCAAACATGAGGAAATGAAATGGCCTGTTCAGAGCTTCAGAACTTGATGTAAGATGGACAGTGTATAGTATGGGGACTGGTGAGTGTGAAACGGCACAGCCACTGTGAAGAGCCGAGTTTACCCCAGCACATGACCCACTCCTAGATACAGACTTGAAGACATGCGTCCACACAAAGACTTGTAAACAAACGTGCCCATCACCAGGAGAATGAAGAAATGAAATACGAAATACGGCACAAGCACGCAATGGATCATGCTGGGGAAGGGATGGTGCTGGGGAAGGGATGGTGCTGGGGAAGGGATGGTGCTGGGGAAGGGATCATGCTGGGGAAGGCATCGTGCTGGGGAAGGCATCGTGCTGGGGAAGGGATGGTGCTGGGGAAGGGATCATGCTGGGGAAGGCATCGTGCTGGGGAAGCCATCGTGCTGAGGAAGGGATCATGTGCGTGCTGGGGAAGGGATCGTGCTGAGGAAGGGATCGTGCTGCGAAGGGATCGTGCCGAGGGAGGGATCGTGCTGAGGAAGGGATCGTGCTGAGGAAGGGATCGTGCTGAGGAAGGGATCGTGCTCGGAAGGGATCGTGCTGGGGAAGGGATCGTGCTGGGGAAGGGATCGTGCTGGGGAAGGGATCGTGCTGGGGAATGGATCGTGCTGGGGAAGGGATCGTACTGAGGAAAGAAGCCAAGTGAGAGCATACGAACCCTCAAGACAGGTGAAACTGGACAGGCACAGTGGTTCATGCCTATAATCCCAGCACCTCAGCCTTGGGAGGCTGAGGCAGGCGGATCACCTGAGGTCAGGAGTTCAAGACCAGCCCCACCAACATGGTGAAACCCCGTCTCTACTAAAAATACAAAAATTTTTATATGTTTTGTATTTTTAGTAGAGGTGAGCATGGTGGTGGGTGCCTGTAATCCCAGCTCAGGCAGGAGAATCGCTTGAACCCGGGAGGTGGAGGTTGCAGTAAGCCGAGATCGGGCCATTGCACTCCAGCCTGGGCGACAAGAGTGAAACTCAGTCTCAAAGAAAAAAAAAGATAGGCAAAACTAATCCATGGTGACAGAAATCAGCAATGGTGCCAGCAGGAGGGAAGGCACTGCCTGAGGGCGAGGGGTATGCAGCACCCACATGGGGACAGTGATGCGCGTGACAGGCTCCGCACTGCCAGGCACGGGACTCTGTCGGAGCTCACAGAGGAGCAGGCGTGAGCTGCACATTTCACTGCAGGTGAATTTTTACTCAAAGGAAGACTGGAAACGAACACTGGCCTCTAGGGAACGATGGTGGTGCGGGGAAGCATGCTGATTACAAACGCATCCCATTCGAGAGGGGCTGAGACGTGGGGAGAGGGTGCAACAAAGTGCTGCCTGCAGAGCACGGGTGGTGAACACCCACTTGGGTGGCCATGGAATCAGTCTTTCAATATTTTGAAAATTCTCAAATTTTCATCATGAAATCTTTGAGGAAAGGGGCAGTTGCTTTCTAGCATTATGGAAAAGCAGTTAACGCAACAAATTTTGGAAAACAGGGTATGTGAGGAGAAAGTAACAAGAAAGGAAAGAGACCACCTGGAAACCTGGGGTATGTTGGGGGCTTCAAGGAGAAGGAAAGACGTTAGAGTCAGCACGAGGAGCCTGGTGATGTGCAGGTGGCTGAGAGGGTGGCTGAGGAAGGGGAGAAGAGGTGGGAGCTCATGGCAGGGATGACTGACCTCCGTTTCTGATGGCTGTGATCCCTTGGTAGAAGTCTTCAAAGCTGATCACGCCGAGCCCACTGGGATCCAAGTACTTAGTTAAGTCCTTCACCTGTAATTGCCAAATGAGACTAGGTTACCCTAAGCCTTTACAGCAGGGGTCCCCAACCCTGGACCTCGGACTGGGAGAGATCTGGTGTGTGGCCTGCTGGGAACAGAGAAGCACAGGAGGAGGTGAGGGAGCATTACCGCCTGAGCTCCCCTCCTGTCAGATCAGCAGAAGCATCAGGTTCTCATAGGAGCGCAAAGCCTACTGTGTGCTCCGCATGCGAGGGGTCCAGGTTGCGCGCTCCTTATGAGAATCTAACGCCTGATGATCTGAACAGTTTCATCCTGAAACCACCCCAACCCCCTGCCCGTCTGTGGAAAAGCGTCTTCTATGAAACCAATCCCTGGTGCCAAGAAGGCTGGGGGCCGCTTTAGGGAATCAGGATTAGGTTGTATCACGAGCTTGGCTTTTTCACCACATGCAAAGAAGCCGCCAACAGGGGCGGTGCTGACAGTGACAGCCTCTGACTCCTCACGTGCAAGAGGCAGCACGGCCTCCAAGGGCCACTGCAGACGGCCACAGCCACAGGACAGGCAGCACCCTGTAAATGGGCTACCAGCAGCACCTGGCGTGATGAACCACAGGAGTAGGACCCTTGCCACTGAAAGCCAGCAGCCAGGGTCTTATGTGGGGAGATCAGTTCTGAAGTCTTAGGTATTGTTCCGGCAAGGATCCAGCGTGCCAACATAGCTATGTTACGTAGATAACATACATAAGCACACACTGCCCATTCAGAAATGCCTTCCTGGCTCTGCAGAGTCCTTGGTAGAGAATAACTGAGGGAAAAAGACCCTTGATATCAAAAATCATAAACGCTAAGTAGGGTAACTCACACATGGATGTAACATAAAATGAAACTCTTCAGAAAGAATGCAGGTTTATTCAGCCACAAGTGTAAATTGGATTTCATAAAAATTTAAAAATTTTCAGGGGATGGGGTGGGAGGGGGGAGAGCATTACAGAAAATAGCTAGGCTTAATACCCAGCTGATGGACTGACAGGTGCAGCAAATCACCATGGCACACGTTTGCCTATGTGACAAACCTGTACATCCTGCACATGTACCCCAAAACTTAAAATAAAAATAAAAAATAAAAATTTAAAACTTTTATACTCAAAAGACATTAATAAAAGCAAAAAAATGACACTGACTGGGAGAAAGTATTTGCAAATCATATATCTGTTAAATGACTTGTGTCCAGAATATATAAGGAAATCTTATAATTAAGAAGACAACTCAAGCCAGGCACGGTGGCTCACACCTGTAATCCCAGCACTGTGGGAGACCGAGGTGAGTGGATCACCTGAGGCCGGGAGTTCGAGATCATCCTGACCAACGTGGAGAAACCCTGTCTCTACGAAAAATACAAAATCAGCCAGGTGTGGTGGTGCATGCCTGTAATCCCAGCTACTCAGGAGGCTGAGACAGGAAAATTGCTTAAACCCGGGAGGCAGAAGTTGCAGTGAGCAGAGATTGCGCCACTGCACTCCAGCCTAGGTGACTGAATGAGACTGTCTCAAAAAAAAAAAAAAAAAAGACTTAAATAGAAATTTCATCAGAAAATATGTATGAATGGTTGATAACCACATGAAAAAATGCTCAATTAGTCCTTAAAGAAATGCAAATTAAATTAAAATCACATTGCAGCCAGGTGCCTTGTGGCTCACGCCTGTATTCCCAGCACTTTGGGAGGCTGAGATGGGATCACTGAAGGTCAGGGGTTCCAGACCAACCTGGCCAACATGGCAAAACCCCATCTCTACTAAAAATACAAAAATTAACCAGGCGTGGTGGCGCTCGCCTGTAATCCCAGCTACTCAGGAGGCTGAGGCTGGAGAATCGCTTGAACCCGGGAGGCGGAGGTTGCAGTGGGCCAAGATTGTGCCACTGCACTCCAGCCTGGGCTACAGAATGAGACTTTGTCTGCAAAAAAAAAAAAAAGTTTCAGGCTGGGTGTGGTGGTTCACGCCTATAATCCCAGCACTTTGGGAGGCTGAAGCAGGCGGATCACCTGAGGTCGGGAGTTCGAGACCAGCCTGACCAACATGGAGAAACCCCATCTCTACTAAAAATACAAAATTAGCTGGGCGTGGTGATGGGAACATATAACCCCAGCTACTCGGGAGGCTGAGGCAGGAGAATTGCTTGAATCCGGGAGGTGGAGGTTGCAGTGAGCTGAGATTGTGCCACTGCACTCCAGCCTGGGCAAAAACAGCGAAACTCTGTCTCAAAAAAAAAAAAAAAAGTTTGAACACTGATAAATATTTGATGATATTAAGGAACTGTTCATTTTCGTAGGTGTGATGATATTTTTGTAATTTTTCAAAGAGCACTGCTTTTTAGACACATGTACTGAAATACTTAGAAATATCTCAAGAATCTGGGGTGAGGCACAGATGTCACCAGAGGCATGCCTGCACGTTGCTGTGACTGGGGATGGGTACCAGTGCACCGTTTCACTACTCTCCACTTTCATATGGGTTTGAACTCTTCCATAATGAAAACTTCAAGAACAGCAAAAGAGGAAAAAGAGAGCAAAGAAGAAGGAAGTATGGGCCAGGGAGAAAGGAAAAAGGAGGCAGCATTCAGCCACAGAGGGAGCAGACTCCTGAAGAAAGCCCCTCTTGGGTGGCGGGCTGGGCCGTGAAAATGATCAGGGACAGGGAGAGGCAACAGGCTGGCAGGAGCCCTGGCTGCAGCCACATCCATTAACTGACAAAACCCTAGGGCCTCAGGCAGGTTGGGGCAGAATGAGCATCAGTGAACCCGAGGAAGGCCCCCCAGGCCCTGCGGGCATCAGTGAACCCGAGGAAGGCCCCCCAGGCCCTGCGGGCATCGGTGAACCCGAGGAAGGCCCCACAGGCCCTGTGGGCATCGGTGAACCCGAGGAAGGCCCCACAGGCCCTGTGGGCATCGGTGAACCCGAGGAAGGCCCCCCAGGCCCTGTGGTGAAGTCCAGATGCCAGGGCTGCCACCAAGCAGCAAGCACAGAACCCTCAAGGGCAGCCCCACTGGAGACGCCAGGACACAGCTGCTCTGTTTCAGGACAAGGATGGGGGGTGCAGCACGTGGTAAGCAAGGCCATCGCATCGCCCAGGAGGCAATCCAGAGAGCCCAAAGCACACAGGGCACCAGAGCAAGGCCCGGGCCCCCGCAAATGGCCCTCTCGCCACTGTCGGCCAACATGCCCCATAAAGTCAGGCTCAAACAGGGCCAGCCCCAGCGAAGGGACCCCACAGTGTGGGATTCCTGAGCCAGAGACTGAGTTTCCGCTTCCCCTCCACAACGGAAGAGGCCGGGGCCATCGCCCCAATCCTAGCGCTCCGTGTGCTACCGTGACTCTGGGCTCGGAAGTCCATCATCAACCAACTTCCTGGAGACAACTGGAGTTTATAAAACGTCTCCCCACTTATCTCACAAAAGTCCTCGTTCCTAAGCTCGTTCCTAAGAATGTGAGAGTCTTGCTGGGTACCTGAGAGTTACCTAATCCGGAGTCCAGACTGGCCAATCCGTCCTGAAGATTCCTAAGAATTTCAATACTAAAGCTACTAATTGAACACAAAGTACCAAGTTGTTTATTCTGAAACATTAACCAAATATTTTTAAAACAAATCATTAACTAGAATAGGCCCGTTTAACATGTTACCATGTTAGAATGAACAAGAGTGAATCAAAGTATACATTTTTAAAACTCCATTTTAATTATATTTTCTTTATAATCTGTAGAACAGATGGATTTCATGTAATTGATGATTTGGGGATAGTTCTAATTCTCCAAGTCCAAAATACTCAATTCAGAGGCTTTCAAAAAAAAAAAAAAAAAAGGTGAAACTGTGAAAAATGAGACAGCCTGCCCTTCCCTGCAAAATCCGGTAGTGGCAGAAAACCGAGCCAAGAGACATAAACCAGAGTGGCCAAAGCCAGCCAGCACCGCTCCAGCAGACGGACAGTAAGTTACAGAAACACCGAAACACCACGGTGGAGAATCCACTCAGTCACTGGCTCCAGGGTGACTGCAGTATGAAAAACTTACTGACAAATTGCATTGTTCCTGCTATGGATGTAGAAACATGATCCACTAATCTGAAAGAAAGGAAAGTAGAACAAGTTCTCCCACCACAGTCAACTAGGATCCCAGAGACTCCTCCCAGGATTCTCGAATAACACACTGTATTATGGCTTCACAGCAAAGCACCTTTCAGAACGAGAAACACCGCCTTTCTGCATCTTGTTGTTACTATCATACTTGAATTATACTGTTTTCAACAAAGCTTATCTTATCAGAAACCATGGCAATAATAACCAAAATGTTCCTAGGAGTTCCCGTAGCTATCTGTAAACTTCACACTAGATCAGCACATGGGCCAGTGTGGGCAGGGAGAGAGGCGGCTCTGGAAGCCTGGCTATACAGTATCTCCCAATAGCACTGAAGCCTGCGGCTCGCCTGCCAATGGCACGGACATTTCTTTCTAAAAGCAGACGCAAAGCAGCTAAACATATACACAAAAGGCTTTCCCTGCTGTTCCCAACAAGTGCTTGTTTTGATTTTTTGTTTTTTTGGTTGGTTTTTTTGTTTGTTTGTTGTTGAGATGGAGTCTCACTCCGTCGCCCAGGATGGAGTGCAGTGGTGCAGCCTCAGCTCACTACAACCTCCGCCTTCTGGTTCGGATGATTCTCCTGCCTCAGCCTCCCAAGTAGTTGCGATTACAGCTACCTTCCACCATGCCCAACCAATTTTTTAGTGTTTTTAGTAGAGACGGGGTTTCACCATGTTGGGCAGGCTGGTCTCGAACTCCTGACCCCAGGTGTTCTGCCCACCTCGGCCTCCCAAAGTGCTGGGATTACAGGCATGAGCCACCGTGCCCAGCCTTGTTTTTCTTTTTTTTTTTTTTTTTTTTGAGACAGGGTCTCACTCCGTCACTCAGGCTAGGGTGCAGTGGCACAATCTCAACTCACTGCAACCTCTGCCTCCCAGGTTCAAGCGATTCTCCCACCTCAGCCTCCCAAGTAGCTGAGTGTGCCACCACACCCGGCTAATTTTTGTATTTTTGGTAGAGACAATGTTTTGCCATGTTGCCCAGGCTGGTCTCGAACTCCTGACTTCAAGTGATCCACCCACCTTGGCCTCCCAAAGTGCTGGAATTACAGGTGTGAGCCATTCAGCCCACCTTACAGATGGGGTTTCACCACGTTGGCCAGACTGGTCTTGAACTCCTGACCTAAGGTGATCCACCCACCTTGGCCTCCCAAAGTGCTGGGGTTACAGGCGTGCGCCACCACGCCCAGCCTTAATTCTTGATACTAATATCTGTTGTCCTGCACTTGAGTGGGAATCTTTCTGGTTGGTTCATTTTAACAGAGATAACTGAAGTACTCTCAGAAATTAAAGTATGTTCAATAAAATATTTGAGGTGCACTTAGTATAAAGCCTGAACCAAACTAAGTCCAGGCATAATGGCTCACACCTGGATTTCCAGCATTTTGAGATGCCAAGGTGGATGGATCACTTGAGCCCAAGAGTTCGAGACTAGCCTGGGCAACATGGTGAAACCTCATCTCTACAAAAAATACCAAAAAATTAGTCGGTCCATGTGCCAGTAGTTCCAGCTACTTGGAAGGCTGAGGTGGGAGGATTGCCTGAGCCTGGGGGGTTGAGGCTGCAGTGAGCCATGATTGCGTCACTGCATTCCACGTGGGCAGCAGAGTGAGACCCTATCTCCCAAAAAACAACAATAACAACAACAACAAAAACAGTGACAGGGAGCACCTGCTCCAGTCATACACAATCACACACCCAAGAACGGACTGACCACTGCTGAGTGCTTGTGAGAGTGTGCGCGGTTCTCAATTCTTTTTTTTTTTTGAGACAGAGTCGCCTCTGTTACCCAGGCTGGAGTGCGGTGGTGCGATCTCGGCTCATTGCAGCCTCCACCTCCCGGGTTCAAGCAATTCTCCTGCCTCAGCCTCCTTTGTAGATGGGATGACAGGCACATGCCACCACGCCCGGCTAATTTTTGTAGCAGAGACGGGGTTTCGCCATGTTGGCCAGGCTGGTCTTGAACTCCTGACCTCAGGTGATCCGCCCACCTCGGCCTCCCAAAGTGCTGGGATTACCGGCATGAGCCACCGCGCCCGGCTTCGCAGTTCTCAATTCTTTGATCTGAGTGGTGATTTTTACATATCACTGTATCGAGAACAGACAAGAAAGCTTATTCTTCAATCTGGTGCATGTGGCCAAGAAAAAAAAAAAGAAAGCAAGCCTATTTTTTTTTTTTTTTTTTGAGATGGAGTCTCGCTCTGTCACCCAGGCTGGAGTGCAGTAGTGCGATCTCGGCTCACTGCAACCTCCACCTCCCGGGTTCAAGCAATTCTCGTGCCTCAGCCTCCCAAGTAACTGGGATTACAGGCACGTACCACCACGCCTCGCTAACTTTTGTATTTTTAGTAGAGACGTGGTTTCGCCATGTTAGCCAAGCTAGTCTGGAACTCCTGACCTCAGGTGATCTGCCTACTGTCTCAGCCTACCAAAGTGCTGGGATTACAGGCGTGAGCCACTGCGCCCGGCCAAGAAAGCCTGTTCTTATAAGCTTGAATGAGAAAGAGCCTGTATGTGACATTTTCTAAACCTGCAGGAAAGCTGGCTTCTGTTACAAATCACATTAGGCTCAGGGACCTTGGACAAGGAGTTCCAGAGACAGGGGTGTTTTCATGGTTGGTTTTGTGGGTTTTTTTGGTTTTTGTTTTTGGGTTTTTTTGGTTTTGGTTTTGAGGAGGTCTACAATATGAGAGGAGGTCTACAACACGTTTCCCAGGCCAGATGTGAACGACTAGACTCGGCCAATCCTCTTGCCTCAGCCTCCTGAGTAGCTGGGACTAGAGGTGAGTGCCACCACACCCAGCTAATTTTTGTATTTTTTGTAGGGAGGCGATCTCGCTATGTTGCTCAAGCTGGTCTCAAACTCCTGGACTCCAGCAATCCTCCCAATTGACCTCCAGAGTAGCTGGAACTACAGGGATGAGCCACTGTGCCTGGCTAGAGACAGTTTTTAATTCCCATTTAGTCGGCTTTGCACCAACTACTATAGCAAGTAACTTTATAGGGGGTTATGCTTGGCAGTTGATGCTTAACGACCCTGCTCTAGATGAGGGGAGGCCTTTGCTTTTAACCGGGTGTGTGAGCAAGGAACAAAGACCCGCCTACTGGATGCCTCAACCACCTGGAATGATGAGGTCCTACTGGGAAAATGAAGGCATTTGAGTAAATCTCATGTCTCTTTTCTTGGCAACTTAAAAGCTACGGGGTGTTTATCTCTAAATTGAAATTTGGAAGAAAGACAGGTAGGCTGAATAATATGAGTTTTCCTACTCTGAATGTGCTCACTGGCAGCTCAGTTTCTCTGTTTGAAGTACAAAAATAGCTTTCTTGGCCGGGTGTGGTGGCTCACGTCTATAATCCCAGAACTTCGAAAGGCCGAGGTGAGCAGATTGCCTGAGCTCTGGAGTTCGAGACCAGCCTGGCTAACATGGTGAAACCCCGCCTCTACTTAAAAAAAAAATACAAAATTAGCTGGGTGTGGTGGCAGGTGCCTGTAATCCCAGCTACTGGGGAGGCTGAGGCAGAAGAATCACTTGAACCCAGGAGGCGGAGGTTGCAGTGAGCCAAGATGGCGCCACTGCACTCCAGCCTGGGCAACAAGAGCAAAACTCTGCCTCAAAAAAATAAATAAATAAATAAATAAACTTCCTAAATCAGAGATCTGTTCTGATTACCCATGACGAGGAACCGGGGAACCGACTCGCTTTCCCTGGTTTAGAGGGGAAGGTTTAGAAAAGTCTAGAATAAAAGCACTGTGCTGGTCTGACATGCAAAATGTCATTCCACAGGTCCCCAGAGAGGCATATCACATATTCAGGAATCCACTTTTATCCATCAGAAATAGATGTGGCCGGGCCGGGCGCAGTGGCTCACGCCTGTAATCCCAACACTTTGGGAGACCAAGCCGAGCAGATCACGAAGTCAGGAGATTGAGACCATCCTGGCTAACACGGAGAAACCCCGTCTCTACTAAAAATACAAAAATTTAGCCAGGCGTGGTGGCGGGCACCTGTAGTCCCAGCGACTCAGAAGGCTGAGGCACGAGAATCACTTAAACCCGGGAGGTGGAGCTTGCAGTGAGCCAAGATCGCTCACTGCACTCTAGCCTGGGCAACAGAGCGACACTCCGTCTCAAAAATAAAAGATAAAAAAATAATTAAAAAATAAAGAAATAGGCCGGGCGCGGTGGCTCACGCCTGTAATCCCAGCACTTTGGGAGGCCGAGCCGGGTGGATCACGAGGTCAGGAGATCGAGACCATCCTGGCTAACATGGTGAAACCCCATCTCTACTAAAAACACAAAAAATTAGCCGGGCGTGGTGGTGGGCGCCTGTAGTCCCAGCTACTCAGGATACTGAGGAGGCAGGAGAATGGCGTGAACAGGGGAGGCGGAGCTCGCAGTGAGCCGAGATCGTGCCACTGCACTCCAGCCTGGGTGACAGAGCGAGACTCCACCTTAAAAAAAAAAAAAATAATAATAATAATAATAATAATAAAGAAATAGATGTGTCCACCTATCAGTAGGAAGAGCCTGCTTAGCACCCAACTCTAAGTCCTTCTTTGTGGCTTTTTTTTTTTTTTTTCTTTTTTAAGATGGAGTCTCACTCTATCATTCAGGCTGGAGTGCAGTGGCATGATCTTGGCTCACTGCAATCTCAGCCACCCAGGTTCAAGCAATTCTCCTGCCTCAGCCTCCCAAGTACCTGGGACTACAGGCCCCCACCACTATGCCCAGCTGATTTTTTGTTTGTTTCCTTTTTATTTTTTTGAGGAGTTTCACTCTTGTCGCCCAGGCTGGAGTACAGTGGCGTGATCTTAACTCACTGCAACATCTGCCTCCCGGGGTTCAAGTGATTCTCCCTCATCAGCCTCCCGAGTAGCTGGGATTACAGGCGCCTGCCACCACGTCCAGCTAATTTTTGTATTTTTAGTAGAGATGGGGTTTCACTATGTTAGCCAGGCTGGTCTCCAACTCCTGACCTCAGGCGATCCACCGCCTTGGCCTCCCAAAGTGCTGGGATTACAGGCATGAGCCACCGAGCTCAGCCTTTTTGTTTGTTTTCTTCCTTTGTTTGTTTTTGAGAGAGTCTTGCTCTGTCACCCAGACTGGAGTGCAATGGTGTGATCTCGGGTCACTGTAACCTCCGCTTCCCTGGTTCAAACAATTCTCCTGCCTCAGCCTCCCAAGAGCTGAGATTATAGGCACACACCACCATGCCTGGCTAATTTTTTGTATTTTTAGTAGAGACGGGGTTTCTCCATGTTGGCCAGCTGGTCTTGAACTCCTGACCTCAGGTAATCCACCTGCCTTGGCCTGCCAAAGTGCTGGGATTACAGGTGTGAGCCACCATGCACGGCCTAAGTCCTTCTAATCACAGCGATGGGCTCCTTCTTCGTGACAGGCCAGGGACGAGAACGTGGGGCTCCTCCACACCACGGCTACCCCTCCCTGACACCTTTCCACCTTCGTCGGGACTCCAATAGGCTGCTGCCCTCCAATCATCTAAACACCCCACTCTGTGTTTAAGAAGCTCCCTGATACGGGAAGTGTAGGCAGGGTGAGGTGCAGGGGTGAGGCAGGGGGGTGCGGAAGGTGAGGTGCTGGGGTGAGGTGTGGGGAAGGAGGGATGGCCAGGGACAGAGGGGACTCCAGGTGCTCCAGAAAACACAGCAGTACGGACTCTGTACTATTTCTGTTAACAGCTTTATTGAAATAAAATTCACATACCACAGAATCACCCATCTGAAGGGTACGATAATGGTTTTAGTGTATTCAGAGCTGTCTCCACATTATTTTAAAGACAGGAGACTCTTAAAATGCACATGAGAATACTTGGAAAACAGCCAAGTGGATACATTCAAGCTTTCAGCAAACATGCTGAGGAAATAAAAACAGAATTTATGAAAGCAACCAAAGAATCCACACATTCAATGACGGCAGGCGGAGCGCTGTGGGAACAGAAGGCCGCGGGGCTCCTTCCTGCACTTCAGGTCTGGTCCCTGGAGAAGCAGGTGTGTGCCCCAGGCGAGGGGAAGGTGAGCAGCTTCTGCTGGGGGGGGCGGGGGCGGGGCTCTCTCCCTGGGGCTAATGAATACGCTCCCTTTATGGCTCTTCTCTAGAATGCGAGCCAGCTGGGACTCTTCAGCTCATAGAACTCCATTCCCACCTTGCTCTCAAGGTCAGCATGCCCTCTGACCTACAGATGCCAGTCAGATCCTCAGTCCCTTCCCTGTACAAAACAGAGAAGTGGGGCCCTCACTCGCCAGCCCAGCCAAGCCCTGCTAGCCGCTGCAGTGTCCTGGGTAATACCAGCCCCCATGGGGACACCCTCAAGCCCTGACTCAGACCTAGACCCCTGAGCGGAAGTAAAGGAGGAAGAAAAGTAAACTAAAAAGTTATCCAATACTTGGTTGGGCGTGGTGGCTCACGTCTGTCATCCCAGCACTTTTGGAGGCCAGGGGATCACTGGAGGTCAGGAGTTCGAAACTGGCCTGGGCAACACAGTGAAACAAAAATACAAAAATATCTACCAAAAATACAAAAAATTAGCCAGAGCTGGGCACGATGGTGCATGCTTGCGGTCCCAGCTACTCGGGAGGGTGAGACAGAGGGATCGCTTGAGCCTGGGAGGCAGAGGTTGCAGTAAACCAAGATTGTTCCACTGCACTCCAGCCTGGGTGACAGAGTGAGACCCTGTCTCAAGAAAGAGAAAAAAAGTTTGTTCTGCACGTTCGGCAGGTCAAATGGTGAACTTCCCTGTAGGTGGCCTGGGTAGTGATCTGGCTTCCATGTTGTCAAGGAAGGTGTGCCAAGACTAGACCATGGTAACAGGCAGAATTCTAAGACCCCCTCTCTTGAGTGTAGGCAAGGCCTGTGCATATGGTGGGACAGTCACTGTGATGAGGTTAACTTAATCTTTAAAACAAAAATTTTCTTTGAGATGGAGCCTCACTGTGTCGCCCAGGCTAGAGTGCAGTGGCACGACCTCGGCTCACTGCAACCTCTGCCTCCTGGGTTCAAACAATTCTCCTGCCTCAGTCTACGCAACAGCTGGGATTACAGACGCCCGCCACCATGCATGGCTAATTTTGTATTTTTAGTAGAGACAGGGTTTCATGATGTTGGCCAGTCAGGTCTCAAACTCCTGACCTCAAGTGATCCACCCAACTCAGCCTCCCAAAGTGCTGGGATTATAGCTGTGAGCCACTGCACCCGGCCTAAAACTTTTCTTTTTTTTTTTTTTTTTTTTGAGACAGGGTCTCCCTGTCACCCAGGCTGGAGTGCAGTGGTGTGGTAAACACAGCTCACTGCAGCCTCAAGATCCTAGGCTCAAGTGATCCTCCCACCTCAGCCTCCCGAGTAGCTGGGACTACAGCTACTAGTTGTGATTTATGTTAACTTAAGACTCCATTGTAGCAGCCTCCTGGTCTCAAAGAAGAAGTAAGCTGCCATACCTGGGAGGACCACATGGTTGAACCTGAGGGTTCTCCAGGACCTAAGAACCATTTCTGGCCAACGACCAACCAGAAAACAGGGTCATCAGTTCTATAATCTCAAGGAGCTGAATTCTGCTGAGCACCTGAATAAGCCTGACACTCTGTCCCGCCTGGTGACAGCCCTGTAAGACACTGAGCTGCAGATGTACAGGACTGCATGTTCCAGGCAGAGGGAATAGCTACTGCACAGGCCTGGAGGAGGATGTGTGCCTGTGGAGTGTCAGGAGCAGAGTGAGCAGGCGGCCGGCAGCTGGAAGTGAGGTTGGAGGGGCAAGAGGGCCAGAGCGTACTATGAGGGGGATTCTACTGTGTAGAGTGTGGTGGTCTGAGCAGACAGAGCAGGACCGAGCTATCTCTGGGAGCCATTATTTGGCCTACCATAGCCATCCTACTTTTTAAATTTCAGGTATAATTTCCATCCTGTTGTTTATTTATTTATTTATTTATTTACTTATTTATGTTACTCAATTTTTTTTTAGACAGAGTTTCACTCTTGTTGCCCAGGCTGGAGTGCAGTGGTGCGATCTTGGCTCACTGCAACCCCCACCTCCCAGGTTCAAGCAATTCTCCTGCCTCAGCCTCCCGAGTAACTGGGATTACAGGCATGCGCCACCACGCCCGGCTAATTTTGTATTTTTAGTAGATGGGGTTTCTCCATGTTGATCAGGCTGGTCTCAAACTCCTGACCTCAGGTGATCTGCCCGACTCGGCCTCCCAAAGCGCTAGGATTACAGGCATGAGCCACCGCGCCCGGCTATTTTTTTGAGACAGTTTCCCTCACTGCCCAGGCTAGAGTGCAATGGCGCAATCTCAACTCGCTGCAAACTCTGCCTTCTGGTTTCAAGCGATTCTCCTGCCTCAGCCTCCCAAGTAGCTGGGACTACAGATGCGCGCCACCACGCTTGGCTAATTTTTGTATTTTTAGTAGAGACTGGTTTCACCATGTTGGCCGGGCTGGTCTCAAACTCCTGACCTGACATGATCCGCCCACCTCAGCCTCCCAAAATGCTAGGATTACAGGTGTGAGCCACCACGCCTGGACAATACGCTTTTTCATATGTCAAATTTTCTTTATAGTTTTTTTTCTTTTTCCTTTTTAAATTTTGTTCCACTATTTTAAATTGTCAGCATTATTTTTCACAATTCACTGTGCCCAGCCCGTCCTGTTTTAAATTAGTTGACCTGAAAGCTGAATGTAACCCTTTGTTCTCACCCTTTTTTCAGATGTGCTCATGTTGCTCACATTAACCAGACAACAGTCTGAGCATGATTCTCTTAATGAGTTCTGTAGGGAGACAGGTATAATTTATATGCTTTTAGTCTTCTTTTTTTTTTTGGAGATGGAGTCTCGCTCTGTTGCCCAGGCTGGAGTGCAGTGGCGCAATCTCGGCTCACTGCAACCTCTGCCTCCCGGGTTCACACTATTCTCCTGCCTTAGCCCACAGAGTAGCTGGGACTATAGGCGCCTGCCACCATGCCCGGCTAATTTTTTTGTATTATTAGTAGAGACGAGGTTTTAGTAGATTCGGGGTTTCACCATGTTGGCCAGGATGGTCTCGATCTCCTGACATCGTGATCCGCTCGCCTCGGCCTCCCAAAGTGCTGGGATTACAGGCATGAGCCACTGCGCCCGGCCACAATATATATATATTTTTAATTAGCTAGGTGGAGTGGTGCACACCTGTAGTCCCAGCTACTCAGGAGGCTGCCACTGTGCCACTGAACTCCAGCCTGAGTGACAGAGCGAGACCCCATCTCTCTCTCTCTGACTCTCTTTTTTCCTTTTTGGAGACAGGGTCTTACTCTACCGCCCAGGCTAGAGTGCACTGGCACAATCATAGCTCACTGCAGCCTCAAATTCCTGGCCTCAAGTGATCCTCGTGCCTCAGCCTCCCAAGTAGCTGGAACTACAGGGGTAAACCATCACAATTGGCTAATTTTTATATTTTTTGTAGAAACAGAGTCTCACTACATTGCTCAGGCTGGTCTTGAACTGGCTTCAAGTGACCCTCCTGCCTCAGCCTCTCAAAGTGTTGGGACTATAGTTGTGAGCCACCACACCCAGCCTGTCTCTTAAAAAAATGTTTTTAAAGCCGGGCATGGTGGCTCATGCCTGTAATCCCAGCACTTTGGGAGGCTGAGGCAGGCGGATCATGAGGTCAGGAGTTCAAGACCAGCCTGGCCAACATGGTGAAACCCCGAATCTACTAAAAATACAAAAATTAGCTGGGCACAGAGGTGCGTGCCTGTAATCCCTGCTACTCGGGAGGCTGAGGCAGGAGAATTGCTTGAACCAGGACTAGGAGGCGGAGGTTGCAGTAAGCCGAGATCACGCCACTGCACTCTAGCCTGGGCGACAGAGCGAGACCGTGTCTCAAAAAAAAAAAAAAAAAAGTTCGAGACATATGAATAAAAAGGACTATATGGAAATAAGTCCTCACACTGAAGCGTGCCTGGAAAATAGGTCAACATGTCTCTGTAGGACACATCTGGATACCAGCCTAGAGCAGCAGACGCCACAAACTTCTACTGTGAAGGATGAGACCACGTGCAGGTGACCCTGCCGGTGCACAGAGCTCCCCAGCCGCAGCGCCCACCCGATCTGCAGGCAGTGCCAAGGGCCTGCCAAGGGGCACTCTTTATGTCCCTCTGAAGGAAATATCCGCTCCCAAGGAAAGCCCACCTGCAAAGTCGTCCCCTAAAATAAAACAAGCCTCAGTGCCCCCCGCCTCTGGGTACCACTGTTCTGCTTCACATAGATAACCAGTTTCAGATACGGGTCAGAAAGAGGCCAGGGTGATCTTTATGTTATTATTTTAAAGACACGGGGTTTCACTATGCTGCCCAGGCTGGAGTGCAGTGGTCAGTCACAGGAGTGATCATGGCCCACTGCAGCTTCAAACTCTTGGGCTCCAGTAACCTTCCCACTTCAACCTCCCGAGTAGTTGAGACACGCACCCCCATGCCCCGCATCCAGAGTGATCTTTAGGGAAACAAAGATGATAGGATGCAAAGCTCCCATTCCCCAAGAGCAAGTAGGACCCAACGTCCCCAAATTCTATGATGCACCCTCGTCTCTGTGTCTAGAACACTTTCCAGCCCCACCTACCCCCACCTCACACAGGGGCCTACACTTGAGCCTCAGGACTGCATCCAGAGAACACCTGTACCTGGAGGCTGCTAGGTGCTCAGGCCACAACGTCCTTTTGCCCATCTGCCTCCCCGAGGGAGCAGCCAGGTCTGCCCCATTCTTGCTGGGTCCCTGCACCTGGGCCAAGTGGGCACAAAGCAGCCCCTGCCAAGAGCACAGATGGGGAGAAATGGTGAGTGCCTGGAGGAAGGTTCTAATCTGTGGCTCCCAGATTTTCTGGCAGAACCTTTCTCTCCACAGTGGAGCCACTACAGGAGCCAACAGCAACCCAGTCTCTGTGGGCCTGAGATTCAGCCACCTGCCTGAGGGTGTCAGCCTCAGAGTCTCCTTCCCCAATACCAGAGTCACTCCCTTGGCTGGGCAAGGGGGAGATTATAGAACATCCATTTTTTTCTTTTGAGATTTGGTTTAAATTTAAAAGAACTCCTAAATTGGCATAGTATTTAAAACCCAATCTTTTCTTATTTTTTATTTTTTTTTTTTGAGACAGAGTCTTGCTCTGTCACCCAGGCTGGAGTGCAGTGGCAAGATCTCAGCTCACTGCAACCTCCGCCTCCTGGGTTCAAGCGATTCTCGTGCCTCAGCCTCCCAAGTAGCTGGAACTACAGGCACTCGCCACCAGGCCTGGCTGATTTTTTTTTGTATTTTTAGTAAAGAAGGGGTTTCACCATGTTGGCCAGGCTGGTCTCCAACTCCTGACCTCAAGTGATCTACCTGCCTTGGCTTCCAAAAGTGCTTGGATTACATGTGTGAGCCACCGCACCCGGCATGAACCCAATCTTCTTTTTTTTTTTTTTGAGATGAGTCTCGCTCTGTCACCCAGGCTGGAGTGCAGTGGTGGGATCTCGGCTCACTGCAAGCTCTTCCTCCCGGGTTCACGCCATTCTCCTGCCTCATCCTCCCGAGTAGCTGGGACTACGGGTACCCGCCACCACGCCTGGCTAATTTTTTGTATTTTTAGTAGAGACGGGGTTTCACCATGTTAGCCAGGATGGTCTCGATCTCCTGACCTCGTGATCCACCTGCCTCGGCCTCCCGAAGTGCTGGGATTACAGGCGTGAGCAACCGTGCCAGGCTCCAATCTTTTTTAATAGAGATAGTCTCACTATGTTGGCCAGGCTGGTCTCGAACTCCTGACCTCAAGTGATCTGCCTGCCTGGGCCTCCCAAAGTGCTTGGATTACATGCATGAGCCACTGCGCCCGGCCTGAACCCAATCTTTTTTAATAGAGACAGGGTCTTGCTCTATTGCCCAGGCTGGTCTCGAACTCCTGACCTCAAGTAAAACACCTGTCTCAGCCTCCCAGAGTGCTGGGATTATAGGCGTGAGCCATGGCACCTGGCCAGAACCCAATCTTGAGAGAACTACAAAATTCTAGGAGCTCTAAAATTAGGAGCCTGAGACCTTGCTGAATGAAGTAACTGCAGCTTTATTCTGCAGGCCGAACAGCTATCACTATCATAATTTCTTTTTTAATTATCAAGAGATCATCCAACAGTAGAGAAAACTTTTAAGTCAGCACAAAATGGAGACTCTTCAGAGCTGTTCTCAGCACCATCCTGCTGCTGTCTGCCTTTGTCTACCACCCTCTGCCCTTTACAAGGAGAACGTTACGCCGAACAAAGGTAGTGAAAAGTAGGCATTTCCATGTTCTTTATTCCTTACTGAATGACGCAGACTGATGGCCTATATCTGAAACTCGTAAGAAAGGATAATAACACAAAAGAAAGAAACCCTGCAGAAACTCAGGGCGCTGTCCAGGGCTCCATGTACTTCAGAGGCTGCCTCGGCCGACCTCCATGTGCAGGTCGAGAAATAGAGGCCACAGGCTGGAGAACACCCACGCCACAACAAAGACACGCACAAGAACAAAAACACTTGTTTATTAACACGCAGACATCAGCTCAAATACACTCCAGGAAATACAAACTGAAACTCCGTTGACATGCCATTCTTCCTGTATCAGATTGGCAATACTTTTCTGGAAGACAATTTGGTGACGGAAAACATGCTTTAAACCCTACATATCCAGGCCGGGCGCGATGGTTCATGCCTGTAATCCCAGCACTTTGGGAGGCTGAGGCGGGCGGATCACAAGATCAGGAGATCTAGATCATCCTGGCTAACATGGTGAAACCCCGTCTCTACTAAAAGTACAAAAATTAGCCGGGCGTGGTAGCGGGCGCCTGTAGTCCCAGCTATTCGGGAGGCTGAGGCAGGAGAATGGCGTGAACCCAAGAGTCAGAGCTTGCAGTGAGCCATGATCACGCCACTGCACTTCAGCCTGGGCAACAGTGCAAGACTCCATCTCAAAACAAAACAAACAAAAAAAAACCCTACATATCCATTCCCCCAGCAATTCCATTTTTAAGACTTCAACCTAAGAAAATAATAAATTGTGCAGGGAGATTCAGCTACAAGAAAGCTTATAATGGTAAAAAAGTAAAAACCTAAAATACCAAAGATAGAGAAATACTCAAATTCTAGCATATTCATTCATACAGCAAAAAAGCTATGAGCCATTAAGATCATGCTGCAGGGCTGGGCACGGTGGCTCATGCCTGTAATCCCAGCACTTTGGGAGGCCGAGGCGGGCAGATCATGAGGTCAGGAGATCTAGACCATCCTGGCCAACATGGTGAAACCCCGTCTCTACTAAAAGTACAAAAATTAGCCGGGCGTGGTAGTGGGCGCCTGTAGTCCCAGCTATTCAGGAGGCTGAGGCAGGAGAATGGCGTGAACCCAAGAGTCGGAGCTTGCAGTGAGCCATGATCACGCCACTGCACTTCAGCCTGGGCAACAGTGCAAGACTCCATCTCAAAACAAAACAAACAAAAAAAAGCCCTACATATCCATTCCCCCAGCAATTCCATTTTTAAGACTTTAACCTAAGAAAATAATAAATTGTGCAGGGAGATTCAGCTACAAGAAAGCTTATAATGGTAAAAAAGTAAAAACCTAAAATACCAAAGATAGAGAAATACTCAAATTCTAGCATATTCATTCATACAGCAAAAAAGCTATGAGCCATTAAGATCATGCTGCAGGGCTGGGCACGGTGGCTCATGCCTGTAATCCCAGCACTTTGGGAGGCCGAGGTGGGCGGATCACCTGAGGTCGGGAGTTCGAGACCAGCCTGACCAACATGGAGAAACCCCGTCTCTACTAAAAATACAAAAATTAGCTGGGCGTGATGGCACATGCCTATAATCCCAGCTACTCAGGAGGCTGAGGCAGGAGAATCGCTTGAACCCGGGAGACGGAGGTTGCAGTGAGCCGAGATTGCGCCACTGCACTCCAGCCTGGGCGAAAGAGCGAGACTCCCTCTCAACAACAACAACAACAACAACAACGACAACCAAAGATCATGCTGCAGAAGCAGATGTACTGATGTCGAGAGGTGGTAACAATATGTTGACTTAAACTAGGTTAAAATGGTCAATTATGACTCTGGTTTTGTTTAACTGTCCTATACAAAGAAAAATTTAAAACCTAGAAGGCTGAAAAGATTCACGGTGCTGGATGGGGTTTTTATTTTCTCCTTTATTTGCATGTTATTAATTTTTATTTATTTCTTTTGCATGTTTTTATTTTAAGTGTGTATGATCTGTGACGTTTTCCTTCTAAGCTTCTTGCTTTTGCTTTAAAGGCACTCGCAAGCCAACAAGAGCAGGTTCTTGATTTACCTGTTCCAAATGCCAAGACTCCTCCTGCTTGGTATTTCTTAGTCTGCAAGAGAGAGCCAAGTGTTCCTCAGTGCTGATGAAACCTCACTAACTGGTATTTCTCTTAAAATGCATCACAAGGCAGGCTTCCTGAAGAGGGTTCTTAAAAATTAAATCACCAAGAGGAAATGTCTTCAGGGCTTCTTCTCTCCTCACCAGACAGAAGCCATGCTGACAGGGATGGACTTTCTCATAAAAGGGCTTTTCATTTCCAACAGCAAAAACCTCAGCCTTGTTTTTCTTGGATTTTAGTAAAGTAAACCAACCCACCCAATGTTGGAATGAAATAAAACTTTGTAAACAAGTGGGAAAGAAAAGAAAGGGTGAGAGTGGTGGAAGAAGAGAGGAAGAAACATTTGCAGAGATAACCGCTCTAGCACGGAGCCTGTTCTGATTCTCAGGAGAATTACGCCCAACAAGAAAGACCTGCTCTCTTAATTGTTCAAAGGCCACCTGCTAAAGCAACAGGGTGGAACTCCAGCTCCTGCCCACGAAGACACAAACTACCTTCTGCAGATCACATCTCTGTGCTTTGGGACGACTCAGCAGACACTGCCACTACGTCAGAAAAAAAGCAGCATGACACCGAAAAGCAATTCACCCCTGCCTGACCGCCCTGGATTGCCACTTCAGAAGTAGAGAATCATGGAAGCATCCAGACACCAGAAGCGGCAGCCCAGCTGAGCAGGAGAAAGACCAGAAAGGAGACCTAGCACACTCCTGGTTAGCCACTGCAGCTCCTCCTGAAATAGCGACCCCCTTCACGAGGGTTCTAATAACCCTCCAGAATGAAATAAAAGACCTCAATTGAATTTATAACTCAAACTACCATCCCCAAACTCCCCCAAGACACTCACCATGGGAATAGTAACCCCATTTCAAAAACCAGCATCATAAGCCGGGTGCAGTGGCATGGGCCAGGAGTCCCACCTACTCGGGAAGCTGAGGCGGGAGGCCTGCCCAAGAGCTGGGAGGGTGCAGTGACTGTGACAGAGCCTATAAACAGCCACTGCGCTCCGGCCTGGGCAACACAGTGAGACCCCGTTTCTTAAAAAAACAGCACGAGGCCAGGCGCGGTGGCTCATGCCTGTAATCCCAGCACTTTGGGAGGCCGAAGTGGGCAGATCACGAGGTCAGGAGATGAGACCATCCTGGCTAACACGGTGAAATCCCGTCTCTACTAAAAATACAAAAAATTAGCCAGGCGTGGTGGCGGGTGCCTGTAGTCCCAGCTACTCGGGAGGCTGAGGCAGGAGAATGGCGTGAACCCGGGAGGTGGAGCTTGCAGTGAGCCAAGATCGTGCCACTGCACTCCAGCCTGGACGAGAGAGCAAGACTCCGTCTCAAAACAAACAAACAAACAAAAAAGCATGATTAGAGAACTTCATAGTTCAAGAGTTGTGGAATTCCTTCTCTAGGTAGACAAATCAAAAGTATCAGTCACTCAAAGGCTGTTATTATGTCACAGAAGGAAGGGTGCCTGGTGTGGGAACACAAATATGTGTTTGCTGCATGGCCAAGAAAGGAGCTGCATGGGGCAGAGGGCTCCAGCCAGAGGGGCAGCTGGCACCAACTCCAGGCTAGTCCCTGTGCACATTAGGGTTTGTGTGTGTGAAGTCAATTTAGAGAGGCAACGACAGAGTACCCAGCATAGCAATTATTTTATTACTGTTACAGGATATTTCAAATAATTAATTTTTATCACTGGTCTACAGGTGGGCCTTTGAATGAATCGGCAGGACTTACTGGAGGGTGACACAGAGGTGAAAACTCACCCCCCATGAGAACATGCCAGAGTGCCAACAGTGATGGGAAGACCTCGCGTCCCCTGCTGTGCGCTCCTAGAGCATGCATTTGTTTAATCATGGATACACACGACTTAGGGATCAGGAACATCAGGCTACTGAGTGAGTGGGAATACCAGGTTACTGAGTGATCAGGAACTGGCTTGAAGAAAAATAGGGCCGGGCGCGGTGGCTAGGGTTGCCTATAATCCCAGCACTCTGTGAGGCTGAGGCGGGTGGATCACCTGAGGTCAGAAGTTCAAGACCAGCCTGACCAACATGGTGAAACCCCATCTCTAATAAAAATACAAAAAAATTAGCCAGGCGTGGTGGCAGGTACCTATCATCCCAGCTACTCGGGAGGCAGACAGGAGAATCGCTTGAACCTGGGTGCTGGAGGTTGCAGTGAGCCGAGATCGCACCACTGCACTTCACCCTGGGCGACAGAGCGAGACTCCGTCTCAATAAAAAAAAAAAAAGAAAAATGGACCCAGCTGACCTTCCTGTGTTCTGGAGGAGGGCTGAAGGAACAAGAGGGTGGGATGAGGGCAGCCAGGCAGGCCTGTGCCAGCACCTGTTCTCACCTCCTCACTTCCTGCCGCACGCACAGCTCCAGCTGAGCCAGCAGGGATGGCAGGGATGCCTTCCTGATCCCCCAGCACGGCTGGTCTCCAGAACTAACATTCCCAGATTCATCACACAGCATTTTCAGAAGTCCTCCTTCCCATAAGGAATAAAAGAATCTGTGTATTTTGAACATCTTTGTGAGGAAGACGCATCACTGACCTAAGAAACAGCGGGCAGGACACGGCCAGCAAAGCAAGGGGATCTTTCAGCAAAGAGAAAATCCTTCAGGAAATTAAGATGCCAGCTGGCCAGGCCTAGCCGAGAATGCCCACCAGGTAGGAGAAAAGGGGGAAGGTAGGCAGAGCAAGAGCCTCCCTTGGACTTTGGGCCACTGATCCCAGGGAAGGGACGACAGCAGAGGGGCTAAGCGAGGTGGCTCATGCCTGTAAACCCAGAACTTTGGAAGGCCAAGGTGGGCGGATCACTTGAGCTCAGGAGTTGGAGAACAATCTGGGAAACATGGCGAAACCCCATCTCTACTAAAAATACAAAAATTAGTAAATCTTTAATAAAAAGAAAAAGGAACACAGAAATTTATTGTAGTCCAGAAACATTTCCATTTTATGCAACTATAAGGGACAGAAGGAGACCTTGTCTCAAAATAAAATAAAAGTAAAGAAATAAATATTAATCAACCAAGAAGGCCGGGCGCGGTGGCTCATGCCTGTAATCCCAGCACTTTGGGAGGCCGATGGGGAGCGGATCATGAGGTCAGGAGATCGAGACCATCCTGGCTAACACAGTGAAACCCCATGTCTACTAAAAATACAAAAAATTAGCCAGATGAGGTGGCGATCACCTGTAGTCCCAGCTACTCAGGAAGCTGAGGCAGGAGAATTGCTTGAAACCAGGAGTCAGAGGTTGCATTGATCCGAGATTGCATCACCACACTCCAGCTGGGCAACAGAGCGAGACCCCATCTCAAAAAAAAAAAAAAAAAAAAAAAAAAAAAAAAGAATGCAACCCTTTGTCTCTCACCTATCTGTGACCTGGAAGGCCCTCCCTGCTGCATGTCTTCCTGCCTTTGCTTGGAGTTGCCCCACCTTTCCAGAATGAACCAATGTACCTCTTTCATATATTGGTTGATGTCTCATGTCTCCCTAAAATGGATAAAACCAAGCTGTGCCCTGGTCACCTTGGGCACATGTCATCAGGAGTACCTGAGGCTGTGTCACAGGTGTGCGTCCTCAACCCTGGCAAAATAAACATTCTAAACTAACTGAGACCTGTCTCAGATTTTGTGGGTCCACAGCCATCAGGAGACTTAAAGGCTGAAGAGCTAGGATGCCTGTTTTAGTGGCACACACAGGACACTGGCTCAACATAAGCTCTGTTTTGAAACTTATGATAAACAAGAATATCACAAGATGGTAACCAGAGTAATACAATTTGCTAAAACAAGATGAGCCGGTCCTAGTGCAGTGGTGTTTACAACTAACTGATCACAATCGTTATGGGTTGCTTTGGTCCTTCTCCATTCCCACTGCTTCACTTGACTAGCCATAAACAGACAGACAGACAGACAGATACAAGCATGAACTATCTGGACACAAAAATAGAACTGTACCTACTTAAATAATTTATTTTCCTCCCTAATCATGACACTGAATGCATTTTTCCTAGCCTGTTAGTCTCAAGAACTTTTGAAAGCCAGATGCAGTGGTGCACACCTGTAGTGCCAGCTACGAAGAGGAGGCTAAGGCGGGAGGATCACTTGAGCCCAGGAGTTCAAGGCTGCAGTGAGTTGTGATGGCACCAGCACACTCCTACCTGGGTGACGGAGCAAGGCCCTATCTCTTTAAAAAATGTTTTAGCTGGGCACGGCGGTTCACGCCTATAATCCCAGCACTTTGGGTGCCAAGGCGGGCGGATCACAAGGTCAAGAGATGGAGACCACCCTGGCCAATATAGTGAAACCCTGTCTCTACTAAAAATACAAAAATTAGCTGGGCGTGGTGGCGCGTGCCAGTAGTCCCAGCTACTTGGGAGGCTAAGACAGGAGAAATCACTTGAATCTGGGAGGCGGAGGTTGCAGTGAGCTGAGATCGCGCCACTGCACTCCAGCCTGGTGATAGAGCAAAATTCCATCTCAGGAAAAAAAAAAAAAAAGAAAAAATTTAAAAGGCCAGACACATTGGCCCATGCCTGTAATCCCAGCACTTTGGGAGCCCAAGGCGGACAGATCCCAAGGTCAGGAGTTCCAGACCAGCCTGGCCAATAAGAACATACAAAAATTAGCCAGGCGTGGTGGCGTGTACCTGTAGTCCCAGCTACTCGTGAGGCTGAGGCAGGAGAATTACTTGAACCCTGGAGGCGGAGGTTGCAGTGAGCTGAGATAGCACCACTACACTCCAGCCTGGGTGACAGAACAAGACTCCGTCTCAAAAAAAAAAAAAAAAAGACCAGACGCAGCAGCTCATGCCTATAATCCCAGCACTCTGGGAGGCCGAGGTGGGCGGATCACCAGGTCAACAGTTCAAGACCAGCCTGGCCAACATAGTGAAACCCCATCTCTACTAAGAATACAAAAAGTAGCCGGGCGTGGTGGTACGTGCCTGTAATCCCAGCTACTCAGGAGGCTGAGGCAGGAGAATTGCTTGAACCTGAGAGGCAGAGGTTGCAGTAAGTGGATATCACACCACTACACTCCAGCCTGGGTGACAGAGGAAGACTCCATCTCGGGAGGAGGTGGGGGAAGGCCAGGCGCAGTGGCTCATGCCTGTAATCCCAGCACTTTGGGAGGTCAAGGTGGGTGGATCACTTAAGGTCAGGAGTTCAAGGCCAGCCTGGCCAATATGGTGAAATCCCATCTCTACTAAAAATATAAAAATTAAGCAGGTGTGCTGGCACGAGCCTTTAATCCCAGCTACTCGGGAGACTGAGGCAGGAGAATCACTTGAGCCCAGGAGGCGGAAGTTGCAGCGGGCATGGGCCAAGAAAGGGCCAAGATCGTGCCATTGCACTCCAGCCTGGGCAACAGAGCAAGACACTGTCCAAAAAATAATAATAATTACAGTGCAATTAGTACAATTCTTTTCACTAAGAATTTTTCGCTTTATTTGATTAAATGACGTAACAGTCTTGCGTGCTCACGGCTGCACAGTGATGTTCCGATGTCTATAACGTACAGTTATCAATTCAGCGTACTTGGCACATCTCTCATCTTCAACATTTATCACTTCTTTGGGTTGGGAGATTCAATATCCATCTGGCTTTTTTTTTTTTTTTTTTTTTGAGATGGAGTTTCACCCTTGTTGTCCAGGCTGGAGTGCAACGGCACTATCTCAGCTCACTGCAACCTCCGCCTCCCAGGTTCAAGTGATTCTCCTGCCTCAGCCTCCCGAGTAGCTGGGACTACAGGTGCATACCGCCACACCTGGCTAATTTTTTGTATTTTTATTAGAGATGGGGTTTCACCATGTTGGCCACACTGGTTTAGAAATCCTGACCTCAGGTGATCCGCCTGCCTCGGCCTCCCAAAGTGCTAGGATTACAGGCATGAGCCACCGCACCTAGCCTTTTTTTCTAAGACAGAGTCTCCCTCTGTCACCCAGGCTGGAGTGCAGTGGTGCGATCTTGCCTCACTGCAACCCCCGCCTCCCGGGTTCAAACGATTCTCCTGCCTTAGCCTCCCCAGTAGCTGGGACTACAGGTGCTCGCCACAACACCCAGCTAATTTTTGTATTTTTAGTAGGGACGGGGTTTTGTGTCATGTTGTCCAGGCTGGTCTCCAACTCCTGACCTCAGGTGATTCACCCTCCCCAGCCTCTCAAAGTGCTGGGATTACAAGTGTGAGCCACTGCACCCGACTCCTCCTTCTAGCTATTAGGAAAAACAGATTATTAACTACAGTTATCCTACAGTGATACAGAACACTAGGACTTATTCTTCCTATCTATCTATAATTCTGTCACTAAGAATTTGTTGGCCTAGCAAGGTGGTCACGCCCATAATCTCAACACTTTAGGAGGCCAAAATAGGAGGACTGCTTGAGGCCAGGGGTTCATCTAGGTAACAGTGAGAAGTCGTCTCTACAAAAATTAAAAATAAGGCTGGGCACGGTAGCTCACACCTGTAATCCCAGCACTTTTGGACGCCAAGGTGGGCAGATCCTTTGAGCTTAGCAGACTAACAACATGGCAAAACCTCACCTCTACAAACAACACAAAAGTTAGCTGGGTGTGCTGGCAGGCACTTATAGTCCCAGCTACTCAGGAGGCTGAGGCAGGAGGATCTCTTGAACCTGGGAGGTGGAGCTTGCAGTGAGCTGAGATCATGCCACTGCACTCCACCCTGGGCAACAGGGCCAAATCCTGTCTCAAAAATAAGTAAATAAATAAATAAATAAATAAATAAAACATTGGCTGGGTGTGGGGGCATGCCCCTGGAGGCTGAGGTGGGAGAATCCCTTGAACCCAGCCCAAGAGTTCAAGGCTGCAGTGAACCATGATCACACCACTGTACTCCAGCCTGGACAACAAAGTGAGATCCCATCTCTTTTTTTTTTTTGAGACAGAGTCTTGCACTTTCGCCTGGGCTGGAGTGCGGTGGCACGATCTTGGCTCACTGTAACCTCTGCTTCTCGGGTTCAAGCAATTCTCCTGCCTCAACCCCCAAGTAGCTGCGATTACAGGCGCCTGCCACCACGCCCAGCTAATTTTTTGTACTTTTAGCAGAGACGGGGTTTCACCATGTTAGCCAGGCTGGTCTCGAACTCCTGACCTTGTGAGTTGCCCGCATCAGCCTCCCAAAATGCTGGGATTACAGGTGTGAGCCACCGTGCCTGGCCAATGATCCCATCTCTTTTTTTCCTTCTCCAAGAAGCAGGAATTACAGGCATTTTCTAATATGCATTTTTCCAAATATCAGTAAAAATAGCCCATCTTCATAAAGCATCTGCAGATGCAAATTCAATGTTCTATCTAGTTCTTTAATTTACTAGAAAATCCAAGTTTCTTTAGATGTATTTTGTATATTTTTGTATGAACCTTAATGAAGTCAAAGTATGTAAATATTTTATCTTTAGGGTTTACTTAAATTTTTTTATTTCTACCAACTGTAATGACTTTTTTTTACTAGATTCCCTTCTGTACTGTTTAAACTCTATGCTATGTGCAAAGGCACTACTTTTCAAAATAATTAAAATCAGTAACACAATAGGAAATATAGCCAATACCTCAAATAAAACCATTCCCACACCCTCTCCTACACACTCATATCTCCCAACACAAAACTAAAAGCACTTTTAATATTTCTTCAAAACTTCTTTCAATTCTACCTGGTTGTAAGTGTGGTATATATTTAGTACATCACTCTATCATAATAACTTAGAAGTGCTAATCTAAGTAAATTTGGAGCCTTTATAATTACCACTTTTATGAGCCACATAATAGACTTAAATGGATGTCTAATCCTTTTGTCTGATACAACTAATGTTTACATTGAATGTTTCCAGAATTTAAACAACGTAAGTGCTTGGAAGAGAAGCAATCCATAAGCCTGGTGCCCTTAACAACCTTGTCTGCACCATCTACATAGAATTAAACTCTTCCTGTATGTTAGATCCTAAACGGGAACTAGAATAGTCCTTAACTTTTTTTTTTTTTTTTTGAGACAGAGTCTCGCTCTGTCGCCCAGGCTGGAGTGCAGTGGCACGATCTCGGCTCACTGCAACCTCCACCTCCGAGGTTCAAGCGATTCTCCTGCCTCAGCCTCTCGAGTAGCTGGGACTATAGGCGCCCGCCACTACGACCGGCTAATTTTTTGTATTTTTCGTAGAGACGGGGTTTCACCATGTTGGTTAGGCTAGTCTCGATCTCTTGACCTCATGATCCACCTGCCTCAGACTCCCAAAGTGCTGGGGGATTACAGGCGTGAGCTATCGCGCCTGGTCTAATTTTTGTATTTTTAGTAGACAGTAGAGTTTAGATTTTACCATGTTGGCCAGCTGGTCTTAAACTCCTGACGTCAGGTGATCTGCCCACCCCGGCCTCCCAAAGTGCTAGGATTACAGGTATGAGCTACTGTGTCCGGCCATCCTTAACAATTCTGAATCTTCCTGGGGACAAGTAAACCTTAGGTTTCCATTAAAGCATACACCTGCCAGGCCAGTGGCTCATGCTTGTAATCCTAGCACTTTGGGAGGCCAAGGTGGGAAGATCACTTCAGCCCAGGAGTTGGAGATCAACATGGCAAAACCCTGTCTCTAGAAAAAACAGAAAAATTAGCCAGGTGTGGTAGCACGTACCTGTAGTCCCAGCTACCTGGGAGGCTGAGATGGGAGGATCACCTGAGCCTAGGAGGTCAAGGCTGCAGTGACCAGTGACTGCACCACTGCACTCCAGCCTGGGCAACAGAGTGAGACTCTATATCAAGAAAATAAAGTATACACCTGGCCGGGTGCGGTGGCTCACGCCTGTAACCCCAGCACTCTGGGAGGCTGCGGTAGGCAGATCACTTGAGGTCAGGAGTTCGAGACCAGCCTGGGCTAACATGGCGAAACCCCGTCTCTACTAAAAATACAAAAAATTAGCCAGGCATGGTGGCACATGCTTGTAATCCCAGCTACTAAGGAGGCTAAGGCAGGAGAATCACTTGAACCCAGGAGGCGAAGGTTACAGTGACCTAACATCGTGCCATTGCACTCCAGCCTGGCCAACAATAGTGAACTCTGTCTCAAAAAATAAAGAAATTTTTAAATAAATAAATAAAGTATACACGTGATATCAGAGACCTTCAATTTCAAAAAATTTAGGTCAACTACTATACAATCCAGCAATCCCACTACTGAGATTTATCCACAGGAAAGGAAATCCATATACCACAGGGATGCCTGCACCCCATGTTTACTGCAGCACTTTTCTCAATAGCAAAGATATGGAATCAATCTAAGTGTCCATCAACATTTGAATGGATAAAGAAAATGTGATATAGATACACAATGGAATACTTTTTTTTTTTTTTTGAGACAGAGTCTCGCTCTGTCACCCAGACTGGAGTGCAGTGGCGCGATCTCGGCTCACTGCAAGCTCCGCCTCCCGGGTTCATGCCACTCTCCTGCCTCAGCCTCCCGAGTAGCTGGGACTACAGACGCCCACCACCACACCCGGCTAATTTTTTTTGTATTTTTAGTAGAGACGGGGTTTCACCATGTTAGCCAGGATGGCCTCGATCTCCTGACCTCGTGATTCACCCCCCTCGGCCTCCCAAAGTGCTGGGATTACAGGCGTGAGCCACCGCGCCCTGCCTGTATATTTCGACATAGCTAGAAGAAGGGACTCAAAACTTTCCCAATATATAAAAATGATAAGCCGGGCACGGTAGCTCACGCCTGTAATCCCAGCACTTTGGGAGGCCGAGGTGGGCAGATCACGAGGTCAGGAGATTGAGATCATCCTGGCTAACACGGTGAAGCCTCATCTCTACTAAAAATATAAAAATTAGCCGGGCGTGGTGGCGGGCGCCTATAGTCCCAGCTTCTTGGGAGGCTGAGGCAGGAGAATGGCATCAACCCAGGAGGCAGAGCTTGCAGTGAGCTGAGATTGCGCCACTGCACTCCAGCCTGGGTGAGAGAGAGAGACTACGTCTCAAAAAAAAAAAAAAAAACAAGGACAGACACCCCAACCTGATCATTACAGTGTATGCCTGTAACAAAATACCGCATGTACCCATCCCATGAATATGTACAAATATTTCTATCAATTAAAAAGAAACAGCTCAGGCCGGGTGCAATGGCTCATGCCTGTAATCCCAGCACTTTGGGAGGCCAAGGTGGGTGGATCACGAGGTCAAGAGTTTGAGACCAGCCTGGCCAACATGACAGAACCCCATCTCTACTAAAAATACAAAAATTTAGCTGGAGTGGTGGCAGGCACCTGTAATCCCAGCTAAGTGGCTGAGGGAGTCTGAGGCAGGAGAATTGCTTGAGCCCGGGAGGCAGACACCACACTAAACCGAGATCGTACCACTGCACAGAGCGAGACCCTGTCTCAAAAAAAAAAAAAAAAAAAAAAAGGTCAAAAAGCAGATTCAAAGCAACATGCATGCAAATTATAACATTTATCTATAATCAAGTATGTATTACACACATTTTAGCTTACATATTAAATGTTTAATTACCTCTTAATGATATTAATGGGTGGGGGGATTACAAGGGCTCCTTATTTTTCTTATTGTATCTATTAGTACTTTACCTACCAGTTTTAGTTTCTTGAGACAGAGTTTCACCCTTGTCGTCCAGGCTGGAGTGCAATGGCGAGATCTCAGCTCACTGCAACCTCTGCCTCCCGGGTTCAAGCGATTCTCCTGCCTCAACCTCTGAAGTACCTGGGATTACAGACGCCCACCACCACACCTGGCTAATTTTTGTATTTTTAGTAGAGATGGGGTTTCACCATGTTGGCCAGGCTGGTCTCCTGATCTCAGGTGATCCACCCGCCTTGGCCTCCCAAAGTGCTGGGATGAGAGGTGTGAGTTATCGCGCCAGGCCAGTTTCTTTTAAAACAATGAACATCTATAAAAATAATTTAGCTTCACTGGGCGCCGTGGCTCATGCCTGTCATCCCAGCACTTTGGGAGGCCGAGGTGGGCGGATCACGAGGTCAGGAGATCAAGACCATCCCGGCTAACATGGTGAAACCTCACCTCTAATAAAAATACAAAAAATTAGCCAGGCGTGGTGGCGGGCGCCTGTAGTACCAGCTACTCAGGAGGCTGAGGCAGGAGAATGGCATAAACCTGGGAGGCGGAGCTTGCAGTGAGCCAAGATCGCGCCACTGCACTCCAGCCTGGGTGACAGAGCGAGACTCCATCTCAAAAAAAAAAAAAATTTAGCTTCTACCCCAATACCATCTCAATTGTGTACTTTTATAGACAGTCACCTGTGTGTCTATGTCTGTGTTAAAAAAAAAAAGGTCTGGGCCGGGCGCGGTGGCTCACATCTGTAATGCCAACACTTTGGGAGGCTGAGGCAGGTGGATCACTTGAGGTCAGGGGTTCGAGACCAGCCTAGTCAACATGGCGAAACCCCGTCTCTACTAAAAATACAAAAATTAGCCAGGCGTTGCACGCCTGTAGTCCAAGCTACTCAGGAGGCTCAGGCAAGACAATCGTTTGAACCCAGGTGGTGGAGGTTGCAGTGAGCAGAGATTGTGCCACTGCACTCCAGCATGGGCAAGAGAGCAAGACTATTTCAAAAAAAAAAAAAGTCTGAAAAGAAATGCAGTAAAATAATGGTAATGTTATTTTTCTCAGGATAGTGGGATTATTGGCCATTTTCTGTTTTATACAACCCAAGCTTCATTTGCCATTCAGCAATTCAATCAGCATGTAGACCCAGAATACATACACTCACCTGCTCACATACATACATAACATGCCCCTTACACACAAATATCCCACTCCCACATACACACATCCCTGATCCTGCAGACACATGCTCCCACACATCTCACCACACACACATATTACACACACACACACACCAGCTCACATATGTAACTGCTCACACACATACATGCTCACTCTCATTCACACACACCTTCACTCAAATTCAAGGCTAAGAGACTGGAAATGATACAGGGCAAATAAAAGGTGATGCCAGGCTGGGCGCTACGGCTCATGCCTGCAATCCCAGAACTTTGGGAGGCTGAGGCCCGAGGAGGGTCGCTTGAGCCTGGGAGTTCAATAATATGCCTGGGCAGTATCACTATACTATAATTCATCTCTACAAAAATAATTTTTAAAAATTTTTGTATTTTTAGTAGAGACGGGGTTTCACCGTGTTAGCCAGGATGGTCTCAACCTCCTGACCTCGTGATCCGCCCGCCTCAGCCTCCCAAAGTGCTGGGATTACAGGCATGAGCCACCGCACCCGGCCAAATTTTTTAAATTAGCGGAGCATGGTCATGCCTGCCTATAGTCCCAGCTACTCAGGAGGCTAAGATGGGAGGACTGCTTGAGCCCAGGAGGTGGAGGATGCAGTGAGCTGAGATCTTGCCACTGCACTCCAGACTGGGTGACAGAGTGAGATCCTGTCTCAAAACAAACAAAAAGGTGCAGTCAAATGTCCCTAGGAACTTCCTACTGCCACCATTAGCGGTGCAGGAATAAAAAAACTTAGGGAGATCTGAGCATCGACACTTCCTTCAGCAGCCTATTTCTGCAAGTACTGAAGACAGACAATGCCTACCAAGGTTACTGAAGGACATTCTCGGAAAAGAATCAGTGGCTATTAAAACGCAAATGCTTAAGTGACTGTAAAAATAACATGTAAATTACAGTTATAATCTTTAAAAACAAAACAAAATTAAAGTAATCCTTTCTCACAACACTCTTAGAATTTATTTTACAATCTCTGCTTCATGATAGGTGGTAGTAAATACAAAAGCATCAGTCCTCTCAGTATGAAGGGGTCATGTCAATCTCCAGAGATGGTTGAAGCCTTAAAAATCACCTATTCCAACTTCATACCTAATTCCTGGACACATCTGACTATTAGCCAGAAAGCTCCACTTGCTCCTTTCATCTGCTGATTCCTGCTAACACAACACTGTGTTATATTACACCACACCTGATCTATCACCAGATGACGTAATTAGATCCAAACACACCATGACATTGCTAAAGAAACAGGGACACAAAAGCCATCTGTATTATAAACAGGAGCTGCTTCTATTAAAAATTCAGATAATCCATTTAAATAATTTAAAATGCTACCTTCATAAACAGATTACACAGAAGATACTCAATATGCTACCTCTGAAAATTTGATAAAAATTAAGATACTTGGCCGGGCACAGTGGCTCACGCCTGTAATCCCAGCACTTTGGGAGGCCGAGACGCGTGGATCACCTGAGGTCAAGAGTTCAAGACCAGCCTGGCCCAACATGGCGAAACCCCATCTCTACTAAAAATACAAAAAATAGCCAGGTGTGGTGGCGGGCACCTGTAATCCCAGCTACTCAGGAGGCTGAAGCAGGAGAATCGCTTGAACCCGGGAGGCACAGGTTGCAGTGAGCCGAGATCACACCCTTGCACTCCAGCCTGGGCGACAGAGCAGGCGAGACTCCATCTCAAAAAAATAAAAATAAAAATAAGATAATCTAGTTGTTATCATCAAGGACAGTAATGTGACTGGACTAAGAGTCTCTCATGTGCTCAATATTTTGAAATCTCAAGGTAGAAAGTACAAAAACTTACGATCTTTATTGCTGTTATCCAGTTTATCTGAACTGTTCCCTAGGGTTTTTAAAAAAAATCATTAATGTTTTTAAAAGAATCGGTATCTTTTGGAAATATATACTGAAGCATTTATGGAAGAAATGATATAATGTCAGGAACGCACTTCAAAAATCATCTGGGGGTAGTGAGTGGGGAGTTTACAGATGCACCAAGACTGCTAAAACTGAGCAATGGCTACAGGGTTACATAACATGAAAATCAACCTTTCTTTACCCTGTAAATTATCTGTTGCCAAACAGTAACTTAGCTTTAAGAAATCAAGAGCTCTCCTCCACCCCAGGAAGCCGGCCCAAGTCCAGGCACTCAGATCACACCCAACATTGCTTCTTCCTAAGCCGTCTGGAAGAACAGACAGGAGTAATACCACAGATCCCTTCCACTTCCCCATCCTCACCAAACCCCAAGTCATCCAGCCCTTGCCTCCAACCTTCGAATTCCACCAACAGCTCTTGGAATTCAGAGTGAAGAATTTTGTCTCATTTCTACTTTGTGATGACAAGAAAGCTCAGCCCCAAATAGCAACACAAAGTTTTTCCCACTGTGATCATTAAGGGAGGTTATGACAAAAGATGTTTCTTAAATAAAAAGAATTGTATGAAAGTCAATAAGATATAATCACAACAGGGATATTGTGAGCCACCACATCTAAGAAGAGGCATCTAAGGTCTAAGAGCCAAAAGACCTAGTTCTACCCCTATGAGACCTTGGGAGAGCTATCTGACCTTTCTGGGTTTCCGGTTTCTTACCTGTTAAGTGGGGATGAATCCTGCTTACCTACTATCTCAGAGAACTGTGGTATGATCCAGTGGAAACATACCTGAGCCTCACAGAAGCTCTCTGTCAGAGTTGGGTTATGGTAACAAGGAGCAAACGTGGTACTCTCCTAACTTCTTTGCTGTACTGAAACAAGTGTATGTTTGGGAGAAGAGACAGCGCACTAGCCAACAGCAATCAAGGGAGCTCAAGGTGCTCTCCAGCCCAGGGGCAAGAAGGAAACGCAGCAAAACACCTGGACCAGCAACCACCATCCACGCTGACCATACAGGAAAGTATCAGTCACATATTTCACTGCCCATTACAGTAGGTAGAAAACTACCCTGACAATATCCCAACCGGAGCTAAGCCTGTGAGCATTGCAGGCTGCCTCGCAGGCACCTGTCTGCACATCTTCTTAGTGTGAACTCAGCAAGGAACCCTGATTTATCAGGACCCTGTGTTTTGTTTTTTGTTTTTTGTTTTTTTTTTTTGAGACGGGGTCTCGCTCTGTCGCCCAGGCTGGAGTGCAGTGGCGCTATCTCCGCTCACTGTAAGCTCCGGCCTCCCGGGTTCACGCCATTCTCCTGCCTCAGCCTCCCGAGTAGCTAGGACTACAGGTGCCCGCCACCACGCCCGGCTAATTTTTTTGTATTTTTTAGTGGAGACAGGGTTTCACCATATTAGCCAGGATGGTCTCGATCTCCTGACCTCGTGATCCGCGCGCCTCGGCCTCCCAAAGTGCTGGGATGACAGGTGTGAGCCACTGCGCCCGACCATCAAGGTTCTTAATGTTATGACTAACACCCTAAATAGCAGTGTGCCAATTTTACCTCTTTTCTTACAGACCTCTTGGCTTAAACATGCATATGTACTTGAACACCCACTTACCAGATGTCTGCATGTGTGAGAAGTCAAAATACAAAAAATTGACAGATGCATCTTACGGATTTCCTACTAAGTAAAATATTTAAAAGTGAGCACTGGTATTATTTGATGTCCACCGGGTTGTTGGCACAACACACACGGCCCTGCTGTTATCTCCACTTAAACTTTATTAAGTGCTGAGGTAGACAGGAACAACTGCATCTTGGGGCCCATCTTTCCTCCAGGAGCAGGTGCCCTGAGGACCGCGTGGACCCCTGCCACACTGTACTGTGCGTAGTGCCTGTCCACGCATTTCACCTCTCCTACTAGTGTGAAGGTGGCCCTAATGGAGTTCTGCTAGACTTCTGCATTTGCCAACAAGCTCCGAGGCTCATTGCCTTCCTCCCCAAAGGCACCAAAGTAAAAATTATTAATTCCAGGACCTTCTACAAGCATTGACTGTCTCCCAAACAATAAAAGATGAAATCTAAGTAGAAAAGATGTCAACCACACACAGTAAAGGAATTGTGCTCAAAACAGGTGTCTATCAGTAGGATCTCAAGGCGTCTGGGCAGCCTGGCCTCTGCGGCTAGAACTTGGGTGAATTCAGCCGAGCTGTATCTGGGCCCTCGGGTGGGGGAATTGCGGGGAACTTCTTCATTCAGGGGCACGTCGATCAGGCACCCTGGGGGGGGGGTGGCGATCAGGCCCCCTGGGGGGGTGTCCCCAGGCGAGGAGCTGACCTCGGTAAGATCCAGCTGACGAGGCGCTGGGGGGAGGGGAAGAAACTGACTCCCCAGAATAGAACCTCCTTTTAAGAAGGGAAGAGGGACTCCAGCGAAATTCAACCAGAAATCCAGGGCCGAAGTGGTGAATAAGCAGAAAAAGCAGGACCCTCAGGTCTTGACAGTGCGTTTCCCGACTCCAGGGGCCGCGTCGACCGGTCCCACATCAACCCCGCAGGCCAGCCGCGCACCTGCCCGGTTCCCACGCCCCGGCCCGGGCCGCTCCGTACCTGCTCTGCCCCGTAGACCGTAGCAAACTGGACGAAGTCCTCGATGCGGACGAAACCGTCCCCATCCCCGTCCAGGGCATCGAACACGGCTCGGAGGCGGGGGCCGTCCTCCTGACTCCCCGCGGGCTCGCTCGGAAGGGGGTGGGTCTGGCTGAGATCCGAGGGCTGCGGCGGGGACCTGGGACCTTCCTCCAGCGGCAGCTCGCCCGCCGTGGGCGCGGGGAAGGGAGAGAAGAGGTCGACCTCGCCCCGCGCTCGGTGGCTGCTGCTGGACCCCTGCAAGCGGAAAGGCGCGCTCTCCGGGCAGCTCGGGGGGCCACACTCCTCGGGCTCCTCAGTCCAGGAGAAAAACGGGTCGAGTTCTGGAAGCGGCGCCTCGGAGCGCGGCCCTGGGCCCGGAGCCTCGGGGCTCGCAAGCTGCCCCCGCGGGCCGGAGCGCGGCGGCGGGGCGGACGGCCCGGGGTCCCGCGGGCCTCCCTCCAGCCCCGGGGCCGGCCCGGCGCTCCAGCGCGCCCCGCCATCCGCAGCGGCTCCGGGCGCAGGCTCATCCAGGCCCGGGGGCTCCGCGTCGGGGCGGGCGACGGGCGCTCCGAGGCGTAGCTCCGCAGGGCTCGGCGCCAGTTGCGCCGCCCCCGGCCCGTCCGGCCCTCCCGGCTCCGGGTCGGGCCCCGGCGGCTCCGAGCCCGGGGGCGAGGCCGGCGGGGCCGACGCCATGCTCCCGAGAGGCTAGTGGTGCGGAGGGCGCGGGCGGCAGACAAAGGCGCTCAGGGCGCGGCGGCGGGCGCGGGCATCCCCTCGGCGGCGCGGGCGGGCACGCGCGGGGCGCCCGGGCTGCTGGGGCTGGCGCTCGGGCCCTGCTCTGTCCTCGCCCATCTTCGCGCCGCGCCTCAGCTGCCCTCGGCCCGGCGGCGCGGCGGGCGCAGGCCCATGGCGGCGGGGCGGCCTAGGGAGGGCGGCGAGGGTCCGGGCGGCGGGCGGCGGGGGACGGGGGCCGAGGAGACCGGAGGCCGCTGAGCCCGTGAAGCAGGATGAGGAGACTAAGGAGGCTGAGGCGCCTGAGGTACCCGGTGAACTAACGCCGCCGCCGCCGCCCAGGCCCCGCCCCCCGTCGGGCCTGACGTCAGCACGTCCCGGCGGTGCCCCAGCCCCTCGCCAGCTCGCTATAAAGACAGGCTGCGGGTGTGTCGCGGCAGTGCAGCGACCGCGAAAGGGGGTTTTGCTGTCTGTCATATTCCTCGTTTCGCCAGAGCCGGGGTCCCGAGCTTCGGGCGCGGGACGCGGGGGTGCTCCGAGGCTGCGAGCGGAGGCGTGACGTGACGTCCCTGGCAAGGGACCCGCGGAGTCAGGCCTTACTTAGAACGTGTTGCCGCCGCACAGCTACCAGCGGGCGCGACCGCGACCCACGCATGGTGCGGTCGAGTAAACGGCAGCGCATGGCGAGCGAGAGACGCAGAGGGACACAGCCCCCTAGGAGCTGAGCCCTTCCGGGGTAAAGCGTTCTCACGTTGATGAGACCAGGAGGCGGCGCAAGCCTGGCTCCGCCGCCCAGGGGTTGCAGGTGCCCCAGGGATTGCGAGGCGCAGACGCCGCAGAGGGCGACGCCTTGCCCAGGTCCCGGGCGGACCTGGGGACGCAGGGTCTGACACGGAGTGCGGAGGGGCCCCAGACACGCAGTCCATGTCCCTTGAAACCAGAGGCACGCGCGGCCACGCGCTAGGCCTTTCCCTTAAGCCTGTGACCAAGATCTCCAGGACGCCCAGCGTTGGGACGGGCGCGCTGGCCCACGCCCAAGCGGGAGGATCGCTTGCGCCCAGGAGTTCGAGACGAGCTTCAGCACCAAAGCAAGACCTCGTCTCTACAAAAAATAAGACTCAAGAACACACCCAGCGTGAATCGCCCGTCTGCAGCCGGCCTTCCAAGCACGGTGGCCGCGTTTGACAACTGACGTCTGTGTTTGGGTGTCCCTGTCCTCAGAGGGACACAGGACCTCAGAAAGGACCACAGCCCGGCGGAGGCATAATGGTGGGACAGGCTAGTTAGGAGCAGGTGAGGCACTAAATTTAGCCTGTCATAATTTGTATCAGGGAAACGATGAACTTGTATTTTTACACACCATGGGCACCAACACAAGATATGGTTTCGTAAGCAGCTTTGGCAAGAACCAAAGGAACGGAACCTCTGCTTCCAACTGTACGGTCAGGAGCAGTGTGTTAATTAAGTGAGTCATCTCCCGTGGCAAAATCCCAGGGTACATGGGAGCAGACTTTGTGAGGCTGGCATTAGGAAAAGGAAGGTGAGGGGTCCTCCTCCCCAAACTATATTCTCATTTTCTTGTAAGAGCTGTACGTGTTCATGAGGAAGATACTGCATTCAAAGAATGAAATCACCAGCAGCTTCGGCAAGAATTCAAATTTGGGCTGATGCCTTCGGCCGGATAAAATTTTCAGAAGCAGTGATAGTGATGTGTCAACCTTTCTAAATAGGGGTGTTAGTGTGGGCGAGGCAAAGACAGCAGGCTCCCTCTGCTTTTATGTGCCGGCGCTGCCAGAGGCAGAAGGCTGGCTTTCTGAGAGCAGGGGCCCGCACGCTCTGTCTGTGCTAGGTCTGGAAAACGTCCATTGCGTGCCCGGCTGGTGTCCTCCATGGAACCACAGCCTGGAAGCCTGCACCTCCCTGCCTGGACCAGGTAGAGGCTGTTCATGAAAAACTAAAGGGACAAACAAGTTCCCGTCAGTCCATCTGCTGTTCAGAGCTACTGTCTGTGTCCCCTTCGTAGGCTGTGGGCTATAGCAGTTCCTTCTTTTCTTTCTTTTCTTTTTTTTTTTTTCCCCCAAGACAGGGTTTTGCTCTGTTGCCCAGGCTGCAGTGCAGTGGTGCGACCATAGCTCACGGCAGCCTCAACCTCCTAGGCTCAAGAGATCCTCCCACCTTAGGCCAGGTGTGGTAGCTCACGCCTGTAATCCCAGGACTGTGGGAGGCTGAGGCGGGCGGATCACGAGGTCAGAAAATGGAGACCATCCTGGCTAACACGGGGAAACCCTGTCTCTACTAAAAATACAAAAAACAAAAATTAGCCGAGCGCGGTGGCAGGCACCTGTAGTCCCAGCTATTCAGGAGACTGAGGCAGGAGAATGGCGTGAACCTGGGAGGCAGAGCTTGCAGTGAGCCAAGATTGCACCACTGCACTCCAGCCTGGACAATAGAGCACAACTCCTTCTCAAAAATAAAAAATAAAAATAAAAGAGAGATCCTCCCACCTCAGCCTCTCCAGTAGCTGAGACCACAGATCTGCACCACCTTATTATCCTTTTTTTTTTTTTTTTTTTGATATGGAGTCTCACTCTGTCGCCCAGGCTGGAGTGCAATGGCGTGATCTCTGGTCACCGCAACCTCCGCCTCCCGGGTTCAAGTGATTCCCCTACCTCAGCCTCCTGAGTAGCTGGGATTACAGGTGTGTGCCACCAAGGCCGGCTAATTTTTTGTGTTTTTAGTAGAGACGGGGTTTCACCATGTTGGTCAAGCTGGTCTCAAACTCCTGACCTCAAGTGATCCGCCCACCTCGGCCTCCCAAAGTGCTGGGATTATTGGCATGAGTCACCACACCTGGCCTCAACATGCGTTTTGGAGGGTATAAATATTCAAACCATAGCCTCCATCTTCTCACTCTGTCCTCACATGTTGGAGAAAGATTATCTCTTTTGGGCTGGGCATGGTAGCTCATGCCTGTAATTCCAGCACTCTGGGAGGCCGAGGTGGGTGAATCACGAGGTCAGGAGTTCAAGACCAGCCTGGCCAAGATGGTGAAACCCCGTCTCTACTAAAAAATAGAAAATTTAGGCCGGGCGCGGTTGCCCAGGCCTGTAATCCCAGCACTTTGGGAGGCAAGGTGGGCGAATCCCAAGGTCAAGAGATCAAGAACATCCTGGCAAACATGGTGAAACCCCGTCTCTACTAAAAATACAAAAATTAGCCAGGTGTGGTGGCGCCCACCTGTAGTCCCAGCTACTCGGGAGCCTGAGGGAGGAGAATCACTTGAACCTGGGAGGCAGAGGTTGCAGTGAGCCAAGATCGCACCACTGCACTCCAGCCTGGCGACAGAGCAAGACTTCATCTAAAAAAATATATGTATATATTAGCCGGCCGTGGTGGCGGGCGCCTGTAATCCCAGCTACTCAGGAGGCTGAGGGAAAGAATTGCTTGAACCCGGGAGGTGGAGGTTGCAGTGAGTCAGGATCGCACCACTGTACTGCAGCCTGGGTGACGGAGTGAGACTCTGTCTCAAAAAAAAAAAAAAAAAAAATTAGCCGGGGGCGGTGGCGGGTGCCTGTAATCCCAGCAACTCCGGAGGCTGAGCAGGGGAATCACTTGAGTCTGGGAGCAGAGATTGCAATGAGCTGAGATCCAGCCACTGCACTCCAGCCTGGGCAACAGAGCGAGACTATCTCAAAAAAAAAAAAAAAAAAAAAAAAAAAAAAGGCGGGCGTAATGGCTCACGCCTGTAATCCCAACAGTTTAGGAGGCCGAGGCGGGTGGATAACCTGAGGTCAGGAGTTCGAGACTAGCCTGGCCAACATGGTAAAACCCCGTCTCTACTAAAAATACAAAAACTAGCTGAGTGTGGTGGCATGTCCTGTAATCCCAGCTACCTGGGAGGCTGAGGCAGGAGAATACTTGAACCCGGGAGGTGGAGGTTGCAGTGAGCCAAGATCCCCCCATTGCATTCCAGCCTGGGCAACAAGAGGGAAACTCCATGTCAAGGAAAAAAATAAAATAAAAATAAGGCTGGGCACAGTGGCTCATGCCTGTAATCCCAGCACTCTGGGAGGGTGATGCGGATGGATTACCTGAGGTCAGGAGTTCAAGACCAGGCTTCCCATGGTGAAACCCCGTCTCTACTAAAAATACAAAAAATTAGCCAGGCATGGTGGTACATGCCTGTAATCCCAGCTACTTGGGAGGCTGAGGCAGGAGAATCACTAGAACCCAGGAGGCAGAGGTTGCAGTGAACCGAGATCACGCCACGGCACTCCAGCCTGGGCAGCAAGAGTGAAACTCCGTCTCAAAAAAAAAAAAAAAAGACTGTCTCTTCTGATAAGGGCACTGTTCCCATCGTGAAGGCCCCACCTTGCTGACCGTATCTAACCCTAATTATTATTATTATTTTTTTTTTTTTGAGACGGAGTCTTGCTCTGTCGTCCAGGCTGGAGTGCAGTGGCGCCATCTCGGCTCACTGCAATCTCTGCCTCCTGGGTTCATGCCATTCTCCTGCCTCAGCCTCCCCAGTAGCCGGGACCACAGGCACCCGCCACCATGCCCGGCTAATTTTTTTGTATTTTTACTAGAGATGGGGTTTCACCGTGTTAGCTAGGATGGTCTCAATCTCCTGACCTTGTGATCCACCGGCCTCGGCCTCCCAAAGTGCTGGGATTACAGGCGTGAGCCACCACGCCCGGCCCTAACCCTGTTATGCCTCCCAAAGACCTCATCTCCAAATACCATCCCATTGGCATTAAGACTCCAATATATAAATTTTTGGGTAGCAACTGGGAAGAGATAGTTAGAATGGATTTAATGGACAAAATATTCATTTCTAGAATACACAAAAGAATTTCTCAAAAAACAGTAAAAAAACAGCAACCCGGTAGAAAAACGAGGAAATAATATGAATAAGCAGCTTCAGAAGAGGAAATTCAGGTGGCCGGTAAACACATGAAAAAGATGCTCATCTTCACGGGTAACCAGGAAAATGTGTGAATGTAGCCCTTGACACCAATCAGAGTAAGTCTGAGGACACCAGGGAGTGGAGATTTGGCACTAGTCATGCAGCTAAAGGTCGGAATACTCCAGTGTGGGATCTGCCTTCCAGTACCTGCCAGAGAAACCGCACATGTTCACAGGGAGATGGAAAGACCTTGTTTCCTTCGGGGGTTTATATTTCTCTGGAAGAAGAGCCGAACGGCTTCAGTGGTGCCTGTTGTCTGTTGTGAAGTGTAGCAGTTTAAGTGAGTGCACCACATCTGCACAATTGATAGTATATGCTATGTAATACCATTTTTTATTTATTTTTTTAGACAGAATTCTGTTCTTGTTGCCCAGGCTGGAGTGCAGCGGCACGGTCTCAGCTCACGGCAGCCTCCATCTCCTAGGTTCAAGTGATTCTCCTGCCTCAGCCTCCCGAGTAGCTGGGATTACAAGTGCCCGCCACCACACTCGGCTAATTTTTGTATTTTTAGTAGAGACGGGGTTGCACCATCTTGGCCAGGCTGATCTGGAACTCCTGACCTCAGGTGATCTGCCCGTCTTGGCTTCCCAAAGTGCTAGGATTACAGGTGTGAGCCAACGTGCCCGGCCAATTTTTGTTAAGTTTAAAAACACATGATCAATGACCTATCTTGTTTTCAAATGCTTTCATTTGTAGTAAAAATACCTAAACATACTTGAGAATTATATTGAGGCCGTGTGCGGTGGCTCACGCCTGTAATCCCAACACTTTGGGAGGCCAGTGGGGTGGATCACTTAAGGTCAGGAGTTCAAGACCAGCCTGGCCAACATAGTGAAACCTGTCTCTACAAAAACACAAAAAATTAGCCAGGCGTGGTGGCTCATGCCTGTAATCCCAGCTACTGGGGAGGCTAAGGCAGGAGAATTGCTAGAACCCTGGAGACGGAGGTTGCAGTGAGCTGAGATCACACCATTGCACTGCAGCCTGGGTAACAGAGCGAGACTCTGTCTCAAAAAAAAAAAAAGAAAAGAAAAAAAATTATATTGAAGAGGACAGACAGAAGGGGAAAGGGTGAAGGTACAACTTTGACTATATCTATAACATTCATTTCCACTGGGCACAGTGGGTCATGCCTGTAATCCCAGCACTTTGGGAGGCTGAGGCAGGAGGATCACTTAAGCCCAGGAGTTCAAAAAACAAACAAAAAAACATGAGCCCGGTGTGGTGGTGCACACCTGTAGTCCCAGCTACTCAGGAGACTGAGGTGGGAGGAGCTCTTAAGACCCAGAGGTTTTTCTGGATTCCACATATAAATGAGACCATGAAGTATTCTTTCTCTGACTGGCTTATTTCACTTAGCATAATGTTGGAGTCCAGGAATTCGAAGCTGTAGTGAGCTGTGATTTTGCCTGTGAATAGCCTTGCACTCCAGCCTGGGCAACAGGGCAAAACTCCCTCTCTAAAGTAAGAAAACATTTAAAACCTTAGCATAGGCCGGGGGTGGTGGCTCACGCCAGTAATCCCAGCACTTTGGGAGGCCAAGGTGGGTGGATCACGAGGTCAGGAGATCAAGACCAGCCTGGCCAATATGGTGAAACCCCATCTCTACTAAAACTACAAAAATTAGCTGGGTGCAGCCGGGCACGGTGGCTCACGCCTGTAATCCTAGCACTTTGGGAGGCCGAGGCAGGCGGATCATGAGGTCAGGAGATCAAGACCATCCTGGCTAACACAGTGAAACCCTGTCTCTGCTAAAAATAGAAAAAATTAGCCAGGCGTGGTGGTGGGTGCCTGTAGTCCCAGCTACTTGGGAGGCTGAGGCAGGAGAATCACTGGAACCTGGAAGGCAGAGGTTGCAGTGAGCCAAGATGGCACCACTGCACTCCAGCCTGGGCAACAGAGCAAGACTCCGTCTCAAAAAAAAAAAACTTAGTATAATGTGCTCCAGGTTCATCCATGTTGTCACAAATGGCAGTTTCGCTTGTTTCCCGGGCTGGAATGCAATGGTGTGATCCGGGCTCACCGAAACCTCCGCCTCCTGGGTTCAAGAGATTCTCCTGTCTCAGCCTCCGGAGTAGCTGGGATTACAGGCGCCTGCTACCACGCCCAGCTAATTTTTGTATTTTTAGTAGAGATGGGGTTTCATCATATTGGTCAGGCTGGTCTCGAACATCCGCCCCTCTTGGCCTCCCAAAGAGCTGGGATTACAGGCGTGAGCCACTGTGCCTAGTCCCAATGTCTCCTTTTTTTAAGGCTGAATAATAAGGCAAATACCTTACAAAACTAAATATACAGGCTGGGCACGGTGGCTCATGCCTGTAATCCCAGCACTTTGGGAGGCTGAGGCAGGTGGATCACGAGGTCAGGAGTTTGAGACCGGCCTGACCAACATGGTGAAACCCCCTCTCTACTAAAAATACAAAAATTAGCGGGGCGTGGTGGCGAGAGCATGTAATCCCAGCTACTCAGGAGGCTAAGGCAGGAGAATCACTTGAACCTGGGAGGTGGAGGTTGCAGTGAGCCAAGATCGTGACACTGCACTCTAGCCTGGGCGACAGAGCGAGACTCCGTCTCAAAAAAAAAATTAAAAAAATAAAAACTAATATACATTTATAGTATAAAATTAAAGAAATAAAACTAAATATACATTGTTTATTTAGCCGTTCCACTCCTAGTACCTAGGAGAAATGAAAGTACGTGTCCATGCACCCACTTCTGTACAAATGTTCATAGCAGCTTTACTTGTTATAGCCCGAACCTGTAAGCAACCCAAGTACTTATCAGCAGGTGAATAAACAAACTGGCACATCCACACCGTGGAACACAGCTCAACCCCAAGGAGGACCCGGCGGGGAGCCCGGCTCCACCCTGAACAGGACCCGGCGGGGAGCCCGGCTCCACACCGAGGTGGACCCGGCAGGGAGCCCGGCTCGACCCTGAACAGGACCTGGCGGGGAGCCCGGCTCGACCCGGAAGAGGATTTCACTACTGACACACACGACATCACAGGTAAATCTCGGAGCAATCAGGTTCAGTGAAAGAAGCTGGACAAAAAAGAGTGCGTACCTTATGACTCCACTTATGTAAAATCCTAGAAAGTACAAACACCAGGCAGGCGCGGTGGCTCACCGCTGTAATCCCCGCACTTTGGGAGGCCGAGGCAGGCACATCACTTAAAGTCAGGAATTTGAGACCCGCCTGGCCAACATGGCAAAACCCTATCTCTACTAAAAATACAAAAATTAGCCGGGCGTGGTGGCGGGCGCCTGTAATCCCAGCTACTCGGGAGACTGAGGCAACCCGGCAGGCAGAAATTTCAGTAAGCTGAGATCACGCCACGGCACTCCAGCCTGGGTGACAGAGACTCCATCTCAAAAAATAAAAATAAAAAACATAAATAGCAACAGAGAGCAAATCAGCAGTCGCTTGGGAAATAAGGGGTAGGGATAGGTGAGAGGGAGGGATTGCCAGGTACACGTGCGGCCTGGATAGTGCTGACGGCTTCGTGACATAGACACATCAGCCTCATCAGACTACACACTACATATGTGTGGTTTGCCTTCTGTCAACTGTGCATCCATAAAGCTATCAACAAAAACTGCCTGCAAACTATTTTTAACTGACAACTTTTTTTTTTTTTTTTGAGATGGAGTCTCGCTCTGTCGCCCAGGCTGGAGTGCACTGGCATGATCTTGGCTCACTGCAACCTCTGCCTCCTGGGTTCAAGCGATTCTCCTGCCTCAGCCTCCTGAGTAGCTGGGACTACAGGTACCCACCACCACGCCCAACTAATTTTTGTATTATTAGTAGAGATGGAGTTTCACCATGTTGGTCAGGCTGGTCTCGAACCCCTGACCTCAAGTGATCCACCCGCCTTGGCCTCCGAAAGTGCTGGAATTATAGGCATGAGCCACTGCGCCTGGCCAGACAACTGTGAAAACTAGATTAACATTTTATATTCAGTAAATAAACTTAGAGCGAAATCACTTTTAGGACCAGGTCACGCTCTCCCTTGTGGCCTCCAGCAGCTGAGAGCACAGAGCCTCACTTGTGTTTACGGATATTTTATTCAGTGGGGGAGAATTTGTATTCTCACCTTCAAATTTGGTAAAGTACATGTCTTAGAGTAAAAACAGAACATGAGTGTGTAAGGCACAACTGAATTCCTCCTGACTCAGCCCAAATTTTGATGATTTTCTTATTTTAACACCTCACTATGAGGCTACGGTGCCTGCTCCGTCTTCTTGGGATGGCCTGGCCGCCCTGGCTCCCACCAGGCCTGGAGCCCTCCAGAGCCCCCGTTCTGCATCCTCAGTGCTCCCCGAGGCCAAAACCCCAGCCTGCAGAGGGGCTCTGAGGAGCCAGCAGGAGAGGCTGTGCAGAGCTTCCTTTCTCAGCCCCTCTACATTTTCCAAAGCAGCAGCGAAGGTCTAGTTCTCATCACTCTCCTCTTCCCTGTGTAACAGTTTTCCAAGTTACACGTGATGGTCGAAGAGCTGAAAGGTAATTCTTCTTATTTCTGGCGAATATTTATCATTCTTGCTTGGACAAACACCTGTCAGGTGCAGTCTGGCACCTCCCAGCTGCCTTTGAGGTTTCCAGGTTCCCTGGCACCAGAGAGCGGCCCTGAGACCCATGCGGTCACTGGAAGGAACTCAGGAACTCACTGAGAACTTAGTAGCAGGGTGTGTGTGGGTCATGGCAACACTGGTCAGTGTCAGCTAGAAACCCGTGATGGATGGTCTGCTGACACATTTTGTAGAAGAAGCCACTCTCCCACCCACAGCGGCTGTTGGAGTGGCCACATTCATAAGGTGAGGCCAACCCTCAGCCACTGTTTATTCTTTATTTTATTATTTAATTATTTAATTATTATTATTTTTTGAGACGGAGTTTCACTCTTGTCACCCAGGCTGGATGCAATGGCGTGATCTTGGCTCACCGCAACCTCTGCCTCCGTCAGGCTGGTCTCGAACTCCTGACCTCAGGTGATCTGCCCGCCTCGGCCTTCCAAAGTGCTTGGATTACAGGCATGAGCCACCGCACCTGGCCGACGCACTATTTTGTATTTATTTATTTTACGAGATAGAGTCTCACTCTGTCACCCAGGCTGGAGTGCAGTGGTGCAGTTTCAGCTCACCGCAACCTCTGCCTCCCGGGTTCAAACAATTCTCGTGCCTCAGCGTTCTGAGTAGCTGGGACTACAGGCATGTGCCACCATGCCCAGCTAATTTTTATATTTTTTTAGTAGAGGTGGGGTTTCGCCATGTTGGCCAGGCTGGTCTCAAACTCCTGACCTCAGGTGATCTGCCCGCCTTGGCCTCCCAAAGCGTTGAGATTACAGGCGTGAGCCACCATGCCCAGCCTGGTTTTTATTTGTTTTTATTTATTTATTTTTATAGAGACAGGGTCTTGCTATGTTGCCCAGGCTGGTCTCGAATTCCAGGCTCAAGTGATCCACCGACCTTGACCTTCCAAAGTGCTAGGATTACAGGCGTGAACCACCATGCCTGGCTCTTTTTTTTTTTTGAGATGGAGTCTCGCTCTGTCACCCAGGGTGGAGTGCAGTCCTGCGATCTCAGCTCACTGCAAGCTCCACCTCCCGGGTTCAAGCAATTCTCCTGCCTCAGCCTCCCAAGTAGCTGGGATTACAGGTGAGCGCCACCACACCCAGCTAATTTTTGTATTTTTAGTAGAGAGAGGGTTTCACTATATTGTTTCACTATATTGGCCAGGCTGCTCTGAAACTCCTGATCCACCCCCCTTGGCCTCCCAAAATGCTGGGATTACAGGCGTGAGCCAACATGCCCAGCGTTATTTATTTATTTATTTATTCATTAAGATGGAGTCTCACTTTGTTACCCAGGCTAGTCTTGAACTCCTGGGCTCAAGTGTTTTGCCAGCCTCAGCCTCCCAAAGTGCTGGAATGACAGGCATGAGCCACCATGCCCAGCCCTACCACAGTTTATTGCACAAGAGCCAGATTTCTAGCCCTAACGGTGAACTTGCATCTTTCCTCAGGAATGTGGACGTGAGGCTGGCAGAAGGAACGCTGTCCCTCTCTTCAGTGGCTGGGCCATGGCTTGTGGAGGCGGCTGCTGGGGCTGGGATCTCGAGGCAGCAGGGCAGGCCCAGGCTCACAGAGGCTGGTGGAGGGAAGGGAAGGCCCAGGGCCCCGCATCCCAGCTTCCTCGCTGAGCTCCACCACATCCCTCCCTCAGAGCCTGTGGAGGGACCCAGGATCTGCCTTTGAGGTTCCCCAGGTTCCCTGGCACCAGAGAGGGGCCCCGAAGCGCGTGCAGTCACTGGAAGGAATTAGCTGAGCACTTAGCACACAGGGTGTGTGTGGGTCGTGGCCATGCTGGTCGGTGCCAGCCAGGAACCCACAATGGATGGTCTGCTGACACATTTTCTGGAAGCAGCCCCTCTCCCAGGCCATGGCGGCTGTGGGAGTGGCCACGTTCATAAGGTGAGGCCAACCCTCAGCCACCAAAAAAGCCAACTCAGCAGTTATAAGCTCCACACTGTGTTTTCCAAATGGTGCAGGAGTGAACTACAAGATACAGATTTTCTCTCCACCTCGGCCAGGCGCTGTGGGTCACGCCTGCAGTCCTGAGGCGGGCAGATTGCATGAGCCCAGGAGTTCAAGACCAGGCTGGGCAGCCGGGCATGGTGGCTTACGCCTGTAATCCCAGCACTTTAGGAGGACGAGGTAGGTGGATTGTCTGAGCTCAGGAGTTTGAGACCAGCCTGGGCAACACTGTGAAACCTCGTCTCTAGTAAAATACAAAAAATTAGCTGGGTGTGGTGGCATGCACCTGTAGTCCCAGCTACTCGGGAGGCTGAGGCAGGAGAATCACTTGAACCCAGGAGGCAGAAGTTGCAGTGAGCTGAGATCGCACCACTGCACTCTAGCCTGGGTGACAGAGCGAGACTCCATCTCAAAAAAAAAAACAAAACAAGACCAGCCTGGGCAACATGGCAAGACCTTGTCTCTACAAAAAATTCAAAAAACATCCGGGCATGGCAGTGTGTGCCTGTGGCCCCAGGTACCCAGGAGGCTGGGATAGGAGGATCTCTTGAGCCCAGGAGTTTGGAGGGTGCAGTGAGTTATGTTTGTGCCACTGCACTCCAGCCTGGCTGACAGAGCCAGACCCTGTCTCTGACAAAAACAAAACAAAACAAAAAACAAATCTTTTTTCCTCCTTGTCAGGAAGTAAAGCCTGAATACATTCAGGGCCTGGTGTCACAGTAAGCTGGGAGCTTGGAGGAACAGAGTGGGGACCGCAGGGCTGAGGGGCATCCCTGATGGGAGCTGCTCCCCTCCTGTGAGGGCAGCCATGGGGGCCCTGGTGGGCACAGCCACACACCTCCCTCCAGCCTCCTGCTGCTCAGCACCTCCCACGTGCAGCAGGGCTGGGGGCCATGTCAACGGAGGAGGAAAGCTGTGGCAGTGACCAAACCCAGGAGAGAGGCAACCGGTGGCCTGGCTGGTCCTGGGCCCAACATTCAGGGTTGGCTGCATCTAAGCATGCGGCCTCTGCCAAGGGAGCAGGACCCTGCCTGTAGACTGGGGCTTCCGCATGAGGCAGGAAGTGTTCTAAACGTCACAGAAGGCCTGGCGCGGTGACTCACGCCTGTAATCCCAGCACTTTGGGAGGCCGAGGCGGGCGGATCACCTGAGGTTGGGAGTTCAAGACCAGCCTGGGCTAACATGGTGAAACCCTGCCTCTACTAAAAATACAAAATTAGCTGGGCATGGTGGCGGGTGCCTGTAATCCCAGCTACTCGGGAGGCTGAGGCAGGAGAATCGCTTGAACCTGGGAGGCGGAGGTTGCAGTGAGCTGAGATCGCACCACTGCACTCCAGCCTGGGCAACAAGAGCGAAACACTCTCAAAAAAAAAAAAAAAAATAGGCTGGATGCGGTGGCTTACGCCTGTGATCCCAGCACTTTGGGAGGCCGAGGCAGGCGGATCACGAGGTCAGGAGATGGAGACCATCCTGGCTAACATGGTGAAACCCCGCCTCTACTAAAAATACAAAAAATTAGCTGGGCATGGGGGCAGGCGCCTGTAGTCCCAGCTACTAGGGAGGCTGAGGCAGGAGAATAGCATGAACCCGGGAGGTGGAGCTTGCAGTGAGCCGAGATAGCGCCACTGCACTCCGGCCTGGGCGACAGAGCGAGACTCCATCTCAAAAAATAAACAAATAAAAAAATAAATAAAAAATAAGGCCAGGCGCAGTGGCTCACGCCTGTAATCCCAGCACTTTGGGAGGCCAAGGCGGGCGGATCACGAGGTCAGGAGATCGAGACCATCCTGGCTAATAAGGTGAAAACCCATCTCTACTAAAAATACAAAAATTAGCCGGGCGTGGTGGTGGGCACCTGTAGTCCCAGCTACTCCGGAGGCTGAGGCAGGAGAATGGCGTGAACCCAGGAGGCGGAGCTTGCAGTGAGCCGAGATTGCGCCACTGCACTCCAGCCTGGGTGACAGAGCGAGACGCCATCTCAAAAAAAAAAAAAAAAAAAGAAAAATACTACTACTAGTAAGTAAACATCACAGAAAAGACAGAAAGGAAACACAACCCCTAAACGACAGGATCACCAGCAATTCTCTTTAATCCTCTTTCTTTTCCTTCTAAAAGCTTTTGCAAAGTCCAATTTATTTTTACAGTAAATAGATTATCTTTTAAGAAAATGCACTAGCAAGATTGTAGCAAAGTGTGTTTATGCAAACAGGTGGTGCAGAGACAGAGAGGCGGAACTTGTGGGCAGGTGGAGGACCGTCCCAGCTCATGGGCCACGCACAGATGGGAGCACCTCAGTGTTTTCAACCAAGAGAACACAAGTCTCAGGATCCATGTGGCTCCCTCAGGCCCTGGACCCAGGTAGGCAGGACACCCTTGACCATGGGGCAGGGGACATCCCAGCATCGTCTGTACCCCCACCACCTGCGTGGCACCTGGTCCTCAGACACCTGCATGGCACCTGGCCCTCAGACACCTGCGTGGCACCTGGCCCTCCGGCACCTTCGTGGCAGCTCCACGGGCCAGGCCCACTGTCCAGTTGCTCCTGCCCTGGAGTTGGGGCCGTGGGGAGGGAAAGCACAGTAATAGCTGAGTGTTCAGAGGAGGGGCTGGGCTGCAGGCATTGCTGGTTCAGATTGGTGCTCTCCACCTGGCTGTGTGAGGCAGCGGGAAGCAGTGGCCGGAAGATTCCTGCAGGAGTTTCAGAACTTAGTAGCCGGCTGAGGACGGCTTCCTCCTAAAACACCTCGGCTGCCTCAGCCACCCAGCACCTGCCAGAAATGCCGGCAGAGGCCGAGGCCGTTACAGAAGAGCAAGCGCACCAGTGCCCGCCTCCTGCCCAGCCCCACTGGGCAGCACCCATGTGTGGCCAGGCTGGCACAGGGGCCGGGAGGATGGGGACAAAGGAGACGCCAGCCCCATGGGTCCCGCAGAGACCTGCCCATGCAGTGACCAGCGTCCAAGGACACAGATGATCCCAAGAAGCGGGAGTGGTAACTCACCTAGAGCTTAGCAGAGAAGGATGCGAAATCCGCCAGCCCTTTGACATCGTTTGGGAACGTCAACCATGCCCCGCCATCGGCCACCAGCACGGCCCCCGTCACGTAGGAAGCCAGAGGGCTGGCCAGGTAGAGCACGCTGTGGGCAATCTCGGTCTTGTTCCCCAGCCTCTGCAGCGGGCTGGCAGTGACCCTGGTGCTCAGGCTGGCCTGAGGGCCACCTGGAGGGCAGCAGAAGACTCAGGCCCCATGAGCCCCAAGACCCAGCACCCTCCCCTCTCCCCCAGCTCATTCCCTGAGAGGCACCTGGGAACAGCAAGGACACAGTCAGTGTCAGCAAGGCCCAGCATGGAGCAGGATCAGGCCAGACACAGAACATAGTTGCCACCATGGAACCAGCACAGGGCTTTTCAACATACCCCCTGCCAAGGTTCTGGAAGCTTCATGGGCACCCTGTGCCCCAGGGGAGAATATGTGGGAGGCCTGGGCTCCCTGAGAGCCTTACCCAGTCGCCGGAGCCCCTCCGTGCCACTGATGGGGCCAGGGGCGAGGCTGTTGACGCGGATGTTTTGGGGACCCCACTCCACAGCCAAGTGCCGTGTCATCGCGTCTGCATGGGAGAAAATTGGATATGAAGGGGCCGCTCTGCCCTCTGCGAGGGCTCAGGGCCAAGGCCAGGCCTTGCTGCCTGCAGCTGGGCTCAGCTTCACGTGGAGACTGCTGGCCTCCTGGGATGGAAGCAGACGGCCCATTGGGGACCCAGGTGGGCAAACCTGGGCGGGGGGGTGGTCATACCCACAGCGGCCTTGGCGGAGCCTGCGTGCACCTGCAGTGCCTGCCCCCGGTTCCCCAGGGTGGCAGTGATGTTCACAATCACCCCTCCGTGGTCCTGCAACACACAAGGCCCGGGGCAGTGAGCGGGCGGCCGTCAGGGGGAGGCCACGGAACAGTGAGCGGGCGGCCGTGAGGGGGAGGCCACGGGGCAGGGAGCGGGCGGCCGTCAGGGGGAGGCCACGGGGCAGGGAGCGGGCGGCCTAATGGGGAGGCCACGGGGCAGGGAGCGGGCGGCCTAATGGGGAGGCCACGGGGCAGGGAGCGGGCGGCCGTCAGGGGGAGGCCACGGGGCAGGGAGCGGGCGGCCTAATGGGGAGGCCACGGGGCAGGGAGCGGGCGGCCGTCAGGGGGAGGCCACGGGGCAGTGAGCGGGTGGCTGTCAGGGGGAGGCCCCCGCTGGGAGGACACCCACCCGGAAGAACTTCTCGTAGAGCACACGAGACACGTTGAAGGTGCCGCTGGTGTCGATGTCCATCACGGTCTTGAAGGCGTTGAAGGACAAGGCGCCGGCGGGGCACAGGAAGTTCCCGGCTGCACCTGCAGAATGGGAGACCGCAGGAGCTGCTGGAGCCTGGGGAGAGGGATGCCAAGTGGGTGGTGGCCAGGTGGGCAGACGGGAGGGTGCAGGAGGGAGCCCAGGTGCCCTGTCGCACAGGGAGGAGACCCATGCCCTAGGAAAATTTCCAAAATGACCAAAGCAAGATGGGTGTCCTGGCTGCCCTGTGTCCCCGAGAAAAGAAGACATGCTGAGCCCTGGCTCCGAGGTACCTGCGACTGTGGCCTTGTTTGGAAATGGGATGGGTTGCAGAAATAATCGAATTACACTGAAGTCACAACGAATTAGGGGGAGCCCTAAATCCAATGACCGGCATCCTTATAACAAGGAAAGAGGACACACAGACACATGCCACATGAAGACAGTGGCAGACAGAACAGCGACGGTCTCCGAGCCCGGGAGGGCCAAGGGCTATGGCAGTACCGGAAGCCATGCAGAAGGCAGGAACAGGCTCTCCCCCGGGGCCTTCAGAGAGCACAGCTCTGCCAACGCCTTCCCCTTTGGACGTTCTGCCTCCAGAACTGGGAGATTATATTTCGGTTGTTTTAGCCACACAGGTTGTAGTACTCTGTTAGCCCAGGGAAACTAATACACAGGATGTTTTTAAAAGGGAATTTCTGCAGAGCGAAACCAATGTTGGTTCATCAATTGTAACAAACGCAAGATGTTAACAGGGAAAACTGTGTAGGTGGGAGTATGGAATTCCATGTACTATTAATTATTCTATAAACCTAAAACTGTGATTAAAAAAAAATCGGCTGGGCGCGGTGGCTCACGCCGGTAATCCCAGCACTTTGGGAGGCCGAGGCGGGCAGATCACGAGGTCAGGAGATCAAGACCATCCTGGCTAACATGGTGAAACCCCGTCTTTAGTAAAAATACAAAAAGTTAGCCAGGCGTGGTGGCGGGCGCCTGTAGTCCCAGCTACTAGGGGGCTGAGGCAGGAGAATGGCGTGAACCCGGGAGGCAGAGCTTGCGGTGAGCCAAGATTGCACCACTGCACTCCAGCCTGGGCGACAGAGCAAGACTCCATCTCAAAAAATAAAAATAAAAATCAATAAAAATAAAAAATAAAAAAATTAAAATAAAAGCTGGGGGCCGGGCGCGGCAACTCACGCCTGTAATCCCAGCACTTTCGGAGGCCAAGGCAGGCGGACCACCTGAGATCAGGAGTTCGAGACCAGTCTAAACAATATGACGAAACCCCATCTCTACTAAAAATACAAAAATTAGCCAGGTGTGGTGGCGGGCGCCTGTAATCCCAGCTACTCGGGAGGCTGAGACGGGGGAATTGCTTGAACCCGGGAGGCAGAGGGTGCAGTAAGCTGAGATTGCACCACGGTACTCCAGCCTGGGTAACAAGAGCGAAACTCTGTCTAAAAAAAAAAAAAAAAAAGCTAGGCCGGGCTTTTATTTTATTGATGACTCTTGCCTGTAATCCCAGCATTTTGGGAGGCCAAGGCAGGAAGACTGCTTGAGCCTAGAAGTTTGAGACTGGCCTGGGCAACACACAGTAAGACCCTGTCTCTACTAAAAATAAAAAATACAAAAATTAGCCAGGCATGATGGCACACGTCTGTAGTCCCAGCTACTCAGGAGGCTGGGGCAGGAGGATGGCTTGAGCCCAGAAGGTGGAGGCTGCAGTGAGCCATGATCACACCAGCCTGGGTGACAGAGTGAGATGCTGTCTAAAAAAAAAAAAAAAAAAAAAAAAAGGCTATTACTTTTTTTCTAAGAGGGAATTTCAGGACACAAGGGCACCCGACTCTGCCGTTCAGCCGTGTTCATGGCGTCCACTTGGGCCGCAGCTGTGCTGACCTGCTGCCACCCAGAGAAGCTGAGTCAGGCCGGAGACAGAGGGCCAGAGACAGAGGGCTGGAGACAGAGGGACGGAGACGGGGGCCGGAGACAGAGGCCCGGAGACACGGGGCCGGAGACAGGGGGCCGGAGACAGAGGCCCGGAGACAGGGGGCCGGAGACAGGGGGCCGGAGACAGAGGGCCGGAGACAGGGGGCCGGAGACAGAGGGCCGGAGACAGGAGGCCGGAGACAGAGGCGCGGAGACAGGAGGCCGGAGACAGAGGCCCGGAGACAGAGGCCCAGAGACAGAGGCGCGGAGACAGAGGCCTGGAGACAGGGGGCCGGAGACAGAGGCCCGGAGACAGAGGCCCGGAGACAGAGGAGCGGAGACAGAGGCCTGGAGACAGGGGGCCGGAGACAGAGGCCCAGAGACAGAGGCCCAGAGACAGAGGGCCCAGAGACAGAGGGCCGGAGACGGGACCGGAGACAGGGGGCCGGAGACAGAGGCCCGGAGACAGGGGGCCGGAGACAGAGGCCCGGAGACAGGGGGCCGGAGACAGAGGCCCGGAGACAGGGGGCCGGAGACAGAGGCCCGGAGACAGGGGGCCGGAGCCTGAGTCTTGGCCTCAGGTACCTGGATGGGGTGCAGCCCACCCCAGGGCAGGCAGCTAGGTTCCCTGGCACGGTCCCCACCCCAGGACCAGAGTTCTAGGGCCTCCAAACGGTACCACCAACCTGTGAGAAGCCACCAACCTCACTCAGCACCGACTCACAGTTAATGAGAATGTCGATTCTGCCAAACTCCTTCAGAGCCTGGTCCACAGCGGCCACGATAGCTGGGGGTGCTCGGACGTCCATAGAGAGAGGGAGGCAGCGCCGGCCAGTGGCCCCAGCCAGCTTCCTGGCGGCCTGGAAGCCAGGTAAAGAGGCAGACAGCAGCCCTGCAGCCTCGGCCTGGAGAAAAGGCCTTTGGAATCTGCAGAGGACGATGCTTCCGGGTTCCACGGGGACCCTGGGTTTGCTGCTGGACCCCACTCTGGGGAAGCACAGCCTGCGAGTGCCCACGACCCCAGTGGATGTTTGTGGGAACCTGCCACGCTCTCCCCCCACCTGCCACGCTCTCCCCCAACCTGCCACGCTCTCCCCCAACCTGCCACCTGTCCTAGAATCCTCCCTCTGCATTGCCCTCCAGGCCACTGTCACCATGTCCTGCCCCTGCTGCAGAGCAGAGGTGGCACAGGTGAGACTCTCCTCCCAGGAGAGTCTCCTCCCAGCGGGTGGGACGCACGGACCACCTAAATAACCCAGGTGAGCCCAGAGATCTTTCTTGGGGCCACATTACCCCCAAACAGGAAGGTCCCTCCCAGGACCCAATAACTAGATTTTTTCAAAAGTCAAAGATGTCTCTGGGAGGCCACTTACACTGAAGCTCCATATTTAGGATAGGTGCAAGTTTTGGTGCCAGCCGGGCACAGTGGTTCACACCTATAATCCTGGCACTTTGGGAGGTTGAGGTGGGCGGATCACTTGAGGTCAGGAGTTTGAGACCAGCCTGGTCAACATGGTGAAACCCCATCTCTACCAAAAAAATGCAAAAATTAGCCAGGCGTGGTGGCGGGCGCCTGTAGTCCCAGCTACTCCGGAGGCTGAGGCAGGAGAATCGCTTGAACCTGGGAGGCGGAGGCTGCAGTGAGCCAAGATCGCACCACCGCACTCCAGCCTGGGTGACAGAGTGAGACTCCCGTCTCAAAAAAAAAGTTTTGGTGCCAACATCCCCTTAGCCTCTGGACCCTCCTGGCCCAGGCCCAGCACCCCCACAGCCACCCGCACAGGGGACCATGGGAGAGGCCCTCTCACCGTCAGCACTCGCGGCAGGCTCCTACTGGCAATCACCGTATGGCAGCCGTGCCTGCAAAACCAGAAGCAGGTGTGAGGACAATGTGGGAGAGGGGCACTCCCAGGGGGCATCTGCCCAGCTGCTGGGCAGGAGTCTCTCAGGCGGAAGTACCAGTCCAGGGCTGAAGGCCCGGCTGGCAGAGGGCACAGGAGCGTGAACAGGACTGAGGAACTCTGGAGGGACCTCAGGTGGTGCCCACCCCGGGGTTTCTGGCATGGGACATCCCACCGCACAGGCCTGTGGGTCCTGCCCCAAACACCAGGTACAGAGACAGCTGTGAGCCACAGAGGCCCAGCCCACACATCTGCCTGGGGCCTGCTGGGCCCACATCCTCCACCCCCTTCTCCCTGTGGGGCTGGCGTGGAGGACCGTTCTGAAGCGGGGTGCTCCCTGCTCCCCTTCCTGACCACGTGGATGCGAATCCACCACGTTGGCCTCTGTGAACCCCGGTTCCAGGAATGCCGCTAGGATTTCCACCTTTATCTACTGTTCTTGCGAAAGAGCACAAAGTTAAGTCCTGCCCTTAGGTCAAAACAACCTTGATGTTCTCCGAAACGAATTCCTACACACTCCCTCTGAAGCGGGACCCCTTTCCCTGTGGTATAGAAGCCCTGGGCCTGAGGGTAACAGCATGGAGACGCCTGTCTCACAGCCACCCAAGACTACGCTTCTGCCCATAAATTCCCCGGGAAAATCACCCGACACGGACAAACGGGATCTGTCTGCCTTGTTCTTTGGTTTCTCGGCTCTTCTGGTTCGGGGGTTGCTTGCCCACAATAACCATAAAGGTAGCTACCCCTGCCAGGCAGGTCCCACTGGAGCTGCAATGTCCCATCTGGTCCTCAGATGCCCTGAGCACAGAGCCACCAGTGGAACGGCCAAATCTCTTCCTGTGGGACTCACCTTTCTGGTCTGAAAAGCAGGGGCCTCAGCGGAACTGAGGAAGGGTCCCTCACCCCCACCCCAGCCTAACTCTAGCCACTGTCAGGTGGGATAAGTTGCTGACCCTGGCCTGAAGCCACATAATTGTGTCCCAAGAGAAAATGTGCTCTGCAGGGCGCCAGCCCTGGGGCCTGACACAGCCCTGACTCTCGAGGTCCCAGCAGGCCCCAGACCAGAGCCACACAATCTCCACTGACCTGTAGGAGCCTCGAAGTCCTGACTCTCCCCAGGGCAATCCTAGACCCCTCCCCAGTCCCTCTGGCAGGCACCTGGATCCTGTCGGGTAGCTGAGCAGGGGACATCTACCTCCCACCAACGTCTTGCCAGGGGTCAGGCATCCAGCAGGGCCCAGGCAGGGAGAAGCGAGGAGCAGGGAAGGGACACAGAGCAGTCTCACCGCATGAAAATCTCAGCAATCCGGAACCCAATCCCAGAGCCGCCACCTGTGATGAAGGCCACTTTGTCCCTGAGAATAAAAAAGGAGGCTCTTTTAAAAGAGCCCTATTGGGCCGGGCCGGTGGCTCCCAGCACTTTGGAAGGCCAAGGTGGGTGGGCCACAAGATCAGGAAATCGAGACCAGCTTGGACAATATGGTAAAACCCTGTCTATACTAAAAATACAAAAATCAGCTGGGCGTGGTAGTGGGTGCCTGTAATCCCAGCTACTTGGGCGGCTGAGGCAGGAGAATAGCTTGAACCCGGGAGGCGGATGCTGCAGTGAGCTGAGATCGCACCACTGCACTCCAGCCTGGGCAAAAGAGCGAGACTCCATCTCAAAAAATATGTATAAATAAAATAAAATAAAAATAAATAAAAAATAAAAGAGCCCTGTTAAAATACACCCCCCATATTGCTATACGATAATGATTTAAAAGGAAAATTCGGCCGGGTGCCGTGGCTCACACCTGTAATCACAGCACTTTAGGAGGCCAAGGCGGGCGGATCACCTGAGGTCGGGAGTTCGAGACCAGCCTGACCAACATGGAGAAACCCCGTCTCTACTAAAAATACAAAAAATTAGCCGGGTGTGGTGGCGCATGCCTGTAATCCCAGCTACTCGGGAGGCTGAGGTAGAAGAATCACTTGAACCTGGGAGGCGGACGTTGTGGTGAGCCGAGATCACGCCACTGCACTCCAGCCTGGGTGACAACAGCAAAACATGGTCTTCAAAAATAAATAAATAAATAAATAAAATGAAAATTCATAAAGTTATAGTATTTTTTTATTTTTTTAATTTTTTTTGAGATGGAGTCTCGCTCTGTCGCCCAGGCTGGAGTGCAGTGGCACGATCTAGGCTCACTGCAAACTCCGCCTCCCGGGTTCACGCCATTCTCCTGCCTCAGCCTCCCGAGTAGCTGGGACTACAGGCGCCCGCCACGATGCCCGGCTAATTTTTTTGTATTTTTTAGTAGAGACGAGGTTTCACCGTGTTAGCCAGGATGGTCTCGATCTCCTGACCTCGTGATCCACCCGCCTCTGCCTCCCAAAGTGCTGGGATTACAGGCATGAGCCACCACACCAGGCCTATTTATTTATTTTGAGACAGGTTCTTGCTACGTTGTCCAGGCTGGAGTGCAGTGGCACCATCACGGCTCACTGCCGCCTTGACCTCTTGGGCAAGAAGGATCCTCCTGCTTCAGCCTCCCAAGTAGCTGGGACTACAGGTGCATGCCAGCGTGCCCAGCTAATTTTTCATCTATTTTTCTAGAGAGGGGTATCGTTTTGTTGCTCAGGCTGGTCCTGAACTTGTGCTGACACAAACTTGCAAAGTGCAGTGGGGGAAAGTGTATTTTGTTGTCTTTTGACAAAAATTGACAGAAGTAGATAGAAGAGAGAAAAATACCCTGGCTTAAACAAGATAGAGGTTATAATTTCCTCTCTCCTAAGCCCTGCATGGCACTAATATCAAATATGATTCCTGAGATTCAGCAAGCTAGGTCAGGATAATATGGCTTTTTTATTTATTAGAGATTTTCTTGTACGTATTAAATGTGTACTGATTGGTATGACTGGCACAAATTGTACCAGATGGATGGCAATCTCCTACTTTTGCAGAGCTCCAAGTTGCCTTTCCTATTCTTAATTATTAAAGATTAATTTTGGGCCAGGTGCAGTGTCTCACTCCTGTAATCCCAGCACTTTGGGAAGCCGAGGCAGGTGGATCATCTGAGGCCAGGAGTTCCAGACCAGCCTGACCAACACGGTGAAACCTCACCTCTACTAGAAATACAATTAGCCCAGCGTGGTGGCGTGCACCTATAGTCCCACTTGGGCGCACTGAGGCTGAAGCAGGAGAATTGGGAGGCTGAGGCAGAAGAATTGCTTGAACCCAGAATGAGACTCCGTTTCAAAAAGAAATTTTTTTTACTGCAGAACACTCAAAGAGAATTGTCAATACCTGTCCTTGGAGAACATAATTTAAAAAAATTTTTTTTTCTTTTTTTGACATGGAGTTTCACTCTTGCTGCCCAGTGCAATGGCGCAATCTTGGCTCACTGCAACCTCCACCTCCCGAGTTCAAGCGATTCTCCTGCCTCGGCCTCCCAAGTAGTTGGGATTACAGGTGTGCACCACCACACCCGGCTAATTTTTTGTATTTTTAGCAGAGACGGGGTTTCACCATGTTGGCCAGGCTGGTCTCGAACTCCGGACCTCAGGTGATCTACCCACCTCGGCCTCCCAAAGCGCTGGGATTACAGACGTGAGCCACTGCTCCTGGCAAAAGATCAAAATTTTAATAGAAACTTGAAAATGTTGCCAATCGAAAAAAAGAAAAGGAAAAAAAAAACAAAAGGATCCGCCCATTAGCCGAGTGAGGGCAGGTGACCGGGGAGGATCGACCTTTGCCCGGGCTGCCTTCTCTTGTGAACACCAAGGCGTTTGCAGGAAAATGAAGAGCTGCTGGGCAAAACCTGGCATTCCTGGGCCTTCTGGGTCTTCCGGAAAAATGATTTCAACCTAAAATTTTCTGTTAAGAAAGAGGCCAGGTTGGGCCGGGCTCGGTGGCTCAAGCCTGTAAATCCCAGCACTTTGGGAAGCCGAGGCGGGTGGATCACCTGAGGTCAGGAGTTCGAGAAGAGCCTGACCAACACGGTGACACCCCCTCTCTACTAAAAATACAAAAAATTAGCCGGGCTGAGGCAGGAGAATCGCTGGAACCCGGGAGGCACAGGTTGCAGTGAGCGGAGATCGTGCCACTGCACTCCAGCCTGGGTGACAGAGCGAGATTCCGTCTCAAAAAAAAAAAAAAAAAAAAGAAAAAAGAAAGAAAGGAGCCGGGCGAGACAGGTTTCCTAACACACGAGCCCTTGGGGACCACGTGGGGACGCCGGCGCCCGCGGACCGGACCCTGCACCGAGGCTGCGCCCGCTTCCCAGGCCCCGCTCACCGCAGCAGGTCCGGGCAGAAGAGGTGGCGGTACGCGGGGAGACAGTCGTCCCCCTCCACGTCGGGCGGCGGCTGGGCCATGGCGCTCGCCTCGGGGACTGCGGGGACAACGGGCGAGAGCTGCCTCAGCCTCCAGGACCCGGCGCGCAGCTGCGAACTCTCCTGGAACCGGGAGCCCCGCCCCACTCCCCGGACGCCCCGCCCCTCCTCTGATGGCTTCCCGGAGGCCCCGCCCCTCCCCCAATTCTCCCCGGAAGCCCCGCCCCCGCGCGCGGCCTGCTGGGACTGGAAGTCGGCGCGCGAGGCGCAGGCGCAGGCGCAGGCGCAGTGCGGGGCGGGGGGGGCGGTTCCCGCGGCGGAAGCCCGGCGGTCTGCGGGTGTCCTCCGTGAGTTTTTTTCACAAGTATTCGGCGTCAGCGCCGCGTTCAGAGCCTCCAAGACTTGTGGGATAGGATACCCCTGGCTCCTGGGTCCAGGCCAGGCTCGCAGCCTCTGGGCTCCCCGTTCGCCTCCCCGTAAGCCTCCCCGTAAACACCGTGGGGAGGGCCGGGGCCCAGGAAAGCGCGGCCGGCCCCGCGCCGCTTCCCAAAATGACCCGTTTTGAGGCCAATAAAGAAGGGTCCGGGGCCGGGCGGGGTGGCTCACACTTGTAATCCTAGCACTTTGGGAGGCCGAGGCGGGCGGGTCACGAGGTCAGGAGTTCGAGACCATCCTGGACAACATGGTGAAACCCCGTCTTTACTAAAAATACAGAAATTAGCCGGGCGTTGTGGCTGGTGCCTGTAGTCCCATCTACTCAGGAGGCTGAGGCAGGAGAATCGCTTGAACCCGGGAGGCGGAGGTTGCAGTGAGCCGAGATCTCGCCACTACACTCTATCCTGGGCGACAGAGCGAGACTCCGTCTCAAAAAAAAAAAGGGGCCCGGTACTTCTGTTCCGCGTGGGGGCCCGGGCGGGGCTATGCCGCGAACCCAGGACGGGGCGCCCCGCCCGCACCACTGTTGGAAGACGGGGGTCCGCGACGGCCACGGGGGAAAAACATGCAGGGCCGCTCCTGAGCTGGACACACCCGCGGGCCAGCGGCTTCAGGGGCGTGATAGAGCCGCCACCGCTACAGTAAAGGCTGCCAGGCTCTTTCTGCGCTGGGTGGCCTCAGTCCGCCGGCCCCTTTCTGCCCCTTCCCGGGGAAGGCAGCTCCTCCTTTGGCGGGATCACAGCACCGGCTCGCGCCTAGCTTGGGTTCTCCGGATTGCAGGCTGGTGGTCTCTGGACCCCTGCCTGGCTCATACATCCAACAACGTTATGGAACTAGGTGTGCAAAACTTCATCTTTACTGTTCAACTCCTTACAACTTGCATAAAAGCGTCATTTCTACCTCAGAGTTGGCGGAAGTCATAATTAGTGTACCACCCATCTGCTGGGCACAGTGAATTTTAATGCCTCCCCTTTAGAGGAGAGATTACGATAACGTGAAGACCCCCCCACCACAAAGGTTGTCCGGCACTCTGGTGCAAAAAGGATTGGTCCAATCTTGTGCTGGCTTGGGGTACAGAAAGGCACTGAAGTTGGTGGCTCAAACTCCTCTGGGCTGGGGTGGGGCAGAGGTGAACAGGAAAGTAAGTGGTTTGGGACAGGCAGGTTTGGATGTGGGCTTGGGTTCTTGCTGATGGAGGTAGTTGGTCCTGCGTGGGGGATGGGGTGGTAAGGGCAGCTTGAGCCTCAGGCTGGGTGGATGCTGCTGTGCTGGCCCCCGTCTGCCCAGCTCACCAGCTCACTGCTCTGGAACCACAGCTGGATCTCCCGCTGGGCCCCCTCCACGGAGTCGCTGGCGTGGATGACGTTCCTGTGCCAGGACAGGAGCAATGTGAGGCTCAGGCTTCATGTGCACCCTGAGGAGTCCCAGGGACCACCTGCTGCTCCCCTGTTGCCCTCTGTCTAGGGGAGCAAGCCTGTGACTGCAGACAGGGAAGGAGTAACAGTGGAGCTGGGAAACCGGGTTCCAGCCTGGCCTCGGCCTCTTACAGCCTCGTGGACCCGCCCAGGCCCCAGCTTTTGGGAGCCTCATTTCCCCCAAAGTTGCCCCTTGCCAACCCCTTGGGGTGTCAGGTAACAGGCAACGATGGCACGGTACACACAACACAAAGGGAACACCTCATTGCCCTGTGTGCCCTGGGAGAACGCAGCTCTCACCAGTGTGAGCTGTCACGTCCCACTTGGCTTCATCCTAGCACAGCAAGACAGCCAGGTCTCGTGGATCTGCCACCACCCCAAGTGATGGCCCTCCTTGCCCCCAGCAGCAGCCTGGTGTATCAGGACCCCCGTACCTGCTGATGTGGACGCTGAAGTCACCCCTTATGGTTCCTGGGGCAGCCTCAGCCGAGTCGGTGTGTCCAATCATGGCCCTCGAGGCGCGGACAACATTGTACCCTTCCCAGACCTGCAGCGAGAGATAATGGTTGGGGAGAAGTGGGGAACACCAAGGGCCCCTGGGCTCAATCCAGGGCCCCTCCCTTTGCTGGGGGGAAAGACACACCCACACGCCCTTTACCCATAGGCCCTCCCACCACCCCTGCCCTGCCGTACCATGGCCACCACAGGCCCAGAGCTCATGTAGCGGATGAGGGCAGGGTAGAAGGGCTTCCTCCGCAGGTCCTGGTAGTGCTCGGCAAGGACGCTCTCTGGTGCCTGGGTGGCATTAGAGGGAAGGAGGAGGAGCCGCAGAGAGTAAACCTGGGCACTAGCACAGCAGCTGTGATGCCCTGACCTCAGGCACCTTGCAGATAACACCAGCATGGGCAGCACCCCTACCGCAGAATAGATCCCTACTGCCCCTTCAACTGCCAAAGCCAGGCCCTGCCCCAGCGCTGGCTGGGATGTGAAAGACTGAGAAGGATCCCCCAACCCCGTCCCCACAGGGATACCCACAAGCCCAGAGCCCCACTACCTGCAGCATCTTCATCCCCACCAGTGTGAAGCCCCGCCTCTCAAAGCGCTGGATCACGTCCCCAACGAGCCGCCGTTGCACGCCATCTGGCTTCACTGCCACCAGGGTCCGCTCCCGGGTCCAGGAGGGCCCTCCTTTAAAAGGCAAGGGGTCAGAGGCACTGCCACCTCACCTTTCACGTCCCCACCATCCGGGTTTCCCAGCCGGAGCCCAGGGGTCACCAGGCTTCAGGGTGTCTGCCCCTAAGCAGGGCACTCTGGAAGGGATAAGGATGGTGCCCACAGCCAGAAACGCCCCCATGATAGTCCCTGTCAGGGACACCCAAGGCAATGTGTCCCCAGGGCTTCTAGCCTCTCCCAGGGGCCATGGCTCCTCCCAGCAGAGGCAGAAGCTGCCTGAGATCGCCCCGAGGTTCAGGGAGGCACTGCCCAGCTCAGGGACCACCCCGAGGTCCAGGGAGGCAAAGCCCAGCTCAGGGACCACCTCAAGGTCCAGGGAGGGACAGGCCAGCCCAGCGACCACCCTGAGGTCCATGGAGGCACAGCCCAGCTCAGCAACCACCCTGAGGTCCATGGAGGCACAGCCCAGCTCAGGGACCACCCTGAGGTCCACGGAGGCACAGCCCAGCTCAGTGGCCGCAGGGAAGTCTGGAGATCCTGCAAAACTCCAGCCTCACTTTTGACTCCAGCCCTTCTGGATGACGACACACATGGTCTGAAGCCCAGGCTTTCCACATGAGGAAGGACCCAGAGCCCACCCTGTGTCTGAGGTGAAGGAGTGGCAGGGAACCAGGGTGAAACACACTTTCCCCACCAGGTGAGCCCTGGAAACAGGGACAAAAGGGGCCTGAAGATTGAAGAGGGAAGGTAGCAGGATTCTGCCCGAGCCAGGAGACGGGGCCTGTGCTGCTGTGGAGTTTCAAGGCCTGTGCTTCCAGACCCAGAGTCAGCACTGAGCTCCGCCCCAGCCGTCCTCCTCTGGAGGGGACGCTGCCAGGGAAACAGAAGACGTCCTCACCCTCCTACAGTCCCAGGCTGCTCCAGAGCCAAGCTACCCTCCGGCATCGGGTCCCTGGTTTCCAGAGGAGCCCAGACCCTGTATGACCCACAGAGAGGCTGGACAGAGCCAAAGGGGCCCCGCCAGGCCAGGAGGAAGACCCCCTGGTTGGTTTGTTCCCCCAAAACCCAGTTCGCAGGGCGCCTTGTGTAGCCTGGGGCTCTGCTGCGGCTGGTGCGGGCATTGTAGGCGGCGGCTCACTTTTCAGAGCCGATGGAGGGAGCCCTGGGACATGGATCGTCCTGTGAGGTGGCAGCTGGGGGGGCCGGGCAGCGGCGGGGCCGGGGACTTGGGGCCTGACGTCCCAGTCAGATTCTGGCCTAACTCGGCCTTCAGCGAACGCCCCAGCGGAGCGGCTCCCCATCCCTCCCACCCCCTCACCCCCACCCCCCGACTCCCTCACCCCCCCACATCCCCCACCCCCACCCCGGCCGGGAGACCCCTCACCGCCTCTGCCTTCCTTTCGCTCCCGGGCCCTCGGTCGCCCCGGACCCGCCCAGGCTGCCAACTCGCCGGGCGCCTGCAGCCTGGGGCCTGGGGAGGCGAGAAGGAGCCGCAGAGCCGGCCGGGCACTGGAGGGGCGTGCGGGTGCAAGCCGGCGCCTTCCCCAACTCGGACGGACCCCGCAGCCCGCGACCCCAGGCCTCTGGGGGAGTCGGACCCCGGCCCGCACGTGCGCGGACAAAGGCCGAGCGGCGCGCGCCCCTTCCGCCCCCCGTGTCCCCGCCGGGGCGCGCGGCCCCACTCACCCGAGCTGTGCCGCGCTAGCAGGCTCGGGCCCTGGGCCCGCGGGCCGCAGCGCAGCCCCTGCAGCGCGGAGCGCCAGAAGAGGCCGCCCATGACGCCCGGCCCGCGGGCCGCTGTGGGCGCGAGGAGAGGGCGCGGAGGGCGGTGCCAGCCCCAGACCCGCCCCCGCCCGCCGGGGAGCCCCCGCGCCGACGCTGTCCGCAGCCCCCCACCGCCCCGGACCCCCGTGGCCCGGCGCTCACGGGGCGCGTGGAAATGTTCAACGCCAATTTCTGTTAAAATCAGAAGAAAAAACAAAATAATAATGAATCCTTCTCGAATTGCATTCGTCTTTATACCGACGCAACCGTTAACTATCGTTTTAACGCTTTCCCACGGAGGAAGGCCCACTCGGGAGGCTGAGGCAGGAGGATCGCTTGAGCCCAGGAGATTGAGGCTGCAGTGAGCTGTGACTGCACCGCTGCACTCCGGCCTGGGCCATAGAGCAAGACTCTGTCTCAAAAATAAATCCACGGACCAAAAGGAGGTCTAGAAGCCCTGGTCTGAGCCCCCTCCAATGGAGGGTGAAATTCCCACGTGAGCCCCAGGGCGGGAGAAGGAGGCGCTCCGGAGACGCTGACTCTGCGGCCAGGACGAGTAGGCGGGACTACAGACCCGCGCCACCACAACCAGCTAATATTTTAATTTTTTGTAGAGATGGGGCCTCCTTATGTTGCCCATGCTGGTCTCAAACTCCGGGGATCAAGAAATCCTCCTGCCTTGGCTTCCCAAGGTGCTGGGATTACAGATGTGAGCCTGGTCTGTGAATTTGAATGAGGAAAAATCCGACCTTTATTCTCAAATGGCCTCTGATGTGACTGCATTCCTCTAATTCGTTCAATTGCGGATATAAGGAACAAGCTACAGTCATAGCTGCAGGGCCTGTGACTTTGTCACCAACAGAATTCACAGGTACGGTAATATTGGGGTAGAGAGCACACAAGCCACTATTTGAAATGGTTAGGTCTCCCACTGCTAGAATTTACTTAATGAGTCTTGAACAAGCCTATGTTCTTTTTGCTGCTATTGTGAATGGAATTGTTTTCTTATTTAAATTATCCATTGCAGGTGTATAACATACAAATGAGGTTTGTTTGTTTGTTTTTAGACAGAGTGTCGCTCTTGTTGCCCAGGCTGGAGTGCAATAATGGCATGATCTCTGCTCACTGCAGCCTCCGCCTCCCAGGTTCAAGCAGTTCTCCTGCCTCAGGCTCCCGAGTAGCTGGAATTACAGGAGGTCGCCACCACACCTGGCTGGTGTTTTTTTGTATTTTTAGTAGAGACGGAGTTTCGCCATGTTGGCCAGGCTGGTCTCAAACTCGTGGCCTCAGATGATCCACCCGCCTTGGCCTCTCAAAGTGCTGGGATTACAGGCGTGAGCCACCACGCCTGGCCAACAATTGAGCTTTGTGTATTGATCTTGTATCCTGCAAGCCTTCCAAATGCATTTATTAGTTCTAATAGTTTTTAATTAATTCCTTGGGAATTTGTTTGTATAAGATTGTGACATATGGAGCGGGGCACACTGGCTCACGTCTGTAATCCCAGCACTTTGGGAGGCCGAGGCGAGTGGATCACGAGGTCAGGAGTTCAAGACCAGCCTGGTCAACGTGGTGAAACCCCGTCTCTACTAAAAATACAAAAATTAGCTGGACATGGTGGTGCATGCCTGTAATCCCGGCTACTCAGGAAGCTGAGGCAGGAGAATGGCTTGAACCCAGGAGGTGGAGCTCGCAGTGAGCTGAGATCACGCCACTGCACTGTAGCCTGGGCAACAGAGCGAGACTCTGTCTCAAAAAAAAAAAGAAAGAAAAAAAATCATGTCATATGGGAATAGAGATGGTTTCAGTTCTTTCTTTCCAATCTGAATGCCTTTTATTTTATTTTCTTGTCTAGTTGCTCTGGCTAGAATTTGCAGTACTATGGTATAAAGAAGTGACTTTCTTTCTTTTTAGAGGCTGGACTCTATGGCTCAGGCCTATTATCCCAACAATTTGGGAAGCTGAGGCAGGAGGATCACATAAGCCCAGGAGTTTGAGACTAGCCAGGGCAATATAGCAAGACCCTGTCTCTTCAAAAAAATAATAATAAATAAATAAAAAATATATGAGTGAAGTGTGTAGAATGTCAATTGTATCCCAATAAAGCTATTGCAAAAAGGAAAAAGCAGATATTACTATATCATACTTTTTTTTTTTTGAGACAAAGTCTCACTCTGTCACCCAGGTTGGACTGTAGTGGTGCGATCTCAGCTCACTGCAAGCTCCGCCTCCCAGGTTCACGCCATCCTCCTGCCTCAGCCTCCAGCTGGGACTACAGGCACCTGCCACCACGCCTGGCTAATTTTTTTTTTTTTTTTTTTTTTTTTTTTTAGTAGAGACGGGGTTTCACCATGTTAGCCAGGCTGGTCTCGATCTCCTGACCTTGTGATCGGCCCGCCTCGGCCTCTCAAAGTGCTGGGATTACAGGCATGAGCCACCCCGCCCGGCCACTATATCGTGCATTTTTTAATATTTTATTTTTGTTTTTTTAGCAACAGGATCTCGTTCTGTCACCTGGGCTGGAGTGCAGTGGTGCAGTCACAGCTCACTACAGCCTTCACCTCCCAGCCTCAAGCGATCCTCCTGCCTCAGCCTCCCCAGTAACTAGGAAAACAGGCCTGAGCCACCGCACTTGGCCTAAACTATTTTGTTTTTGTTTTTGTTTTTGTTTTTGAGATGGAGTCTCACTCTGTTCCAGGCTGGAGTGCAGTGGCGTAATCCCAGCTCACTGCAACCTCCTCCTCCCCGATTCAAGCGATTCTCCTGCCTCAGCCTCCTGAGTAGCTGAGATTACAGGCATGTGCCACCACACCTGGCTAATTTTTGTATTTTTAGTAGAGACGGGGTTTCACCATGTTGGCCAGGATGGTCTCGATTTCTTGACCTTGTGATCCACCTGCCTTGGCCTCCCAAAGTGATGGGATTACAGGTGTGAGCCACCGCGCCCAGCTGCCTAAAATATTTTGTTTGTTTGTTTGTTGATGAGACATCGTCTCACTCTGTCGCCCAGGCTGGAGTGCAATGCCACGATCTCAGCTCACTGCAACCCCCACCTCCTGGGTTCAAGCAATTCTCCTGCCTCAGCCTCCCGAGTAGCTGGGATTACAGGCACCTGCCACCACACCCAGCTAATTTTTTGTGTTTTTACTATAGACAGGGTTTCGCCATGTTGGCCAGTCTGGTCTCGAACTCCTGACCTCAGGCGATCCACCCACCACAGCTTCCTAAAGTGCTGGGATTACAGGCGTGAGCCACTGCGCCCGGCCTGGCCTACAATATTTTGATAATTGTATTTCAGTATAGTTTTTTATATTTTTATTTCTGTGTATTTTGTTTTGCACATTAAAAACATGCTGAGGCTAGGCTCAGTGGCTCGCACCTGTAATCCCAGCACTTTAGGAAGCTGCGGTGGGTGTATCGCCTGAGGTCAGGAGTTCGAGACCAGACTGGCCAACATGGCGAAACCCTGTCTATACTAAAAATACAAAAAATTAGCTGGATGTGGTGGCATGCACCTGTAATCCCAGCTACTCGGGAGGCTGAGGCAGGAGAATCCCTTGAACCCAGGAGGCAGAGGTTGCAGTGAGCTGAGATCGTGCCCTTGCACTCTAGCCTGGGTGACAGAACAAGACTCCATCTCAAAAAAAGAAAAAAAAATTATGCTGGGCCAGGCGAGGTGGCTCATGCCTGTCATCACAGCACTTTGGGAGGCTGAGGCGGGTGGATCACCTGAGGTTGGGCGTTTGAGACCAGCCTGACCAACATGGAGAAACCCTGTCTCTACTAAAAATACAAAATTAGCCGGGCCTGGTGGCAGGTGCCTGTAATCCGAGCTACTTGGGAGGCTGAGGCAGGAGAATTGCTTGACCCCAGGAGGCGGAGGTTGCTGTGAGCTGAGACTGTGTTATGGCACTGCAGGCTGGGGGACAGAGCAAGACTCTGTCTCAATAAATAAATAAATAAATAACTCTCTTGGCCAGGTATGATGGGATGGCTCACACCTGTACTGTTAGCACTGTGGGAGGCAGAGGTTGGAGGATCACTTGAGGCCAGAAGTTTGAGACCAGCCTGGGAAACATAGTGAAACCCGTCTCTACAAAAAAATAAAAAATTAGTGGGGCGTGTTGGTGTGCACCTGTATTTCCAGCTACTGGGAAGGCTGAGGTGGGAAGATTGCTTGAGCCCAAGAGGTCCAGGCTGGATTGAGCTGTGATTGCACCACTGCACTCAGCCTGGGCAACAGAATGAGACCCTGTCTCAAAACAAAACAAAAAAGAACTCTCGTAACTCAACAAGAAAAGCACAACCCAGTTCATTTCCTTGTGTAATGCCTAACCTCTTGAGTGTGGACCCTGCCTGGTGACTGACTTCTGACAGCAAAAGAGACGGAGTGTCACTTTCACAGTCTGGTCACCAAAGACTGCAGCTGCTGCTGCTCTGCCACCTCCTGGGAGAAGCAGCTCCCCTGTTGTGAGCAGCCCTGTGGAGAGGCCCCCATGACAAGGAACTGATGTTTCTGGCCCAAAGTAACATAGGTGGGCTTAGAAGTGAATCTGCAGGAGGCTGAGGCAGGAGGATTGCTGGAGCCCAGGAGATTGAGGCTGCAGTGAGCGGTGATTGTGCCACTGCACTCCAGGCTGGACAACAGAGCGAGATCCCATCTCTTAAAAAAAAAAAAAAAAAAAAAAAAAGTGGGCCTGGCGCAGTGGCTCACACCTGTAATCCCAGCACCTAGCTAGGCCAAAGTGGGCAGATCACTTGAGGTCAAGAGTTTGAGACCAGCCCAGCCAACATGATGAAACCTGATCTCTATCAAAAATACAAAAGTTAGCCTGGTGGGATGTGACACGCCTGTAGTCCCAGCTACTCGGGAGGCTGAGGCACTAGAATCGCTTGAACTTGGGAAGCAGAGGGAACAGTGAGCTGAGACTGTTCAACTGCACTCCAGGCTGGGCAACAGAGCGAGACCCTGTCTGGAGAAAAAAACAAGCGCATCCCCCTTCAGTCAAGCCTTGGGGTAGCCCCAGCGTGGCTGACACCTCTGAGTCAGAGGCTCCCTGCTAAGCCCCACCCAGCCTCCTGTCCACAGAATCTGGAAGATAATGAACGTGTGCTGCTTACATCACGAAGTTGTGGGGGTATTTGTTATGCAGCATAGATGACTAATACAAACACCAGCCAGGGAGGCGCAGAGTGGCATCACCTCCAGCCAGAGCTGGGTTTCAGGGGCTCTAGGGGTCCATGGGGCTATACTGCCCCTGAGAGGCCAGCGCTGGAACTGCGTCTAGGTCTCACTGCCAGACTCTGAGCAAAGGCTGCCTCCATCCAAAGCATGGACTGCCTATCTGGTTTTACTCTTGGAGTGTCACCACTCAGAGGACCCCAGAGCCTGACTGAGGATGAGGTGGAATGAGGAATCAGGGCTGAGCATGGCCGTGGATTTCTGGAACATTCCTATGGATGTGCTGGATGGTCCTTGTAGAAGGTGCTCAAAAAGACACCTGCAGGGTGGGACAGTGGGGGGATCAGGACAGCCGAATTCTGTCTCAGCCCTACGGCTGTTACACCCATGTAGGGAGGGCATTGCCCTACATGGAGGTCTCTCACCTGTTTTTTTTTTTTTTAATTTTTATTTATTTATTTATTTATTTATCTGGACGGAGTCTCCCTCTGTCGCCCAGACTGGAGTGCAATGGCGTGATCTTGGCTTATTGCAAGCTCTGCCTCCTGGGTTCAAATTATTCTCCTGTCTCAGCCTCCCCAGTAGTGGGGACTATCGGCGCCCGCCACCACATCCGGCTAATGTTTTGTATTTTTAGTAGAGACGGGGTTTCACCGTGTTAGCCAGGATGGTCTCGATCTCCTGACCTCGTAATCCGCCTGCCTCGGCCTCCCACAGTGCTGAGATGACAGGCGTGAGCCACCACGCCCAGCCTGATATCTTATTGTTACAGGTTTCTAACTTAATTCCACTGTGGTCAGAGAACATATTCCCTTTGGGAGGCCAAGGTGGGTGGATAACGAGGTCAGGAGTTCGAGATCAGCCCGGCCAACCAGTGAAACCCCGTCTCTACTAAAAATACGAAACTTAGCTGGGTGTGGTGGCAGGCACCTGTAGTCCCAGCTACTCGGGAGGCAGAGGCAGGAGAATCATTTGAACCCGTGAGGCAGAGGTTGCAGCAAGCCAAGATTCAGCCATTGCACTCCAGCCTGGGCGACAAGGGCAAAACTCCGTCTCAAAATAAATAAATAAATTAATTAATTAATGAAAGAGGACATAGTCTCTACCACTTAAGCTATTTTAAATTAATTGAGACTTGGTTTATGGCCCAGCATGTGATCTGTATTGGGGAACAAATTGTGTGCGCTTGAAAAAAACGTTTATTCTGGCTGAGCGCGGTGGCTCACGCCTGTAATCCCAGCACTTTGGGAGGCCGAGGCAGGTGGATCCCTTGAGGCCAGGAGTTGGAGACCAGCTTGGGCAACATGGCAAAACCCCGTCTCTACAAAAAAAAATTTTTTTTTGAGAGGGATTTTCGCTCTGTCGCCCAGGCTGGAGTGCAGTGGCGCAATCTCGCCTCATTGCAAGCTCCGCCTCCCGGGTTCACGCCATTCTCCTGCCTCAGCCTCCCAAGTAGTTGGGACTACAGGCGCCTGCCACCACGCCCGGCTAATTTTTTCTATTTTTAGTAGAGACAGGGTTTCACCATGTTAGCTAGGATGGTCTCGATCTCCTGACCTCGTGATCTGCCTGCCTTGGCCTCCCAAAGTGCTGGGATTATAGGCGTGAGCCACCGTGCCCGGCCCAAAAAAATTTTAAAAATTAGGTGGGTGTAGTGGTGCGTTCCTGAACTCCCGTTAGAAACCATGAAGCCGTTGTTGATCCTCCCATCTTGGCCTCCCACAGTGCTGGGATTACAGGTGTGGCCACGGCCCCCGGCCCTGGACCCCATTGTTTCTAATGGGAAGTTATGCCATTCAATTGTTCCCTGGACTATAATGTGTTATCTCTGTCTGCTTTCAATATTTTCTCTATAAGTTCGTTTTCCAGCAGTTTGGCTACGATGTAATTGGCTATGGTTTTCTTTGCATTGATTCTTGTTAAGGTTCACTAAGCTGCTTGAATCTGTAAATCAATGCCTTTCACCAAATTTTAGAATTTGGGGTATTTCTTCACATATTTTTTTTCTGTCTCAGTTTGTCTTCCCTGTCCTCTTGGAGTTCCACGTGTACACATGCTAGACCTCTTTCTTTTTCTTTTTTTTTTTTTTTTTTTGAGATAGAGTCTCACTCTGTCACCCAGGCTGGAGTGCAGTGGCGGGATCTCAGCTCACTGCAAGCTCCGCCTCCCTGGTTCACGCCATTCTTCTGCCTCAGCCTCCTGAGTAGCTGGGACTACAGGTGCCCGCCACTGCGCCTGGCTAATTTTTTTTGTATTTTAAGTAGAGACGGGGTTTCACCATGGTCTCGATCTCCTGACCTCAGGTGATCTGCCTGCCTCAGCCTCCCAAAGTGCTGGGATTACAGGCGTGAGCCACCGCGCCCGGCTAGACTACTTTCACCTCTGCTGAGGTCACTGCAGGGAAATCCAGGAAGAGTGGGCTCCTCCTACAAGAAGGGGCCCAGCACAGCCGCAGTCCCATCGGCCAGCCCAGGTACGCTGCTGAGGGACACCAAGGGGATCCCTCTAAGCAGGGAGCAACCCTTGGGCCTCCTGCCGCGGCAGCCATCTCTGTCCCTGTCACCTTTGTTCCCACCCCTTGGAAGGGACAAGGACATCTGCTATGGCTTCACGCTCCAGTGCTGCTGGACTCACCCCAGGCTCCCTGCAGGCTGAGCGCTGTACGGTCACTGCCCATGCCCTTCATCTTCCAGCTCACTCGCACCCACACCCAGGACAGGCATTCATTTGCTCAGACAAAATGGGGATAAATAAGAACCACCGCTGGCGTGCTGGTGCTGGCCTGTAATCGCCTGGGAGACTGAGGCAGGGGGATCCTTTGATCCCAGGAGGCCAACGCTGCAGGGAGCCAGCATGTTTCCACTACACTCCAGCCTGGCCGACACAGCAAGACCCTGTCTCAATAAAAAAAAAAAAAGGAAAAAGAAAAACCCATCTACTGCCATCTGCTGAACGTAAAACAACAAGAAAAAACTGGACTGAATGTAAAACAACAAAAAACGGAACCGTCATTCCCAGCACTTTGGGAGGCCGAGGCGGGCAGATCACCTGAGGTCAGGAGATCAAGACCATCCTGGCCAATATGGTGAAACCCCGTCTCTACTAAAAAATACAAAAATTAGCCGGGCGTGATGGCATCCACCTGTAATCCCCGCTACTCAGGAGGCTGAGGCAGGAGAATCGCTTGAACCTGGGAGGCAGAGATTGCAGTGAGCTGAGATCGCACCATTGCACTCCAACCTGGGGGACAAGAGTGAGACTCCGTCTCAAAAAAAAAAAAAAAAGTGTGGGGAAAAGAAGAGAGATGAGATTGTTACTGTGTCTATGTAGAAAACTCCATTTTGATCTGTACTAAGAAAAATTGTTTCTGCTTTGAGATGCTGTTAACCTGTAATTTTAGCACAGCCCTGTGCTCACAGAAACATGTGCTGTGTTGAATCAAGGTTTAACAGATTCAGGGCTGGTGCAGGATGTGCCTTGTTAACAATTTGTTTGCAGGCAGTATGCCTGGTAGAAGTCATCGCCATTCTCTGTTCTCGATTAATCAGGGACACAATGCACTGCGGAAAGCCGCAGGGACCTCTGCCCAAGAAAGCCTGGGTATTGTCCAAGGTTTCCCCACACTGAGACAGCCTGAGATATGGCCTCGTGGGAAAGTAAAGACCTTACCATCCCCCAGCTCCACACCCGTAAAGGGTCTGTGCTGAGGAGGAGTAGTGAAGGAGAGAGGCCTCTTTGCAGTTCAGATAAGAGGAAGGCTTCCGTCTCCTGCTTGTCCCTGGGAATGGAATGTCTCGGTGTAAAGCCGACCATTCGTTCTATTCTGCGATAGGAGAAAACCGCCCTGTGGCTGGTGGCGAGATATGCTGGCAGCAATACTGCTCTGTTACTCTTTGCTACACTGAGATGTTTATGTAAAGTGAAACATAAATCTGGCCCATGTGTACATCCGGGCACAGTACCTTTCCTTGAACGTACTCATGATACAGATTCCTTTGCTCACGTTTCCCTGCTGACCTTCTCTCCATCTGTTGCCCTGCTACACTCCCCTCGCTAAGACAGTAAAAATAATGATCAATAAATACGGAGGGAACTCAGAGACCAGCGCTGGTGCAGGTCCTCGCATGCTGAGTGCGCTGGTCCCCTGGGCCCACCCTTCCTTCTCTGTACTTCGTCTCTGTGTCTTATTTCTTTTCTCAGTCTCTCGCCCCACCTGACCAGAAATACCCACAGGTGTGGAGGAGCAGGCCGCCTTCAAAAAGGGTGGGTACTTCCTACTTTTTTGGGTTGGAAAATGACCTTTGCTTCTTTTTTTTTTTTTTTTAGACGGAGTCTTGCTCTGTCTGTCACCCAGGCTGGAGTGCAGTGGTGTGATCTTGGCTCACTGCAGCCTCCACCTCCCGGGTTCAAGCGATTCTCCTGCCTCAGCCTCCCGAGTAGCTGGGACTACAGGCGCGTGCCAGTTTTTCGTATTTTTAGTAGAGACAGGTTTCACCATATTAGCCAGGCTGGTCTTGAACTCCTGACCTTGTGATCCACCCACCTCTGCCTCCCAAAGTGTTGGGATTACAGGTGTGAGCCACCGTCCCCAGCCCTTGAATGATTTAATTAATTACTTAATTTATTTTTGAGATGGGGTCTCGCTCAGTCACCCAGGCTGGAGTGCAGTGGTGTGATCTTGGCTCACTGCAGCCTTGACCTCCTGGGCTCAAGGGATCTTCCTGCCTCAGGCTGTGGAGTAGTTGGGACTACAGACACACATGCCACCATGCTTGGCTACAATTTTTTTTTTATGGTGACTATATATATATATATATATATATATATATATTTAGAATTAGGCAGGTGGACTCAGTTTAGATGATCCCAATTTTGTTGGCAACATCCAACGCATCGTAATCAGGAGCCAGTCGAACACATGCCTTCTTCTCTCCATCAGGCGGAATCAGGGTGGTGACCTCGGCCACATCACCGTCATAGAGCTTCTTCACAGCCTGTTTGATGTGGTGCTTGTTGGCTTTAACATCCACAGTGAACACAAGCGTGTTGTTTTCTTCTATCCTCTTCACGGCCGACTCCGTGGTCAGCAGAAACTTGATGATAGCATAGTGGTCAAGCTTGTTTCTCCTGGGGGTGCTCTTGGAGGATATTCAGGCCGCCTCCGGCATCACAGTGTCTTGGGCCGCTGGAAGGTGAGTGACGTGCGGGTCTTCTTTTTTACGTGGCTGTGGACACCTTTCAACACTGCCTTCTTGGCCTTTAAAGACTTCGCTTTGGCTTCGGCTTTAGGAGAGGCAGGAGCTTCCTTCTTCGCTTTCGGCGCCATCTTGTGAAAAGGCCAATTTTTTTTTTTTTTTTTTTTTTGTGGAGGCTGGATTTCACCATGTTGCCCAGGCTGGGAAAATGACCTTTTTTAATGAAAGAATAATAATGCATGATAGTTGAGCCTAAAAAAAGCCCCAAAACTCTGGGGAAACTATTTCTGTCTGTGAAACTCTGATGTCTGGGCACCTCTGGTGTGGTTCATGCTGACAGGTTGGGGCACTGGGTCAGAAAGACAGGGTTACGGTCTGCACCCCTCCTGCCTGACCACAGAGTGAGAGAGACCCATCTTCTACCCTCAGGAAACTCAGGGCGGAGTGGGAAGACAGGGTCTCCCGTATGTACCAGGTGGCCATGAACAGACAGAGGGAAACTCCTTTCAACCTGCAGAGCCTGGGAGAGTGTCCACAGAGAGAGACGGGTCCTCACACAGTCTTGCACACAGGAAGCATTTGGAGGAGGTGCACAGGGTGGTTATTTGGAGAAAATTGGATTACAGCTTTTTTTTTGCTTTTATTTAACTTTTGATATTTTTATCCAAGACAACTATAATAATGCTTATTGCTGCTGGGCGAAGAGCACCCCGACTGTGGAAAGCTGCGCCCACACCCAGCAACCCTCCTCTCTGGCCAGGCTGCAGGCAGCTGGAGTCCACCTCACCCAGGCTCACTAGAGGGGGACCTGGGGAGGGGGCTGGAGGGTCTTCCTGTTTGTTTGGAAATACGATGCGTCCATGTTATCCAGCAACTGGATTTTTCCACTTTACTGACATTCCTTCTGAGGACACATTTATAGACCTATCTAAAAGTTGCATAAAAATTCAGAGTAGGCCGGGCACAGTGGCTCACGCCTGTAATCCCAGCACTTTGGGAGGCTGAGATGGGCAGATCACGAGGTCAGGAGATCGAGACCATCCTGGCTAACATGGTGAAACCCCATCTCTACTAAAAATACAAAAAATTAGCCGGGCGTGTTGGCGGGCACCTGTAGTCCCAGCTACTCGGGAGGCTGAGGCAGGAGAATGGCGTGAACCTGGGAGGCGGAGCTTGCAGTGAGCCAAGATCGCGCCATGGCATTCCAGCCTGGGCGACAGAGCGAGATTCCATCTCAAAAAAAAAAAAAAAAAAATTCAGAGTAGGCCGGGCGCTGTGTCTCATGCCTGTAATGCCAGCATTCTGGGAGGCCAAGGTGGGCGGATCATGAGGTCAGGAGATTGAGGCCATACTGGCTAACACGGTGAAGTCCCATCTCTACTAAAAATAAAAAAAATTAGCCAGGAATGGTAGTGGGCGCCTGTAGTCCCAGCAACTCGGGAGGCTGAGGCAGGAGAATGGCGTGAACCCGGGAGGTGGAGCCTGCAGTGAGCCGAGATCGTGCCACTGCACTCCAGCCTGGGAGAAAGAGCGAGACGCCGTCTCAAAAAAAAAAAAAAAAAAAAAATCAGAGTGTATTATAGCATAATTTATTTACCCATTGCCCTCATGGAGCTCCCAGGTTTTTGCAAATACAAGCAGTTCTGCTGCAAACATCCTTGTGTGTCTGTCCCTAGGCCCTAGTGTTCTCCATTACATTTTTTTTTTTTTTTTTTTGAGACGGAGCCTCACTCTGTTGCCCAGGCTGGAGTGCAGTGGCCTGATCCCTGCTCACTGCAAGCTCCGCCTCCCGTGTTCAAGTGATTCTCCTGCCTCAGCCTCCTGAGTAGCTGGGATTACAGGCGCATGTCACCACGCCTGGCTAATTTTTATATTTTTAGTAGAGACAAAAATAATTCGCCATGTTGGCCAGGCTGATCTTAAACTCCTGACCTCAGGTGACCCGCCCACCTCAGCCTCCCAAAGTGCCGGGATTGCAGGCATTAGCCACCGCGTCCGGCAACTCCATTACATTTTTTTTTTTTTTTTTGAGAGGGAGTCTCGCTGTGTCGCCCAAGCTGGAGTGCAGTGGCATGATCTTGGCTCACTGCAACTTCCGCCTCCCGGGTTCACGCCATTCTCCTGCCTCAGCCTCCGGAGTAGCTGGGACTACAGGCGCCCGCCACCACGCCCGGCTAATATTTTATATTTTTAGTAGAGACGGGTTTTCACCGTGTTAGCCCAGGATGGTCTCGATCTCCTGACCTCGTGATCCGCCGGCCTCGGCCTCCCAAAGTGCTGGGATTACAGGCATGAGCCAGCGCGCCCGGCCCTCTCCATTACATTTTAATGTTGCCACAATAATTTTCAGAAGGTTGAGGGGGTTCACATTCCTGCCAGCAAAGTGTGAGCATCTGTTGTGGCAAGGGCTGCCTGGCTGCTTTTTGACAAAGTGGCTTGTTTTGTTTCCCTGACCACTAGCCTGACTGAGCTGTGTTTCCTGTTACAGAAGAGTCTCTCCATTGCCAACGCTCTGTGACTTAGCAGACGTCTCTGGACTTCCGTCTGGGGATTCTTATCCACCTTCAAGTTCACCAGCCCTCAGCTGGAGCACTGGAAGTGGGGGCTCTGCCACTTCTCTCCCTCTCTGGTGGGGAACTTGGGGCACAGGAGCCTCAGACTAAGGTGACTCACTCAGGGGAGGGCAGTGGGAGGAGGGGGGTTGGGCCCAGCCTGGGGCAGGGAATGGGTCTGGAGCAGTCCTGGGTGCTGGTGCTGACCTTGGCTGCTGGGTGCAGTCCGGCACAGCACACTCAAATCACGGCTCAGCAAAATCCACAATCTGACGTCTGTGCCTTTAAATTGAGAACCGCCTGGGAGCCCTCTTTCCCCTCAGTCGGGACAGAGGACGGCCCAGCTGGGATTCCCGGGAAACAAAGGGTCTCTTTAAGGCTTAGCCGGGGCTTCCTTCCTCCCCGGCCAACACCCTCCACCTCCGCTGCTCTGGCCTTCAGGGGTCTGGGCTCGTGGAGTCAGCTTCCCCTCCCCCACTCCGTAAACCCTCACCACCCGCTGCGGCGTTCAAAAGGTACAAACAGGTGTAGTCCCTGCGGCCACCCCCATCCCCACCCCTGCCTCTCCTCCTCCAAGATCAACCAGTGTAGCCGGTGCTGGATCATTCCAGACATTCGATGTCTTTGACACACACAAATGAAACGTGTTTTTCTCCCTTTTCTACACAAATGGTAGAGCTCTGAACACACTGTTCTGCCTGTTCCTTTCTTGCAGCTACTGCTGCATCTGGTAGACCATTTCTAAGCAGCACAGCGCTTCCTGGCTTTCCTGTTTCGGCCACGCTCTGTCTCGTCTAGACCCCGTATGAATGATTTGAATGTCCCACCGGCCAGTGACACGCATGTAGGCGGTGCCACATTGACTCACTGGACGCATGCAGTGTGCCACTTCCGTGAACGTATCTGGAGGGAAAACTCAGAGGTGGAATTCCCGAGGGAAGGGCATTGCTGCTGCTACTTCAGTGGACAAGTCTGGGGGTTCCCATGAGGCCACAGTCACCTGTTAGTACAGTTTTTATTTGCCAATGTGTTAGATGAAAGGAAAAAAGGTCACTTTAATGGGGTTTTCCTTTAATTTTTTTTTTTTTTTTTTTACTTTTTTACCCTCACATCCTGGGAAGGACACTTTAGTGTTTTGTTTTTGTTTTTGTTTTTTGAGACGGAGTCTCGCTCTGTTGCCCAGGCGGGAGTGCAGTGGCGCGATCTTGGCTCACTGCAACCTCCGCTTCCCGGGTTCAGGCGATTCTCCGGCCTCAGCCTCCGGAGTAGCTGGAGTAGTTTTTAATTTGCATTTCTGCTTTGAGGGAGGAGGATCAGCGTATCCCTGGCAGCTGTCCTTCAGTATTTTCTACCGGAGCATTTCTATGATTGATTTACAGTTGTTTATTACTGCGCTGTTACTAGTCTTATTAAGGTGAGCTCTGTGATGTGAGCTGCAAGCAGTGTCCCCCACCTCCCAGTTGGGGGCTCGTCTTTTTGACTTCCCTTATGCAGTTTGGCTTTGCAGACGCCCCCACTCCCCTCCCACCCACGACGCGGTGGAACTTCTGGATTCTGTGCCACGCTTGGAAAAGCCGCCGTGGCCCTAAGACGGAAAAAGCTTCCCCGAGTTTTGTAGGCTTTATCGCTTCCTTTTTTCGGCTTAAATCTTACATGGTGGGAATCCATCCCGGTGCGAAGCGCCAGGAGTTGATGCCACGCACCCGTCTGAACCGCCACCCCGATCGGGTACTACAGTCCCTAAACACAAGCAGCCTTCTCGTCTGTGCATAAAAGCGTGGATCTGACACGCACCTGCAGCGGCTCTGCGGCATGAAGGCCGGCCCGGGGGTCCCCGTGCTGAGGCGCCTGGCTCAGGCCCACGCGCGCCGGGCAGGGCAGGGCGCGGGTTCCTCTCGGTCCCAGGCGGAGGTCGGCGCCTCTGCGCCCCGCGGGTTCCCCGAGCCCGCCACGGAGGTCCCGGCCGAGCTGAGCTGGGACTCAGCGAACCGGCGGGGAAGCCCCGCGGAGCCCACGCCTCGGGGAGAATTTCCTGCGTGTTCCGAGCGCGCCCGGCGCGACCTCTCCGCCCTGGGACTCCGTCCCGCGCCCTCCCTCCAGCGTCCCCCAGCGCGCCCCCTCCAGCGTCCCCCAGACCCCGCGTGCCCCGCTCTGTCTTCCGCGCGCCCCGCTCTGTCCCCCGCGCGCCCCACGTGACCCCTCCCCCCCAGCGCCCGGCGTCCGCGCCCCCCCGGTCCCGTCCCCCGACCCCGCCCGCGCTCTCCCCGCTCGGCCTGCGGGGCGGGGCCTGCGGGCGGAAGTGCCCGGGGCGACGGCGGCGGGGACCGGCCGGGCCATGGGCGCCGGGGGCAGAGGCGGCGGTGGCCGCGGAGGCGGCAGAGGCTGCCCGGGCGGCGGCGGGGGCTGGCGGCGCGGGACGCGGGCCGGGTAGCGCTGGGCCGAGCGCGGAGCCATGGGCCGGGCTGGCACCGGGACCGGGGGCGAGGCGGTGGCCGCGGTGGTGGCGGGGCCGCTGCTGCTGCTACTGCTCGCCCGGCCCCCGCCTGCCTCCGCCGGCGACAGCGGGAAGAGCGGTGAGCGGGGGGCGCGGGCGCCATCGAGGGCGTGGGGCCGGGGCTGCGGGCGGGGCGGGATTGTGACACCCCCGGCGCACCTGTGCGCTCATCTGGCGCCGGCGCGGGGCTGGGGTCCCCGCCGCGGGTTGGGGGCGCACAGTGGCCCTTTGCGGCGCTTCGTGTCCGAGGGGTCGAGGCGGACGGGACCCCGCGCTTCCTCCTCGGTCCCCCGAACGGGGTTGGGCCACATCGGCCCCTGGAGCGCCCTCTCCCCTCCCTCCCCCTCCCAGAGCGCTCAGGTCCGGCACGCCCGGCGCACTCGGTGCAGGGAAGTGGAGGGGCCCAGGGGACTCTGCCCGGGACTCCAGCTGGGAGGAGTGGCTGGGCCGTGAGCTCACCGGCCCGGTCCGGCCTGAGAGAGGGGCAGAGCCGGGAGAAAGTTGTTACACCCTGGAGCGGGGGCCCGTGGGCGTCATGGCTCCGGCCCTTCCACAGTGACCACCAGCCCTGGTACAGCCACTTCCTACCGCCGGCCGGGCTTCTGGGAGGAGGGACTCCCAGCTGGCGGAAGAGGGGCTGAGGAAAGGCCGCCCCTCTCCCCTCTTGTTCGGAAACTCGCCGGGCTCCCTTTGCATTTCTGTTCCCTGAGGGTCCCCGTCCCTGATTGAGGTCCAAGGAGGCGGCTGGACCAGGGAGAAGGTGTTTTGCCCTTCCAGGGTCTGCACGGGGTAGGGACATGGGTGTGGAGACCGTCAGGCCTTGGCCACCCTGAGATGGTGAGGACTTGCCCCGGCCTCTGGCCTGGGACTCTGAGGGGCCGTGTCCTTGCCGGCCGGCTGGAAGGGCCCACACGTCCCCAGCCACTCGGGTGCCCAGGTGCCCAGCAGCTGATCGGGTGCTGTTCCCCGACTTCCCGGCCCCCAGCCCCTCCCCCGCCCCTGAAATAATGCTTTGAGCTCCTGTTTCTTTCGGGGGCTGTGCCTCCTGCTTTCTGAGCTTGGCACAGCTAGAGATGAAGGGCAGTTTTCCCTGAGGACTGTGCCCCGGATTAAATTGCTCCATGGCCGGGCGCGAAGCTCACGCCTGCAATCCCAGCACTTTGGGAGGCTGAGGCAGGCGGATCACCTGAGGTCAGGAGTTCGAGACCAGCCTGACCAACATGGAGAAACCCCCGTCTCTACTAAAAATACAACATTAGCCGGCAGTGGTGGCGCATGCCTGTAGTCCCAGCTACTCGGGAGGCTGAGGCAGGAGAATCGCTTGAACCCGGGAGGCAGAGGTTGCGGTGAGCCGAAGTCGCTCCATTGCACTCCAGCCTGGGCAACAGAGTGAGACTCCATCTCAAGAAAAAAAAAAAAAAGAAAGAAAGAAAAAAAATAACCTGGGTGTGGTAATGTGAGCCTGTGGTTCCAGTTACATAGGAGGCTGAGGCTGCAGTGAGCTGTGTTCATGGCACTGCACTCTAGCCTGGGTGACAGAGTGAGACCCTCAAAAATACCAAAACCTTACTCCGCTGGAAACTGGCAAAAGAAATTCTCCTGTCTCAGAACTCAGGCCTGGTGAGGGGTTCCTGGGAGATGGAACACCTGCGTGTGGGCAGTGGAGAGGCCTGGTGTGCTGGCTCAGCCTCTCACTCCTCCCAGCCTGCCGAGGAGTAAGTGCTCTGTGGCGTTTTGGTTGGTCAGGGTCTCCCATGGGTGCCTGTCATGGTTTGGAGGACATGGGTCTGTGGTCTTCACTCAGGTTCCCAGGACAGGGCCAGGGACTTGCATTCCCACCTTCCCCACCCAGCCCTGTGTCCGTGGAGGGGCTGTGGGGCAGGCAGGGGGGTGTGTAGCTGGCCTTCCTCACCGTGTGGTCACCTCGGGCTCAGAGCACCCCTAACAGCCTGGTATGTGTGGGCGACTTGGGCAGGGAGCTTGGGCTGCAGAGCCCTGGGAGAGGCCCGGAGGGGCTGTGAGCCCTGGGAGTCCGGGACTGGGTGTTAGGACAACCTTGAACAGATCTCTTATCTCTGTGTACCTGCTGAAACTTCACAGCCACCAGCTGGGTTCTAGGCGCCCTCAGGCTGGCGCTCCAGGGCCAGAGGGGCTGAGGGCTTTGCCCCAGCAGCCCAGGGGCTGTGTGCTGCAGGTGGCCTCCCCTGCCTGCCCCCGCAGAGGCCGGCTCTCTCTGGGACACCGTGGTCCTGGGGGGCTGTCCTGCTTCAGCTCCCAGCACTTGAGCTTTCTTTGCCCACATTATCAGGCCACAGCCTGGTGGGTGGGACCTGGTAGCCAGCAGACACCTGGAAAGCCTGGAGTGCGTCGTGGGTGGAGCCTGCCCCTGCCCCTGCCCAGCCCCCACTCCAGGCTCCCCTGGAGCTTGGCCTGGATTTGCCGACAGGCTGCTGTTGGCAGGTGTATCGTTTCTTTGGGTGCCTCTATGGGAGGATCACGAGGCTGGCAGGAGATCCCGCTGCTCACCTGTCTCCCTCCTCAGGAGGGGCCTGGGCCTGAGCCAGCCACTCTCCAGTGAGACCTAGGCAGGGTTCCTGAGCATGCGGGGACTGAGAGCTGCAGCAGAGGGGAGGGTGCCGCCCCCTGCTGGGTCCACTGTGCATTTCCTCCTGAAGCCTTTGTCGTTAATAAACCTCGGAGGGAGGGGCCCCCGGTGGGACGTGCTCTCCACCCTGACCTACCCAGGAGAAGGCTGGGACCCGGGGAGGGAAGGATACCCAAGGGCACGAGGCTGGAGCTGGCACGGGAGCTGGGGGTAAGAGCTGAGTCCTCGCTTGGGGCCATGAGCAGGATGTCTCCCACGGGCCCTTCTCCATCCCCGCACCAGGCGTGGGTGCGTTCCCTGAGGACAGTTAGGAGCCTTGCCCGCTTGGAACGCAGAGGGCAGCTGTCCCCTTGTTCTCATGGCTGGCCAGGCTTCTGGCCTGGGTCCCTCCCACATGCAGGATCTCCCTCTGGGTAAGGGGAATTTGGGCTCTGGTCTGGCCGTATCCAAAGACATCATAGCCCAAGCAGGCAGCCAACCCATCCATGGATGGAGATGTGGGAAGCTGAGAGGAGGTGGGAGGACCGTGCCTTGGTATCCAGGGCATCTGTGATGAGGGGCTGGGGCTCCTTCCTGACACCTGCTGGGTCCTTCAGCTTCGACCTGGGTTGGCCATGGGGAGTGGGGTCTTCTAAGGTTGGAGGCAGTTCGGGTGGCGATGGGTGCTGAGGTGCCCTAGTGGGGTCTTCTAAGGTTGGAGGGGGTCTGGGTGGCGATGGCGGTGCGGGTGGCGATGGCACTGCGGGTGGCGATGGCTGCTGAGGCACCGTGCGGCTTGTTTGGAAGCTGCTGCAGTGAGGCGGCAGCTGTGAAAAGACCCAGATGCTAGGAGGGTGGGATGTAGGCCATCTGGGGAGGGACAGCAGAGGATCTGGCTGAGGGGCCAGAGGGTGGCCGTGACCTTTGCCAAGGTCAGAGTTGGTGTGCCAAGATCTCCAGGTGGGTCCCCGGGGGCTTCCAGCCCTTTCCGTCTGGGGGACTCGTCCTCCCCATCTGCGGCCCCGGAGGAGGGCTCCCGGCCTGGCTGACGCCTCCTTCTCCTCACAGAGGTAGGGCTGGTGTCCGAGCACTTCTCGCAGGCCCCGCAGAGGCTGTCCTTCTACAGCTGGTACGGCAGTGCCAGGCTCTTTCGCTTCCGCGTGCCCCCAGACACCGTGCTTCTGCGCTGGCTACTGCAGGTCTCCCGGGAGAGCGGCGCCGCCTGCACCGACGCAGAGATCACCGTGTAGGTGGCTGCCCGCCCGCCTGCCCGCCCTCCCGCGCCTGGCCAAGCCCTGTGCCTGAACCCGGTGCTGCTCTCCCGTCTCCAGGCACTTCCGTTCCGGCGCCCCTCCGGTCATCAACCCACTGGGCACCAGCTTCCCGGATGACACCGCGGTGCAGCCCTCCTTCCAGGTCAGGGTGCCGCTGAGCGCCGCACCGCTAAGCAATGCCTCCGTCAACGTTTCCCACCCGGCCCCCGGGGACTGGTTCGTGGCCGCCCACCTGCCCCCGTCATCCCAGAAGATCGAGTTGAAGGTGAGGGGTGCTGCCCTCCGGGATGGAGGCAGAGAACCTCATGGCGATGGCCTGTCCCTGCCGTTCACCTCTTTGGGGTGGTCCTTGCTCTAGGCTCCACGCTGCACTCCGGGGCCAGCCCTGCTCCCTGCATGCCTGGGGTGTCTGGGGGGACCCTGCCCTCACACCTGCATTCTCCAACACCGCCCCTGCCCACACCTGTTCTTTCCCTAGGGCTTGGCTCCCACCTGTGCCTACGTCTTCCAGCCTGAACTGCTGGTCACACGGGTGGTCGAGATTTCCATCATGGAGCCGGATGTGCCCCTTCCACAGACCCTCCTCTCCCATCCCAGCTACCTCAAGTGAGTGGGGGCCTGGGGGGCAGCCCGGCTCTGCCCTCCGGCCCCCCCTCAGATTTGGTGGAGTGGGTGCGAGAGCCTGGCCCTGAGCCCTGGGGTTGGGCTGGGAAGTGGTCCAGATGCCTGGTCCCCTTTGGCCCCCACCAGAGCAAGCTGAGGAACGGCAGAGCCTAGGCACGCTGCATCCCTGGGCTGAGGAATGGCAGAGCCTGAGCCAGCTGTGTCCCCATCACGCAGGGTCTTTGTCCCCGATTACACGCGGGAGCTTCTGCTGGAGCTGCGGGACTGTGTGTCCAATGGGAGCCTGGGCTGCCCCGTGCGTCTCACCGTGGGCCCGGTCACCCTGCCTAGCAACTTCCAGAAGGTGCTCACCTGTACCGGTGCCCCCTGGCCCTGCCGCCTGCTGCTGCCCTCACCGCCCTGGGACCGGTGGCTGCAAGTGACAGCTGAGAGCCTGGTGGGGCCCCTTGGGACAGTGGTTTTCAGTGCTGTAGCTGCCCTCACAGGTGGGCCGCACAAGGACTAGAGGGATGGCCCTGCCCCTCCCCAGATCCCCAGACTTTCCTCCAACCAAACCCCTTGTCCTCTCGGCAGCTTGCAGGCCACGGAGTGTGACCGTCCAGCCCCTTCTGCAGAGCAGCCAAAACCAGAGCTTCAACGCCTCCTCTGGTCTGCTGTCCCCGAGCCCCGACCACCAGGACCTGGGCAGGAGTGGCAGGGTGGACCGCAGCCCCTTCTGTCTCACAAACTACCCAGTCATGCGGGAGGACATGGACGTGGTGTCCGTGCACTTCCAGCCCCTGGACAGGGTCTCGGTGAGGGTGTGTCCGGACACACCCTCCGTGATGCGGCTGCGCCTGAACACCGGCATGGACAGCGGGGGTTCCCTCACCGTCTCCCTGCGGGCCAACAAGGTACCTGCTGTCTGCAAGCGGCCTGTGGCCTGGGCTTTGGCAGGGCGGTGGGCAACCCCTGCAGGCCTCCTCATTTACCTTGGCACTGGGACAGGCATCACAGTTATACCAGCAGGCACGGGCCAAGGCAGGGGCCCATGTTGGGGGGGCCTCCCCTGCTGGGCAGCCTTGCTCCTGTCAGCAGGCCCCAGGGCTGTGGGGTAGCTCGGGTCAGAGGTGGGGTGGAGGCAGGATGTCCCAGGGCCCGGGGAGGAAGGGTCCCAGTGCAACCTGGGCCTACAGGAGTCTCAGAGAAAGGCACCAGCACCGGCCCGGCACGGTGGCTCCCACCTGTAATCCCAGCACTTTGGGAGGCCGAGGCGGGCGGATCACGAGGTCAGGAGATTGAGACCATCCTGGCTAACACGGTGAAACCCCGTCTCTACCAAAAATACAAAAATTAGCAGGGCGTGGTGGCGGGTGCCTGCAGTCCCAGCTACTCGGGAGGCTGAGGCAGGAGAATGGCGTGAACCCAGGGGCGGAGCTTGCGGTGAGCCGAGATGGCACCACTGCACTCCAGCCTGGGCGACAGAGTGAGACTCCATCTCAGAAAAAAAAAAAAAAGAAAGGCACCAGCACCAGGCTGAGCTGGCACGTGGGGCAGATGACCCCACTGTGGCCAGGGGCTGCTGGGGCTGAGCCGGCACTGCCTCCCTTTCCAGACGGAGATGCGGAACGAGACCGTCATAGTGGCCTGCGTGAATGCTGCCTCGCCCTTCCTTGGCTTCAACACTTCGCTCAACTGCACCACAGGTATGGGCAGGCGTCACCATCAGCGTGGCCCTGGCCAGCCCCCCACCCCGGCCTCCTCTGATGGGGCCCTCTGGCTCCCCTGCAGCCTTCTTCCAGGGCTACCCCTTGTCTCTGAGCGCCTGGTCTCGCAGGGCCAACCTCATCATCCCCTACCCAGAGACAGACAACTGGTACCTCTCCCTGCAGCTCATGTGCCCTGAGAATGCTGAGTAAGTAAACCTAGGGCAGAGACGGGGGTCAGGTACCCTGTCATTTCACTCAGGACCACAGGCCAGGCTGCCTGAGGTTGGCATTCGGAGTGACCCAGCTAGAGGGGTGCTTCCTCCAGGGCTGCTGAATGCTGGGGGCCCCAATGCTGAGTTCTCATGTCTGTCAGCCTGTTGGGAGCGCTGGTGGCAGCTGGGCTGTCAGATCACTGCACCAGCTTTCCTGTGGCCCCTTCCTCAAAGGGAGTGTGAGCAGGCTGTGGTCCATGTGGAGACCACCTTGTACCTGGTGCCCTGTTTGAACGATTGTGGACCCTACGGCCAGTGCCTCCTGCTCCGCAGACACAGCTACCTGTATGCCAGCTGCAGCTGCAAGGCAGGTGAGTGCCAGGGCCCCGCCTGCCCCGAGACACTGCTGCTGTTGGCTTCCAGTGCTGTGCCGTGCCTTTCCCCTGGGGGAGCGCCGCAAGGGGCTGGAGAGAGACCCCTGCAGAGCAATGCAGGGGCAAAGCCTCCTCCCCACTCCCCCATTCCCCACCAACAATCCGTCTGCCTGGCACAGGCACCAGGTATCCCCGGGGGGTGGTACTGCCTCCTGACCTTGGACCCCGCCCGCCGTGCCTACCCTGCTTGCTCCTGGGTGAGGAAGGGGCTTCTCTGCAGGGTCCTGGGTGAGGGGTGGGCCCTGAGGTTCAGCAGCACCCCCAGCCTCCGCCCCGGGGTTTTGTGCCCGCAGGCTGGCGTGGGTGGAGCTGCACGGACAACAGCACAGCCCAGACGGTGGCCCAGCAGAGGGCGGCCGCACTGCTGCTCACGCTCAGCAACCTCATGTTCCTGGCCCCCATTGCCGTCTCAGTGCAGCGATTCTTCCTGGTGGAGGCCTCCGTCTACGCCTACACCATGTTCTTCTCCACGGTAGGCCGGCCCCTCCTGCGGGGACGTGGGGTGGGAGGGCAGGACCGCACTCACAGAGCCTCCCCACAGTTCTACCATGCCTGCGATCAGCCCGGGGAGGCGGTGCTGTGCATCCTCAGCTACGACACGCTGCAGTACTGCGACTTCCTGGGCTCCGGGGCAGCCATCTGGGTCACCATCCTGTGCATGGCGCGGTTCAAGACGGTCCTGAAATATGTGAGCGGCCCTCGACGGGGGCGTGGGCTCCGGGGGAGCAGGGCCCCCAAGTGCAGCCCGCAAAAGGCAGTACCGTGGGAGAGGCCTGACCTGGCACTGGGCACGGCCCCTGGAAACCTCACGTCTCGGCCGAGCGTGGTGGCTCACACCTGTAATCCCAACACTTGCGGGAGGATCCCATGAGGCCAGGGGTTCAAGAGCAGCCTGGGCTGTACAAAAAATCGAAAAGTTAGCCGCGCGTAGTGGTGCACGCCTGTGGTCCCAGCCACTTGGGAGACTAAGGTGGGAGGATCGCTTGATCCCAGGCGTTGGAGGCGTTGGAGTGAGCCGAGGTCACGGCACTGCACTCCAGCCTGGGCGACAAAAGAAAAGAGAAACCTCATGTCTTCTGTGATGCCACCCGGAGATGCGGGTCTGAGACCCCGCGGGCAGTTGTGAGGGGGCAGTGCCGGCTGGAGGATGGCACGAAGGCAGGTGGTAGCCAGGGGATGCCAGGCCCCCTACCCTCGAGAAGCCCCCACCCATGCTCCCTGGGTCCTTGGTGCCAAGGATGCTTTGGGGACTCTGTGGCAGCTGGCCCTGGCATGGGGAGACTCATGCCCTGGGCTTGTGAGCTGCATGCTCTGCCCTCCCGTCTGCTCTGGGAACTGCAGGCTGGGTACTGCCCCAAGGGGGTGCCCATGGGAGCCCCACAGCCAGGGCAGAGGGGAGGCTGGGAAGCACCAGGGTCCTGCAGGGCTCAGTGCAGGGCCTGAACCTGCAGATAGGCGGAGAACTGTAGGCTGTGGGCAGAGGTGTCTGATGGAGACTGGGGGGTGGGAGCCCCTCCCCATGGATCAGTGGGTGGGAGACTGAAGCCACCCTGATGGGGGACTCCTAGAAACCCAGGGGTACAGGGGCTAGTGAGTGTGTGGGTACAGAGCTGCCATATGTGTCTGTCCAGTTTGTGTGAGCACCATCTAATCCCCCAGAGGTGCCTGCCTGGCCACATTCACCTGTGGATGCAATACAGAAGCTGAAGGAGGGGTGTGTCCCTGCCGGCTGGCAGAGCTAGTCTGAGGGTGGCAGAGCTAGTCAGAGGCTGGCAGAGCTAGTCTGAGGGTGGCAGCAGCTCTGAGGGGGCAGGCAGAGGTGCTGTGGGGCCGTGGGGTACGTTTGCTCCTGCTGGGCCTTGAGCCCTCGGAGACGTCCCTGCAGTCATCCCTGTGTCTTGCGCAGGTGCTGTTTCTTCTGGGTACACTGGTCATCGCCATGTCCTTGCAGCTGGACCGCAGGGGCATCTGGAACATGCTGGGGCCCTGCCTCTTTGCCTTCGTGATCATGGCCTCCATGTGGGTAAGGAGCTGGGCTGGCTGGCACTGCTGCCCAGATGCTCGGAGAAGAGAGCCTGGCCCCTTGCTCTGGCCACGTTCCTGGTCCTGCTCCAATCAGTGAATGCCCGTATCTGCTGGGGGTTGTCATGGCACCCACAGAGGCCCAGCATGGCTGTGTCCCTGAGGCCTGGGCCTGAGGACCAGTGGCCTTGTGCCCTTGAGCCCCCTCGAAGCAGCCCACCCTTGTCGTTCTGCTGCCCAGACCTGGGTAGGCCCCCAGTAACCACTGTATCCGGGCCCTGGGAGCTGCAGCGACCCCACCTGCACTGATACCTGCGTGGCTGTTTTCTCCAGGCTTACCGCTGTGGGCACCGGCGCCAGTGCTACCCCACCTCGTGGCAGCGCTGGGCCTTCTACCTCCTGCCCGGCGTCTCCATGTCCTCTGTGGGCATCGCCATCTACACCTCCATGATGACCAGTGACAACTACTACTACACCCACAGCATCTGGCACGTCCTGCTGGCCGGGAGCGCAGCCTTGCTGCTGCCACCACCTGACCAGCCCGCCGAGCCCTGGGCCTGCTCACAGAAATTCCCCTGCCACTATCAGATCTGCAAGAACGATCGGGAGGAACTGTACGCAGTGACGTGACACCAGCCTGGGGACAGCTGCTGCTCTGATGACCTCTTCAGCTAGGAGCTGTATCGAGGGGGAGGCACCCGGTCCAGCCCCGGACAGATTGATTTCCAGCTGAATAAAATTGGCCTACGCACCCTCTTTCTTCCTCCTACTGAAGAGAGAGCCACCCCTCCCTCACACGCACCTCTCCCCGCCAGCTGCCTGCTCGCTGCTGAGGTCCCTCTGCAGATCCCAGCTGCTGTCTGCAGTGGCCCCTGGGGCCTGGGCTTGGTTACCTGGAGACCACAGGTGCCTGTGCGAGGGTGAGGCTGTGTGCTCTGCTGGCCTGTGGGTGGCTAGAGATGGGGAGAAGGACTCCCTATGGTCCTGTTCCCTGGCGAGGCTGTGGTGAGACCCATGGTGCCCAGGAGCCCTGAGCCCACCACTGGGGCTGGGAGCCGTGGACTCCGAGACCCCTGCTCCTGGCCCCTGTGTGGCCCTGATGCCAGCCTGCCTGGGGCATGGAGGATCCCCCTTTGCTGCTGTGGTCATCATAGGGACGGGAGACCGAGGTTTCCCCCAGAGCTGATGGGCACTGGGGATGCAGGCTGCAGCCCCGCCCTTCCCTTTTTCCTGTCTCTGGAGCCTTAGGTCATGAGAAGAGCTTCCTTGGACTGGGGTGCTCTGCTGCTCTGGGGGTTTGGCCCACAAGGAACCCCTACACAGCCCTGTCCACCCACCCCAGCATTCCTGGGCCCCCTTCTGGGAGCTTCCTCTTGGTCCCAGGAGCTGCGGTGGTGTCTGCCCCCTGCACTGGGCTGTCTCTGTGCCCTGTGGGTGTTCAGGAGACTGGACTGTCTCTGCTCCTCATGCAAGCCTTGTGGGGGAAGCCATGACCAGGAGCAGCACCTGGCCCCTCCCTGAGGCCTGTGAGTGTCCGGGATCCGCCCTGGAGAAGTGGGTGGCTGAGACCCGGGTGGGGCCCTCCTTCCCTTGGCTCTGGGGGCTTCCCTTCTGGGTCTTGTCCGGGATATGGCCTTCCTGAAGGTCTTACCTCCCCCAGCCGCCCTGCGCTTGACCACCAAAACAATCTCTAAGCTTATAAAGGAGAAACATGTATATATGGTATTTTTTTGGAGTAAAAGAAAATTCTAAGACATGAAGACATATTTTTATGTACATCTGATTTATCTGTGATTGGTGAATTTAATATTCTACAGTGATTTTTCAAACTAAACGAGTTTTTACATTTTTTCTGCGCTCCTTCCCGGGTAGGGTAAGTGGGGCCCGGGAGAACAAGCACCGCCCCGCCCGTGCCGCCCTTCGCGGAAACGCCAGGGCCGCACATAGCCAACGGTGCCTTGAGCTGCTGCTGCTGTCTGCGGGGTGTTTTTTACGGTCCCTAAAGGCGGAAGCGGGGGCGGGACGAAGGGGTAGACGGATGGCTTTTGCAGCCAGTCAGCGGTGGGAGGAGGTCCAGGCGCGACACATCGACTTCCGGTTCCGGTGGGCTCTGGGTTCAGCTCCCCGAAAGGTGGGCGCGGGCAGGTGGGATGTGGGGGGGCGCCGGGGCAGAAGGGGAGGGGCAGGTGGGTGCGGGACAGGGGCCGGAGTGAGAACCGGGGGCCGGGGTAGCGGGTAGGAGGTGAGAGCGGAGGCAGGGGTAGGTGAGAGCCGGGGGCCGGGGTAGGGGGTGAGAGCCGGGGGCCGGGGTAGGGGGTGAGGGCCGGGGGCCGGGGTAGGGGGTGAGGGCCGGGGGCCGGGGTAGGGGGTGAGGGCCGGGGGCCGGGGTAGGGGGTGAGGGCCGGGGGCCGGGGTAGGGGGTGAGGGCCGGGGGCCGGGGTAGGGGGTGAGGGCCGGGGGCCGGGGTAGGGGGTGAGGGCCGGGGGCCGGGGTAGGGGGTGAGGGCCGGGGGCCGGGGTAGGGGGTGAGGGCCGGGGGCCGGGGTAGGGGGTGAGGGCCGGGGGCCGGGGTAGGGGGTGAGGGCCGGGGGCCGGGGTAGGGGGTGAGGGCCGGGGGCCGGGGTAGGGGGTGAGGGCCGGGGGCCGGGGTAGGGGGTGAGGGCCGGGGGCCGGGGTAGGGGGTGAGGGCCGGGGGCCGGGGTAGGGGGTGAGGGCCGGGGGCCGGGGTAGGGGGTGAGGGCCGGGGGCCGGGGTAGGGGGTGAGGGCCGGGGGCCGGGGTAGGGGGTGAGGGCCGGGGGCCGGGGTAGGGGGTGAGAGCCGGGGGCCGGGCCAGGCTGCGGTGACTGCGAGCCCCCACCTTCCGCCAGGCTCGCGATGCCTCTACACAAGTATCCCGTGTGGCTCTGGAAGCGGTTGCAGCTACGGGAGGGCATCTGTTCCCGCCTGCCCGGCCACTACCTGCGCTCCCTGGAGGAGGAGCGGACGCCCACTCCCGTGCACTACAGGCCTCACGGGGCCAAGTTCAAGATCAACCCCAAGAACGGGCAGCGGGAGCGTGTGGAGGACGTGCCCATCCCCATCTACTTTCCCCCCGAGTCCCAGCGGGGGTTGTGGGGCGGCGAGGGCTGGATCCGGGGCCAAATATATGCCAACAACGACAAGGTGGGTCGGCAGGCGGGCTTCAGGGGCTCCTCTCAGGGCTTGGCTGTGCCGGCTCTGTGCCGGACGCCCCGGGTACCTGGAGAGACGTGGGTGGGCCCTGGGGATTACAGCCTGCAGGAGACACAGCTCCGGCAAAGGAGCACGCTGAGCAAAGAACCGCAGTTCTGGCAAACAGGACTGATAAATTAGGGGTGAGGTGGGGTGATTCAGGCCGGGGGAGCAACCAGAGGCTGTGGGGAGTCGAGGTAAAGTTAGGATGGGGAGGAGGCCTGTGTGATGAGCAGAGCAGGTGGGGGAGGCGAGCAGAGCTTCGAGGCTGCTTGTGGTGGACTTCCTGGCGGGACTGCTGAAGCCTCTGGGGAGACTTGTGTCACCTCCAGGTTGGAATGTGACGCCCTGTGAACTGTGGGGTCGCACATGTTTCTGAAACACATGCAGCAACCATGTGACAAGGGCGGGAACGCCCAGCTTGCTGGGGAGCAGCTGACTTCTGGGTACACAGCCAGGACCCGGGTCGGGCTGGGGCGGCACTGGGCTGGGGGCCGGCCCACTCAGCTCCAAGTCCCCAGTCTGACAGCAATGGTTCTGTGATGGAGCCTCCCGGGGGGTGGGGGGCGGTGAGGGCAGTTGCCCTGGGCCCCTCTTGGTCTGTAGAAGAAAGCAGCAGTACTCATGGAGGTTCTGTTGCACCCTCAGCTCTCCAAGAGGCTGAAGAAGGTGTGGAAGCCACAGCTGTTTGAGCGAGAGCTCTACAGTGAGATCCTAGACAAGAAGTTCACAGTGACTGTGACCATGCGGACCCTGGACCTCATCGATGAGGCTTACGGGCTCGACTTTTACATCCTCAAGGCAAGCAGGGTGGGGCGAGTCAGTGCACAGCAGGGTCCGGGATGGGCCAGTCAGACTCAAGGGAGCCCCAGGTCAGCATCACACCGGGGCACGCTGGCATCTGCACAGGAGGGTCACTGGGAAAGTGTGAGTGGGGCCATGCCCCTTTCTGGCCAGCGCCAGTGGCATTTCCTGCCTGCACGAGAGGCTGTCGCTCTGTGGGTGGCTGACTTGCCCATGGGGCCTGAGCAAGCATAGCCACCCCTTTCCCTGCTCTTGGACTTGCTTCTGTCCTGATCCCACCCCCCGTGCTGGGGTGCTGACGTGGCCCCACCTGGGCCTTCTCTGTCCTGTCCTGGGACCACCAGCGGCTAGAGAGGAGCCAGGTGGGTTGGCTGGAAGGGTAGGCGGGGCCCTGCCACCAGCACCTGGCCCCATGTGAGCCTTCTGCCAGACCCCGAAGGAGGACCTGTGCTCCAAGTTTGGGATGGACCTGAAGCGAGGAATGCTGCTGCGGCTTGCCCGGCAGGACCCCCAGCTGCACCCCGAGGACCCTGAGCGGCGGGCAGCCATCTACGACAAGTACAAGGTGAGGGTTTCCATCCCGCTCCCTATACCTGGGGCCTCCTGGCCCAGCCCTGGACCTCACCGCCCTTTCCATCTCTGCCTGCCTAGGAATTTGCCATCCCAGAGGAGGAGGCAGAGTGGGTGGGCCTCACGCTGGAGGAGGCCATTGAGAAGCAGAGACTCCTGGAGGAGAAGGTGAGTGTGTGAGCACCAGCCGCTGCTGCCTGCCCAGAGCCTGGTGTTCAGGGTCTGGGAGTGTGCTGCCTTGGAGAGAACCTGCACGAGGGGCTGGTGCACTGAGTGGGCTTGGGGAAGAGCTGCTGCTCTGCATTGCCCACCCAGCGGAGCATGGCCCGCTCCCTCCCCTCGAAGTCCCCACCCTGTCCTGTCCCAGGACCCTCAGTAGGAGAAGTGGGTTCCTGCACGGAGGGTTTGCTCAGCCACCAGCATCCCAGGGTCTGGAGCTTGAGGTAGCTGTCAGGACAGGGAGCCCCTGATGGCATGGCAGCTGGCTGCCCCCATTCCCTCTGTTTATCCACGACCACAGGGATGGGACAGGGGCATGTGTGTGCCTCGGCGTCCCCAAGGGAGGGGGTTCCTCATCTCACCCACAGGGCTCTGCCTTCCAGGGCCTCTGATGTCCCGGTTCCTCTGGGCGGCAGCTGCTGATCCCATCCCCACCGGAACTCCAGCTGCCCTGGGCTTCCCTGGCCTCACCATGAGCCCCTCTCCCCTTCAGGACCCTGTACCTCTGTTCAAGATCTATGTGGCGGAGCTGATCCAGCAGCTGCAGCAGCAGGCACTGTCAGAGCCGGCGGTGGTGCAGAAGAGAGCCAGTGGCCAGTGACCACACAGCTCCTCCATGCCTGACCAACAGGCCCAGCCTTCCCTGCCAGGCCCTTTGCACTGAGGACACAGATCCCGGGGAGCTGTGAGGGCTACCGGTGGGCAGTGGGTGGATCCTGGTTTCGTGTGCTGCCGATGCACCTTCCAGCCCGGGGCCAGCTTGGCAGGGATCCCCAGGAGGCCTGGGCCGCCCAGAGGCTCCTCTCAGGCTGGGCCCCCACGTTTGTAGCAGTGTTCCTTGTGCCTGTGGGGCCGGGAGTGAGTAAAGTCTGGGCCAGGCTGTGTGTGTGTGTGTCTTTGCTTTGAGGACTGGCGTTCTCTTTGGGGATTCTGATTCTGTCACCCCTGCCTTTGCTGCCCCTGAGACCTCGGATGAGCCGTGGGCATTGACTCTGGCTGCCCGTCCCCAGCTGAGCTGCAGAGAGTGAGGTTCGAGTCTGTGTTTTGTGTTTTTTTTTTTTCTTTTCTTTTTTTGAGATGGAGTTTTGCTCAGTCACCCAGGCTGGAGTGCAGTGGCACGATCTCGACTCACTACAACCTCCGCCTCCCGGGTTCAAGTGATTCTCCTGTCTCAGCCTCCTGAGTAGCTGGGATTACAGGCACCCCGCTATCATGTATGGCTAATTGTATTTTAGTAGAGAAGGGGTTTCACCATGTTGGCCAGGCTGGGCTTGAACTCCTGACCTCAGGTGACCCACCTGCCTCGACCTACCAAAGTGGTGGGATACAGGCGCGAGCCACCTCCCCTGGCCGGATTCTGTGTCTTTCTTTCCTCTGGCAGAGGGTCTGGTGTAGCTGGGGGCATCCAGGGGTGCAGCCGAATGAGGCCCATTCCCTCTCCATTGCACATTCCTGCCCTTCTCGAACATTCTTCAGAGCAGGGCAACGGAGGCTGTGGCCTGGCTCTGCAGGGACTGGAAGGAACCAGGAGGGGCAGGCCCTCAGAGGGCCCTGCTGGTGCAGGTGCCTGAGTCAGGAGCCTCTCCCTGGTCAGCACTGTCATGGCGAGTGGTACAGAGGTGGGGGCGACACGAACTTGGGGACCTGCGACCTTGGTGTCCCCTCCTGCTACCTCCCACCTGACCTGAAGGGTGGAGGTATGGCCAGTGGGAAGCCGGGCTGTATACCCTAAGGCATTTCCCACCCTGAGGTTTGGGGGTACCTGACCCTCTCCCCATACCCTTACCTGGAAATCCTGATCCTCCAGACCCATTCGGTTCTCCCAGGGAGCACAGGGAGCGCTCCCCCAGCCGCATGTGCAGAATGACAAGGGGGGTTTATGTCCCCTGAGCCTAAGCCAGCCCCAGCTGGTGGCAGGATGGGGTGAACTGGAGGCAGCTGCCCGACGTGGGCCTGCTGGCTGATTGAGGGGCCCCTGGCTCCCAAGGGGGCTGTGGCAGAGTCCAGAGAGAGTGTGCAGTTGGCCCTGCTGGACTGCAGAGGAGCACGTGGCTCCCAGGGCCACAAGGGGTCACTGGGTCAGGACCTGCCTGGTTCAGAGCCCTAGGAGGGCCCCCGAGGTCTCCGTCCACACTGGGCACCTCTGCCCACATGTCCTGCTGGTCCCCACACCAGCGCCTTCATGTGATGCCCCTGCTCTGTGAACGAGCTTGAAAAAATTTTAGGCTGGGCACGGTGGCTCACACCTGTAATCCCAGCACTTTGGGAGGCCGAGGCGGGTGGATCACGAGGTCAGGAGATAGAGACCATTCTGGCTAACACAGTGAAACCCTGTCTCTACTAAAAATAGAAAAAATTAGCTAGGCGTGGTGACACACGCCTGTGGTCCCAACTATTTGGGAGGCTGAGGAAGGAGAATCGCTTGAACCTGGAAGGCATAGCTTGCGGTGAGCTGAGATCGCGCCACTGCACTCCAGCTTGGGTGACAGAGCGAGACTCTGTCTCAACAAGGAAAAAAAAAAAAAGGCTGGGCGCGGTGGCTCACGCCTGTAATCCCAGCATTTTGGGAGGCCGAGGCGGGGGGATCACGAGGTCAGGAAATGGAGACCATCCTGGCTAACACGGTGAAACCCCGTCTCTACTAAAAATACAAAAAAATTAGCCAGGCGTGGTGGCGGGTGCCGGTAGTCCCAGCTACTCTGGAGGCTGAGGCAGGAGAATGGCGGGAACCCGGGAGGCGGAGCTTGCAGTGAGCAGAGATCGCACCACTGCACTCCAGCCTGGGTGACAGAGCGAGACTCGTCTCAAAAAAATAAAAATAAAAATTATGGCCGGGCACTGTGGCTTACACCTGTAATCCCAGCACTTTGGGAGGCTGAGGTAGGCAGATCACCTGAGGTTAGCAGTTCAAGACTAGTCTGGACAACATAGTGAAGCCCCCATCTGTACTAAATACAAAAAATTAGCTGGGTCTGGTGGCACACACCTGTAATCCCAGCTACTTGGGAGGCTGAGGCAGGAGAATTGCTTGAACCCGGGAGGTGGAGGTTGCAGTGAGCTGAGATTGCACCATTGCACTCCACCTGGGCAACAAGAGCAAAACTGTCTAAAAAAAAAAATTTTATGAAAAAGACAGTGCTCAGCCAGCTCTGTGGGGCCATAAGGCTCAGCCCAGCTGCCCACACCATGAGTGCTGTTCCACGCCCCAGCTCTAACCAGAGTTGGGATGTTCTGGCCACTCCCTGCCCTGCAAAGTTCCCGTGTTCAGCTGTGAACTTAAGCCAAGCCCCCTCCAGCCCCTCGGCCTGCCCCTGACTCCCTGATGGTGTGTGTGTCCAGCACCTCCCAGCTCAGGCCTCGGCGGCTGCCCCTCACTCACCACCTGCTCTTTCCCGCCCCAACCAAGGCCCCAGGGTAAGCAGGGCTCCTGCCAAGGCCCATAGGGCTTCCTGGGTCAGACTGTGGGGGCCCCAAGAGGTTAGGGGCCAGGCTTGGCAATGGGCTGGTAGGCGCTGGCCTCGGTCCCCCTATGGGCCATGGTGGAACGCGCTTATCAGTGTCCTGACCTGTGTTGACTCAGAGTGGTGGGTCTGGGACCAGGCTGCCAGCTGGCCCGTGGGAGGAGCTGCATTTGGCCTCAGCAGGTTACCTCTTCTGCCAGTCACCTTGCTGGAACCCGTGGCTGTTTAGTCCTCCCACAGGGGAGGCCAGGCCGGACTGAGGTGGGGTCTGGGTGTGGCCAGGGCCCTGACTACTTTCTGGTCAGAGGCCACAAAAGTCCTTGACTGAGAAGACGGTAAGAGGCCTTCCGTGAATGCCGGACCCATCCCCCAAGATCAAACCGTGACTCAGGTCTGGGTCAGACCCAGCAGCTGGATCCAGCATGCTATTCTGCCTTCTGGGATGTGGGGAGGGGTTCCAGGGACTGTACCGGCTCCAGCATGTGCGTGGGGAACCGAGAACTGAGCTGGGAGCCTGGGCAGCCAACCTGGGAATGGCTGCCGGCCACCCTTCCCCACCCTCCCTGAGCCCACCCCACCCCTTCCCCCTTCCCCGCGCCCCACCCCACCCCTTCCCCCCTCCCCGCACCCACCCCTTCCCCCCTCCCCGCACCCACCCCACCCCTTCCCCCCTCCCCCCCACCCCTTCCCCCCTCCCCACGCCCCACCCCTTCCTCCCCACCCCCTCCCTGCGCCCCACCCCTTCCTCCCCACACCCACCCCTTCCCCCCCCGCACCCACCCCACCCCTTCCCCCCCACACCCACCCCTTCCCCCCCGCACCCACCCCTTCCCCCCCGCACCCACCCTTCCCCCCCGCACCCACCCCTTCCCCCCCGCACCCACCCCTTCCCCCCCGCACCCCCCCACCCCTCCCCCCACCCACCCACCCCTTCCCCTCCCCGCACCCACCCCACCCCTTCCCCCCCTCCCCGCACCCCACCCCACCCCTTCCCCCCCCTCCCCGCACCCCACCCCACCCCTTCCAGAGCCAGGCCGGGCTGGGGCCACCAGACCCTCCTTCTGCCGTCCTCACCAATCACACCTGTCAGGCTCCTTCCTGAAGTGTCGGACTCCGTCTCTGAGAACGGCCAGTTCTCCCTCACTGAGGCCTGCAGACCCTCAGGCACCTGGAGCGGAAGAGGGATCTGTGCAGAGCAAGATCAACCCCACAGGAGGCAGAGCTGCCCTGGGCCGGCCTGCACCAGCCCCAGCCTCTCAGAGCCCTCAGGGGCCAGGAGTTCCCCACCGTGTGTCCCAGGCTTGGCAGAGGCCATGTGTTTCCATGACAACAGTCAGCCGCGGTGTCGGGCAGAGAATGGGCTGTGGACCTGAGGGTGGACTCCAGGGTGGACCCTCACCGTGGCTATGGGCAGGGATCCCTTGGGGGTAGAAAACTGGAGGCCTGGAAGGGGCGTCAGTGACCCCATCACTGCACATAGAGACGGGGAAGCCAAGGCCAGGAAGGGTTAGGGTGGAATGGATGTGAGGCTGGCCTGAGGCACCCAGTCCCAAGTCCACGTCTGACCCCTGACCCCAAGGGTCTCGCCTGCTTTCTGAGTCCTGCTCAGGTGCACAGAAGCAGTAGGATAGTGGAGGGAAGGGCATGGAGAGCGGGCGGGCCCTCTGGGTCGCTTGGCACCTCTGCTCCTGTCCTGTGCCCCCGTCAGGGTGCTGGGAGCCCAAGGGAGCTGCCGGGAGACTGCTGTGTGTCCTGTGGGCCTGCTTAGGGCTCCGCCTCCACCTTCAGTCCTTGGCCGCCCTCTCCCTCTCACCAGTGCCCGTCTGTAACTCCAGCCCTCTGCCGGCCCCAGGCACGGCCTGGGTTGTGTGGGGCTCCCAGGCTCCCTTGAGTCCCTGTCCCTCCGACACCCACCAGCCACCCAAGCTGGAACCCTGGCCACATGGCCACACCCAGCAGCCTGGGCTCCCGCGCAGTCCTGGCTCCCTCTGCTGCAGTGCCCCGCAGCCCTCCCTAGGCTGGCTCCAGCCCTGGACCATCCTCCCCAACCACTGCTTGCTGTCCCAGGGTGGTGTCCCTACCCACACCCTGTCTCCAGACAAGCTGGTAGCTCTGAGCATGGCATGGGAAGGGCTTCAAGGCTGGGTTCCATCCTGGGACAGGCGGCTTACAACCAGGCCAGTGCGAAGAAGCTTGGAGCCAGACCCAGAGTCCTGGGGGAGCAGCCGCGGCCCGAGAACCCCGGCACCCAGAGTCCTGGGAGAGCAGCCATGGCCGGAGACCCCTGGTGCTAAGTCCTGGGGGAGCAGCCACAGCCCGAGAACCCCGGCACCCAGAGTCCTGGGAGAGCAGCCGCAGCCCGAGACTCCCAGCGCCCAGGCCCATGCCAAGCCCGGTTCCCTGGGACTGGCCCCGAAGTTGCTCTCTTGAAGGTGGATCCCCATGGACCATGCTCCAGGCTCCCCTGGCTCCCGGGTCCCTCTGATGGCCTTGGTAGTGGCCTCCCTGGGCTGCAGCAGCCCAAGGCTCTCGCTTGCTCCTTGCAGCCCTGCAGCTGTTCATCACCAGATTCTGCTCATCAGGTGCTGGGCCTGGACCAGAAAGTGGGACTCAGCTTCCCAGGCTTAGGGGAGGCCTTCGAAGGGGACCTGGCCAGGCAGTGTTGCTGTCAGGGCACTTGGACAAGCCAACACTGTTTCTGGCTGTCACGGGGCTGGGGGCAGGGGGTGGTTCCGGGGATGCTCAGTGCCCTGCAATGCCCAGGATGTCCACGGGTGACGGTTGAGAAAGCTCATCTCCGGACATACGGGAAAGCTTTGCCAGGGGCCAATGCTGGTGCGCCCTGGAGGGAAGAGGCATTCTTGGGACGCAAGAGGGCACTGCAGCCCAGGGGAGAGCAGGTGCAGCCGCAGGTGTGTGACTGATGGCCAGACGGTCTACTCAGTGTGGCCAAAGACCCAGAGTCCTGCCCGGCGGGAACCCGAGGTCCAGGGACCAAGGCCACGGGAGGGGCCTCAGGGGGCTTGTGAGACGGGACTGTGTGAGCACATGCGTGTATTCCATGGGCCTCAGCTAACGAGAGGGTGGCGGAGTGGACTGTGGGTGGAGACAAAGCTTGCAGCCTTTGCCATCTGAGGTGGGAGAGAGCTTGGCTCTGCCCACTAGGGCTGGGAAGTTCTCCCTGCTCCCCCTTCCACTGCTCCCACCCTTTATTTTCCCACCAGACTGGGCCTGGCCCTCAGCCCCTGGGGCAAGCCGGACCTGAAGTCCTCCTCCCAGCAGGGGCTGCAAGGCCAGTGCTTCTGCCTCTGCTGGGGGTCAGACAGGGCACAGCGTGGCCCCAGACAGGCCAGGAGAGGGGCAAGGACCCCACACACTGGACATGAATGAAACACGCGCAAACGCTTAACAGCTGTTGTGGGGACAGCTACCATGCAGCCATGTCCACCTCGTTCCTCCAAGGGGACCCTGGCATGGGCCCACGGGCAGCGCCGCCTGCTCCCTCAGCAGTCAGGAGTGGCTCGGGGGTGGCGGTGTCTAAAGGGGCTGGTTGCCATGGCTACCATAGGGTTCCGAGGCCCGTCATCTGGTCCCTGCCTCAGCCAATCGGCGGCGGGAGCCCGAGCTGCAGCCCAGAGTCACGCTTTTGCCTCCCAGCCACACAGTGGCCAAGAGCAGGGACCTGCTTCCCAGAGTGGCTGAAAGTGCTCGGACGGACGGCCAAGCCCATCATGGCAGACAGCGGGACCGTGGGGCGTGAGCAGGCACACGGAGCCAGGCAGGTGAGGTAAGCCGGGCAGGCGGCCGGGCGGACAGGTGGACGCGCCTCCTCTGCCCATTGTTCTCGCGGCTGCGGCCCTGCCCTTGGCCCACCCCACCCTCGAGCGCGAGCCCACACGCAGCGCCCGCACCCTCACCCTCAGACCCTCTCCGGGTGTCCCAAGGAAGGGTCAGGGGAAGAGACAAAGGGAGCAGGGTGAGGCAGGATGAATCCTGACGGACCTCGGACCCCAAAACCGCCCTGGTGGGTCTTCCACGTCAGGTTTCACATGGAGGCGGCATCAAAGACCCCCGACTGATCCAGGCCGGCGTCCCGGCCACCGCTCCAGGGCTAGGCGACAAGCCATGTCAAGTCGGTGCCGTTTAAGCAGCATTTTTTCGAGAAAAAAAAAAAAGAAACAGAAGCGATAAAAAGAAAAAAAATGTCCACCTATGACAGGGGAAGCGGCCAGCCCGATGGATCAGAAGCGCCAAATCCCATTACTCGGGACTTCAGGGACAGGCCCTGCAAGGGCAGCTGCGATTAAGAGCTTGTCAATGGAGTCTCCTTTAGAGATCAAAGCGGGGCGTGCTTGTGTGTGTGTGCGTGTGCACGTGTGTGCGTGCAGGAGCGGACACCGTGGGGTGACAGCAGAGAGGTCGTGCACCGAAGCACCATGGGGCCCATACGTCGCCGACGCGGCCATCTCCACACTGCTTGTGTCCTTGCTGCCGTGTGCGACGTGTGGGGAGGCGGCTGGGGGCCTGGGCTGGGTACCTGGTCCCAACACCTGCACCCTTTCAAAGGCCTCCACCTCCTGCTAGAGGCCATCCCTTCCCCACGTTCTGCCCAGAGGAGCCCGCAGGGGCCGAGCCGGGTGTGAGGACAGCCGTGGCTGCGTCTCCTCCCCCTGACCACGCCTTGCTGCCCACAGAGGCCTTGAGCTCTCTGTTGGCCTGGCAGGCGCGCCCTGGGGGTTCAAAGCTCCCGTCGACACGATTGTTAGGTTATTAGGTAAACTCTGAGAAGCAAATCTTTTAATCCACTGTGGCTAATCCAGTGCACTTTTGTTTGCCACGACAGACGCTGCGGCAACAAAGGGGCCTGGGGCCCAGCACACACAATCACACACTCAGAACTTGGCCGCAGCCGCAGGGTTCCTAGGCAGCGGAGAGAGACATCTTGGGACAGCCGAGCAGAGGGAGGCAGCAGAGGGCACAGGTGGGCAAGGGCAAAGGCAGCTGCCCGCTGGGGGCCGCACTTCCTCACCTCACCTCCTGTTTAATGTCCCCTTGCCAGCTCGAGGGGGAACCGCTGGGCACTGGGGTGTGCAGGCATCGGGGCCACGGGGGATAGTGGGTAGAAGGACAGATGAGCACCAACGGGGGGGCGGCAGCGCCCAGAGAGGCCTGTGGGATAGAGGCCGTCAGGGCAGGGAAGGGCGTTCAGGTGAGGGAACAGCAGGGACAAGGACTGTGGTCGGTGTGGCAGGGGCAGGAGTGCCCCCAACAAGGACAGGAAGCAGCCTGAGGCTGCCCAGGGAGGTGGGACGTCACCTGCTGCTTCCCGAAGTCAGCGCGAGGCCCCTCGAGGCATGGCCCCTGCACTTGGATGCCACCTTTCTTTGGGAAAACAGCACTGAGGTTGGGGGAGGCGAGCAGGCCCTGCCCTGTGCTCACAATGTGCCTGGGACACCAGACCTGGGCCATGGGCAGCCGTGGGCTCCATCCCGCCACCTGGCCTGTCAGAGAGGGTCACACATGGACCTCTGGGACTGTGAGTCCAGGTCAGAACGATCACTTTGCCGAGGGGGACACTGGCACATGGAGGTGCCTGCTTTGCCCAGGGCTACAGGCTGGCCCAAGACAAGGATGGGCACTCAGGTCTCCTGGGAGGCAGGAGCCAGGCCAGGCCCAACAGTCCCCTGATGTCAGCAGCTCCCGAGTTGGGCAGTGGTGGCCGCTCTCCCCTCCTACTTCCCCAGCCCCTGCGGCCGGGCTGGTGATCAGTGGCTGTTCTGACCAGGCACCCTCCAGGCAGGCCTACTTGACCATATCCTGGTATCCACCTGGCCCCAGTCCCAGCCCCTGGACACCCTGGGGTCCGAACTCTTCAGAAAGGCAGTGCAGGAGGGCTCCCCTCAGGACACTGGGAGGTGTGGACAGTACCCTGGGAAGGAGGGGACTGCCTCTGGGCCACCCGGCTGGCCAGGCCCCCGCCCTGTTGCCAGTGCTTTCCTGTTGGCCTTGGTGTCCTGACCCTTGACCCCTGGAGGCCAGCGGGAATGTGGGGACTGTCAGGTCTGCTGGATGGGGCTGGGCGCAGGCAACGTGGGTGACGGCAGGTCTGGGGCCTGCCCCAGGGGACAAGCATGGACCCCGAGCCAGCTGGGACAAGCACTGTGGCCACAGCAGCTGTTTCTTTTTCTTTTTTTTTTTGAGATGGAGTCTCACTCTGTTGCCCAGGCTGGAGTGCCGTGGCACAATCTTGGCTCACTGCAACCTCTGTCTCCTGAGTTCAAGCGATTCTCCTGCCCCAACCTCCCCAGTAGCTGAGATTACAGGGGCCTGCCACCACACCTGGCTAATTTTTTGCATTTTTAGTAGAGATGGGGTTTCACCATGTTGGCCAGGCTGGTCTCGAACTCTTGACCTCAGGTGATCCGCCTGCCTCAGCCTCCCAAAGTGCTGGGATTACAGGTGTGAGCCACCGAGCCTGGCCACACACAGCACCTGTTTCTTTGGGCCCCTGCCCCACAGCGGCTGAGTGGTTCACCCTCCACCTCTCTGTGGGTGGGTCCTCCTGACCACAGGTGCCCAGCCAATGGTGGGTCCCGGGGGCAGAGGCCATCAGGTCATCCGTGGCCATGGTGACAGTCACATTGACCTGCTATTGGAGCCAGGGCATATGAGGTAGGGCCCTGCTCCCCTTCCCCCAGGCCTCTGCCTTTCGTGGGGACCAGGATCACTCCTGGGGCATCTGCCCTGCGGAGGCAGCTTTGGCTGAAGAGCTACGTGGACAACTGCAAACAGGAAGCATGTTGCAACACAGTTGGATGACACACCTGCCCGACAGGTGTGAGGGTGAGAGGAGGAAGGACCTATCAAGGGGCACATCAGTGCTAAGGGGGCTCCAGATGTGGAGGCCGGGGAGGCCCCAGCCCAAAGTGACACCAACAGCTGGGATGGCCCAGGAAACCCCTGGCAGGGTGTGTCTCTCAGGAAGGTGGCAGAACCTCCATGCCAGGCCCCAGGCCACCGTGGGGTGATGTGGCTGCCATCAGCCGTGACCACTACCCTGCTGGACACAGACACTGCCCAGTGGTCAGTTCCACCTCTCAGGGCCTCAGCCGTGATGCCCGTCTCCCTCCAGTGAGTTAACTTACACAGACCGTTCCACGGGACCATAACTGTTACATCACTGTAGACATTCCTGAACAGGCAAAGAAGAAAACGGAACTTCGTGCTTCTGCTTCCAATAATAACACATGGACCATTTTGAGTCTTCTTGCCCTTTTTTATTTTTATTTTTTTGAGATGGAGTTTTGCTCTTGTTGCCCAGGCTGGAGTGCTGTGGCACGATCTCAGCTCACTGCAACGTCCGCCTCCCAGATTTAAGCAATTCTCCTGCCTCAGTGTCCCAAGTAGATGGGATTACGGGCATGTGCCACCACGCCTGGCTAATTTTGTAATTTTAGTAGAGACGGGGTTTCTCCATGTTGGTCAGGCTGGTCTCGAACTCCCAGCCTCAGGCGATCTGCCTGCCTTGGCCTCCCAAAGTGTTGGGATTACAGGCGTGAGCCACCGCACCTGGCCCAGTGTCAGGTCTTGCTCTCACCCAGACTGGAGTGGAGTGGCACCATCTCAGCTCACTGCAGCCTTGACCTCTCAGGCTCAGGCCATCCTCCCGTCTCAGCCTTCCGTGTACCTGCGACCACAGGCGCACGCCACCATGCCTGGCTAATTAAAAACAATGCTTCTGTAGAGAAAGGGTCTTGCGTTGTTGCCCAGGCTAATCTTAAACTGCTGACTTCAAGTGATCCTCCCGCCTCAGCCTCCCAAAGTGCTGGGATTACAGGTGTGAGCCACTGCACCCGGCCTGCCCAGGCTAATCTTAAACTGACTTCAAGTGATCTGCCCGCCTCAGCCTCCCAAAGTGCTGGATCACAGGTGTGAGTCACTGCGCCCGGCCCACATTTTCTATTTTCACGAAAAGTGCTGCCCCGTGTGCGTGCCCTTGCAGCATGTCTCCGGGGTGTTGCAGCTCCTTGTTCTCTGTCGGGCTTGGGATGGGGGCACAGGCAGCATCTGGCCTCTCCTGTGGGCTTAGAACTGATGGAAAAAGAAGACTCAGGGATGAGAGCTGGGGCTCGCCTTACAGCCTGGAAGGCGGCGGAGGGTGGTGGGGGCTGTGCCTGCGATGGAAAGTGCAGTCCTCCCTCGCCTGAACTGGATGGTCCAAGGCCTCCCTCCCCCTCCAGGGGCCTCCCCTGCCTGCCCACTCCCACCTCTCTCACCTATGGACTGAGCGGGGGGGCAGAGAAGGGGCAGACAGGAAGAGGCTGAACCCGAGGCTTCCCTCAGCCTCCAGAACCCTGGATCAGAACCGTCCGTCCTCTTCCCCCGCTCCCCTTACACTGGTGCAGGGTCGGTGGCTACAGTGTCCATCTCTGCAGCTGGCTGTCTCCACCACACATCGTACAGCGGCAAACACTCCCCAGCTAATGTCCTTGGCGTGTCTTCCAGGGTTTCCTTTGGGTCATTTTTTATAAGTGGTCTTTCTCAGTTAAGTGGATAAACACACTTAAGGCATGAAAACTCACTTTATTATTTTCTTAATTTTTATTTCTTGGAGACACGGTCTTACTCTGTTGCCCAGGCTGGCGTGTAGTGGCTCAATCACAGCTCACTAAAGCCTCCAACCCCTGGGTTCAAGTGATCCACCTGCCTCGGCCTCCCGAGTGGCTGAGACCATAGGTGCGCAACACCACACCCAGTTAGTTTTTAAAAATTGTTTAGTAGAGACAAGGTCTCATGATGTTGCCCAGACTGGTCTTGAACTCCTAAGCTTAAGCGATCCTCTGGCCTTGGCCTCCCAAAGTGCTAGGACTACAGGTATGAGCCACCGTGCCTGGCCTTTTCTTTATTTTTATTTTTTTGAGACAGAGTCTTGTTCTGTCTGCACCCAGGCTGGAGTGCAATGGGGCGATCTCGGCTCACTGCAACCTCCGCCTCCCAGGTTCAAGCGATTATCCCGCCTCAGCCTCCTGAGTAGCTGGGACTACAGGTGTGCGACACCACGCCTGGCTAATTTTTCTATTTTTAGTAGAGATGGGGTTTCACCATGTGGGTCAGGCTGGTCTCGAACTCCTTACCTCGTGATCCACCTGCATCGGCCTCCCAAAGTGCTAGGATTACAGGCGTGAGCCACCGCTCCTGGCCAGCCACTTTATTTTCAAAGTATTCTTTTTAGGCTGGGCATGGTGGCTTGGGCCTGTAATCCCAGCAATTTGGGAGGCCGACGCAGGTGGATCCCTTGAGCTCAGGAGTTAGAGACCGGCCTGGGCAACATGATGAAACCCTGTCTCTAGCAAAAATACAAACAATTAGTGGGGTGTGGTGCACACGCCTGTAATCCCAGTTACTCGGGAGGCTGAGGTGGGAAGATCACTTGAGCATGGAAGGTGGAGGCTGCAGTGAGCCAAAATCATGCCACTGGGCTCCAGCCTGGGCAACAGAACGAAACTCCGTCTCCAAAAACCAACAAACAAAAAGACATACCTTTTACGTCTACATTGAAGAAAATAATTTCATGTCTGCTCTTAAGTGTTTCATTTGGTGCCTAGAAACAAAACCTGATTAAATGTCATCTACAGTCAATCAAATAAAAGCCTTCGTGGCAAACTTGCGCTCGAAGCACAGGGCGTTTGCCTCTTCAAGGAGCTCTGTGAGGAAGGGAGGTGGCTGAACCTCACCCTGCACACCACAGGCCCCCGCGCGCCTCCCTGCTCCTCCTCAGGGCCTTCCTCTACCTCTCTTCTGCCTGGCCTGCCTCTGGTCTCCCCCTACCCCCGCTAGGATCAGAGAATCTCCCCTCCACACCCACACCACAACCTACTTTAGAAGGGCTGCTGCGTTTCCTCCAGGCTTTCTGACTCCCTTCCTGTCCCTGCAGGGGAGGGGCCCCGAGGAGCTGGAGGCCGAAGGACCTTGTTCTGGTCCCAGGGCCTGGGGACACCTGCCACCGAGGGCCAAGAGGAGGATGGACGTGGACACAGACCCGAGAGCCTGGCCTGGCCGCAGCGGCAGCTCTGCAGAACCAAGGCAAGAATTGGGGACCTTGTTGGGAGTCGGGGAGCAGCCCATGGGCCAGCGTCTGAGGTCCTCCTGTCTGTCTGGCCACTCAGGACTCCCTCATCCCTGGAAACTGTGCTTTACCTGGAGGCCACCCACTCTGTCTCCTCTAAGGTTCTGAGGCTGAATGGGCTGGGGGGCTTGCGGGAAGGCCCCAGTGTCCAGCACTGTGGGACCTGGCAGGGTGCCTGAGGCCAGGACCCAGCAGGGCCAAGTGTTGGCCTAACAGTGCAGCTTCGTTCATATCCCCAGCCCCTGCCCACCTGCTCTGAGCATGGTGATGGCCCTGGGAGGTGGGCCTGGGCCCTTGGCAGGCTGGGAACAGCCTAGTGGCTCTTGTCCCATGCTGCCCCCTTTCCCACACAGCGACGCTGGCATCAGACACCATGCTGAGTGCTGGCAGGGGCGAGGACTGGGAGGCTTCCACACATGGTTCCCCATGCAGTCCCACCTGTGGGCATCTGGTGGGGGGTGGGCTGGAGGCTCAGGGAGCCTGGAGCTGGGACTTCTGTGCTTGCCTGGGAGCTCTGAAGGATGAGGCTGGGCATCCAGGGTGACACAGCCCAGGGAAAGACATGGGGGTGATGTGAGAGGTGCCTGGAGGGAGCTGGCGGGCATGGATATGACGGACACGGAAGCACGGAGGCGGGCAAGTGGCCAGACGCATCTAGGGGAAGGTGTGGGGGAGGCGCCGTTAGGAAGGGCCCTGAGGGGCTGTGGGCACCAGGGAGCCTTGGGAGGCCTAAAGCAGAGGGCAGACAGATGAGGGCTGTTGGCTCAGGTGTGGGGCGGATGAGGTGGGGAGCCCTCACCCAACAGGAGGCGAGCTGGTCCTGTGTGGCGTGAACTGCAGCGGTCTCCTCTGTGAAATGGGGGTATAGCTGACCCCAGGCGGCTGCCTGGAGCATCCCGGGAGGTGCCAGGCCCAATAGTGCTCTGGGAAGGACAGGGCCCTGGGCTGTTGTGGAAGGCGGCAGATCCTGGTACTCACATCCTCCTCCTTGGGGAGGGCCTGATGGTCGGCTGAGGCCTGGGTGGAGAGCAGAGGGTTGGTTCTGACAGGGTTGGGCTGGCCAGAGCTGGTGCCGGGGCTGCTGCTGGGGGCCCGTGCCTCTCTGCGGTGGGGTGCCTGGGGCTGTGGCCTCATGCTCTGTGGCCTGCAGGGCAAGTGACACGGATCTGGGCAGCCAGGGTGGCAGGATCGGACTGGCCTTTGGCAGGGCCGCTGTGGAGACAGCCCAGGGGAGGGGGTGCCGGAGTCTGGACACTCCAATGGCCTTGCTCTCGGGCTGGCCTGAGCAGCGGAGGGAAGGAGAACCCTTCTCTGATACTAGATGGTGCCTGGGAGAAATCAAGGCAGAGGGTCTTAGCCGGTGGGCTCTTTGGAGGTTGCGGCTCCTGTCCGGGTGACAGCCACCATATATTGGGGCCTAATGTGTTCCCTGGCGCTGTGAGTCCCGGCTGCCTGGGGACTCAGGAGGGTGGAGCCCACCCCACCTTCCAAGGGCCCTGGCCATCCCTGCCTGCCGACCACCCCACTCCTGCGAGCCTGCTTCCCTCACGGCGGCGGACAGGCCGTGGCGGTCCCCATGGGGTCCTCCTGTCCAGGGCCGGCTGGGCAGGGAGCCTCGAGGCCTGCAGCCCCCTGGCTGCCCTCCGATGTACTGGCGGCAGAAAAGTGCTGCGCCCCACGTGCGCCCGTAGGGGCGCGCAGTCCGCCCAGTGCTCCCCACGGCCGCGGCCATTCCAAGCACCTGCAGCGGCGCCTCTCCCACTCCGCACTCCGGGAAGCCAGAGCATCCCGGGCTCCGCTTCCGCGCCGCCCCTCGGGAAGACGGCGCGACCGCGCCCCCGCCACGCCCCGCCCCCGGCAGGCACTGACCACGCCCCCTCTCCCGCCCACGCAGAGACCCCGCCCCATGCTTCTCACCTCGTCTTCTCGCTTCCGGCCCCGCCCCGCGCCCGAGGCCCCGCCCCACGCTCTTTACCTCTTCTGCTCGAGGCGGGCCCCGCCTTACTCCCTGGTTCCCGCCCCACGCCCGAGGCCCCGCCCCGCGCTCTTCACCTCGTCTTCTCGCTTCCGGCCCCGCCCGCGCCCCGGCCCCGCCCCGCGCTCCTCACCTGTCTCCTCGCTGTCGGCCCCGCCCCACGCGCCTCACTTTATCCTCGCGCTTTGAGCCCCGCCCCGCGCCTGAAGCCCCGCCCCACACCCTTTACTTCGTCCCCGCGCTGCCGGCCCCGCCCCGTGTTGAGGCCCCGCCCCGCGCTCTCACCTCGTCCCCGCGCCCCGGCCCCGCCCCCGCACTTCCGGACGCCGCCGGCGGGGGCGCTCGGGCCTGGGCTTCGGCGCTCTGGCTCGGGCTCCGGCTCGGGAGGCGATCGTGGCCGCTGCCGCTGCCAGAGCCGGCCGGAGTCGGCCCGGAGCCGCGTCCACGCGGAGCGGGCGGGTGGGAGCTGGCGGCTGGGCCCCTGCGGCGCCCCCGCGGCCTGCCCCGCGTCCGCCTCCGGGCCGCCGAGCCGCAGCCGCCGAGATGGGGGCCGCCCCGGGCCGCGCCCCCGCCGGGTCCCGCCCGCCGCGCTGCCGCTGAGCGCATGGGCCGGGCCGCGCCGCGCCGCTCCGGGAGCCGGGCCCGGGGTCCCGCCGCCACCGCGCGCGGGTGAGTAGGGCCGGGCTCCGTGGCGGGCTAGGCCGCGCTAGGCCGGGCGGGCGGGACCCGGAAGCGGCGGGGGGCGCGGGTGGCAGACGCGCGTGGGACCGAGGGGGTGGGCGCGCGGGTAGCTGGGGCCGGGGTGTCCCTGGGCAGCGGGACCGGCGGCGCGGTGGCCGCTTGGAGGTCCGAGGCCTCGGGCGCGTCTCGGGGCGCGGAGCAGCTGCAGGGGCCGCGCATCGCGTGCGGGGGCCCCGGGAGAGCCGGGCCTGGAGCCCTCCCCGCCTCCCAGAAGTCGGCAGGAGTCCGGCTGCCCCGGAGGAGGGCACTCCCGCCCGCCCTCGCCGAGGCCGCGTGCCGGGTCCGGGTCGGGGTTCGGCCTGAGTAGCCGCGTGCTCCGGCGTCCGTACCCTCCAGGTTGATGCCTTGCTGCCCAAACACTGGTCTCTCTCTTGGGTGTGGTTCTTAGATTTTACCCCCGCCCTGCACTTTGGAATTTAGCCCCCCGTGAAACCAGAGCTGCACTGCCTGAGCAGTGAAACTTTCAGCTTGGCATTGAAGAAAGTAGAGAAAAACATGTCAGTTCTCTGGGGATTTTTCTCAGCCCATCTATAAGATAATTTTTTTTTTTTTTTTTTGTAGAGGTGGGGTGTCACTATATTGCCCAGCGGGCGTTGAATTCTTGGCCTCAAGCGATCCACCTGCCTCAGCCTCCCAAGGTGTTGGGACTACAGGGGTGACCACCGTTCCCTCTAAGATAATAATAATAATTATTATTTTTTTGAGAAGGAGTCTCGCACTGTAGCCCAGGCTGGAGTGCAGTGGCTCTGTCTTGGCTCACTGCAACCTCCGCCTCCCGGGTTCAAGCAGTTTTCCTGCTTCAGCCTCCTGAGTAGCTAGGATAACAGGCATGCGCCACCACGCCTGGCTAATTTTTGTATTTTTAGTAGAGACAGGGTTTCACCATGTTGACCAGGCTGGCCTGGAGCTCCTGACCTCAGGTGATCCGCCCACCTTGGCCTACCAAAGTGTTGGGATTACAGGCGTGTGCCACCGCGCCTGGCCCCTTCTAAGGTAGTGTATAAAGGGTTCTTATTGTGCATGTCAGCCCCTTGTTTTTGCTCACACTTTTGTTCTCTGCTTCTTCAGGAAGAATCTCGAGCTTACTTGGATCCACAGGCCCTGTTTTGGAGAAAACACAGTCTAAACCGGCTACCCGAGATACTCAGCAATAGCTCGGTTTCAGTTTTTTTTTTTTTTTTTTGAAACAGAGTTTTGCTCTCGTTGCCCAGGCTGGAGTGCAGTGGCGTGATCTCTGCTCACCGCATCCTCTGCCTCCCAGGTTCAAGCGATTCTCCTGCCTCAGCCTTCCCAAGTAGCTGGGATTACAGGCATGCGCCACCAAGCCTGACTAATTTTGTATTTTTAGTAGAGATGGGGTTTCTGTATGTGGGTCAGGATGGTCTTGAACTCCTGACCTCAGGTGATCCGCCCACCTCAGCCTCCCAAAGTGCTGGGATTACAGGCGTGAGCCACCTCACCTGGCCTTGGTTTCAGTTTTAAGATCTCCATTTGGGGACAAGGATGGGAAAGCATGAAAAACACAGTGTTTTTGTTTGATTTTCAGCTGGTGTTGACTTGTCTTGGATTTCTAGTTTCAGAAAAGCTAAGCAGACTTTTTCGGATTACATTGGTCATTGAGAATTTCAGTGATGGGGGAACAAATTACATGTGAAATAGTAGCTGTGAACCTTCAAGAGTTAAATCAATGGACAGCTGGGAAGATGTCAGAGTCGTGTTGTGTTACTTGCCTCCTCCATGTAAATCAAAATGTCAGAAGTTACGTTTGGATAAAATAAATACCTACACACGTAGGTAGCATTGAGTTTGCTGCCATGGTGCCTGGAGCATATGCCTAAGCAGTGACGAAAGGGATTTTAAATACAGTATCAGACTTGTAGGCATCCCGCCCGTTTTATGGACTCACTTTATTGATGGTAGCTACAGGCTGTGGGCCAGATTCCGTGCTTGCAGGCATTTGATACTGAACTGAGTGAACATGGCTGCTTTATGTGTGGTGTGTACGTGTGTGTACGCTAAATGCTTGGTGTGCTTCCCTGTGGGAACCCAGAGATTTCAGGAATTGGGACATGTTTCAACAACATCAGTAACTTGTGGAGGGGTTCATGTGCTTCCAGGGACACCAAAAAGTCTTCTGTCGGTTGACAGCCAAAAATACACATGATTATAAGAAAATTTTCTTCTGGGCTCTGAAAATTTGGTTCACACATGAATTAAAACATTAGTTTTGGGGCCAGGCAAAGTGGCCTGTCATCCCAGCACTTTGGGAGGCCGAGGCGGGTGGATTGCTTTGAGCTCAGGAGTTTGAGACCAGCCTGGCCAACATGGTGAAACCCAAAATACAATAATTAGCCGGGCGTTGATGGCTCGTGCCTGTCGTCCCCGCCACTTGAGAGGCTGAGGCTGGAGAATTGCTTGAGCCTGGGAAGCTGAGGCTGCAGTGAGAGCTGAGATCGCCCCACTGCAGTCCAGCCTAGGCGACAGAGCGAGACCCTGTCTCAAAATAACAAAAAACAAAACAAAACCCATTAGTTTTGGTTAGAATTTGCTGCTGTTTTCTGTGGTACAGTAGTTCAGCCTCTGTAGAGAGCCAGTGTTTGGCGTCTGTGACAAATGTCTTTCTTTTTCACATGAATGAATTAAATACTTATTGGTGCCTGTTAGTTGCAGGACCTTGTGCTGGGTGCTGTGGGTCCCGCTACTACCAATTATTAACACACAAGACATAAGTCCCTTATGAGAGCATGATGGTGACTTGTGGTTAGCCTCCCTTCTGAGCACTGTCTGGTTAGTCACTTTCCACTTTCCGGTGACTTGGTTCTTCAAGCTAGTGAATGGCAGTACATCTATAACGGTAAGGCTCAGGTGGTCAGGGTGCAGGCCTTCTTTCCTGTGACGGCATCCCAGACAGATGACCATGAGCTAGTGTGGAGGTGCCCACGCTCAGGGTGCTCCCTCCATGCTGATGCGGCTCATGGAGTGGCTGCCGCTGAAGTGGTCTGTGAGCAGCAGGATGTCAGAGCTCACTGGGCCTTGACCTTTAGAGCTGTGTGTTCCTGCTGAGGCCAAGATGACACCCTACCCAGCAGCATTCACACAAAGTCCTTAGCTGCTGAAATGTCACTGGGGGCACATAGGTCGGGTGCGGTGGCTCACGCCTGTAATCCCAGCACTTTAGGAGGCCGAGACGGGCGGATGACAAGGTCAGGAGATTGAGACCATCCTGGCTAACATGGTGAAACCTCGTCTCTACTAAAAAATACAAAAAAATTAGCCGGGCGTCGTGGCGGGCACCTGTAGTCCCAGCTACTCGGGAGGCTGAGGCAGGAGAATGGCATGAGCCCGGGAGGCGGAGCTTGCAGTGAGCCGAGATTGCGCCACTGCACTCCAGCCTGGGCAACAGAGCGAGACTCAGTCTCAAAAAAAAAAAAAAAAGACATTGGGGGGACATAGTTGCAAACCATTCTCCATCTATGGGTGCTTCTTATTTATTTACTAATTTTATTTTATTTTTGCTCCGCCTCCCGGGTTCATGCCATTCTCCTGCATCAGTCTCCTGAGCAGCTGGGACTACAGGTGCCCACCACCACGCCCGGCTAATTTTTTGTATTTTTAGTAGAGATGGGGTTTCACTGTGTTAGCCAGGATGGTCTCGAGCTCCTGACCTCGTGATCCGCCCACCTCGGCCTCCCAAAGTGCTGGGATTACAGGCGTGAGCCACTGTGCCCGGCCTTTTTTTTTTTTTTTTAGAGACAGGATCTTGCTCTGTTGCCCAGGCTGCAACAGAGTGCAGTGGGGTGCAATTATAGCTCACTGCAGCGTTGAACTCCTGGGGTTAAGTGATCCTCTTGCCTCAGTCTTCCAAGTAGCTGGGACTACAGGCATACGCCACCATACCCGGCTAATTAAGAACTTTTTTTTGGTAGAGATTGGGTCTCACTATGTTGCCCAGGTTAGTCTTGAACTCTTGGGCTCAAGGGATCCTCCAGCCTCAGCCTCCTGAGTAGCTGGGACTACAGGTGCGCGACACTACGCCTGGCTCTGTGGATCCTTCTTGCTTCCAGCTGTGAGCAGCTGTTGGCTGGTAAAGTGTGTGCAATGTGAGGAAGTTGGTGTGGGGGACAGATTCCACATAGACAAGGGACAGCAGTGTGGAGTGGTGGCTGGGAGATCCCCCTTGAGTTGGTCCTGGGTTTTAGGGTTTTATTTGTTCCCTGTGACTTGTTCAGCACTCCAGGCTTTTGAACCCAACATGCTTCTCTAAAGCCCTCTCTCCAGCCCGTTTTAGCCAGGACCACTTACATCATGGCAGGCTGTTGTTTCAGTCACCTGCATGGCCGGGTTGAGAGGCATAGCCAGAGCTCCTGGGCTCCTGTAGGACATGGCAGGAAGGACCATAGACCGTGGCAGGGGTTCTGTTGGAGCCCTTATCTACTCTCTTTTGCACACCCCTTGCAGGCTTGTAGCAGCAGCAGCAGTAGTAGCAGCAAATTCTATAGTTCCCTGATGTCTAAGAGGGTGGGTGGTTTGGTTTTCAGCTTAAGGAGTGAAGTCACTGAACTATAGCTTCCTTAGCTAAAAATTGTATTTGCATTTCCTTTTATTCTGTACCTTCTCTGTTCATTAAAGTACCCATTTACTATTTGCTATCTGAATCCTCATCAGAGAGGCTTTTCAGAGTCACGTGCAGCATTCTGACAGAGCATTTTAAGATTGTCTCCAGTGACAGCGTCCGAGCGCCTCTGTGGGCGTGGGTGGTGTCCTTGATCCCTCAGTCGATGGGGCTGAAGGTGACCCATGATTATCTCTTTGAGGCGTGTGTTGAGAGTCGGAGGAACACCCTGCAGTGTGTTCTCATGTGTTGCAAGGTGTACCACGCGTGACGTGATGCAGCAGGCGGAAAACAGTGGCCGTGAGCCTGGAGGACGTGGGGTTCAGAAGACGCCCACCACCTTCGGGGCTGTAGCGCACCTTCCTTTCTCTCTGAGTGTTGGTGGGGCTGGTGGAGCGATTGTCTCCGTCTTACTTGTGAGGGTCCAGCCCTCACTCAGGTTTATACACATAGTCAGGACTAGAGGCAGCTTTCCTTCCTCCGGTCTGCCTGCCTTCCCTGTCCCTCAGCTCTGCAGCTGAGGTGGGAGGTGCTCAAGCTGCCAGCCTCTGTGATGTTCGTGCAGCGAGACTTGTGGGGAGTGGCATTCCCATGTCCTGGGCATCCCTTCTTAGCATGAGAGGCATTCCTGTAGTTGTAAAAGTTTCCAGAAATTGCTTTAAAGTAGAACTATGCTTGTGGCCAAAATATATCTTGATTGAACATTTAAACTGAGTTTCTTGCTTTGAGTTTGAGCGGGAGGGCGTCATCGTGAGTCTTGTCTTGAGAAAACCTCTGGTCGTGTTTCATGGACCCACCTTTCCTAATCCTTGTCCTCTTAATGGTTTCAACAGGACAGATTGATTCACTTTGGAGCTGTAAGTACTGATGTATTAGGGTGCAGCGCTCATTGTTCATTGACGCAGAGTCCCAAAATGAATATCCAAGAGCAGGGTTTCCCCTTGGACCTCGGAGCAAGTTTCACCGAAGATGCTCCCCGACCCCCAGTGCCTGGTGAGGAGGGAGAACTGGTGTCCACAGACCCGAGGCCCGCCAGCTATAGTTTCTGCTCCGGGAAAGGTGTTGGCGTTAAAGGTGAGACTTCGACGGCCACTCCGAGGCGCTCGGATCTGGACCTGGGGTACGAGCCTGAGGGCAGTGCCTCCCCCACCCCACCATACTTGAAGTGGGCTGAGTCACTGCACTCCCTGCTGGATGACCAAGATGGGATAAGCCTGTTCAGGACTTTCCTGAAGCAGGAGGGCTGTGCCGACTTGCTGGACTTCTGGTTTGCCTGCACTGGCTTCAGGAAGCTGGAGCCCTGTGACTCGAACGAGGAGAAGAGGCTGAAGCTGGCGAGAGCCATCTACCGAAAGTACATTCTTGATAACAATGGCATCGTGTCCCGGCAGACCAAGCCAGCCACCAAGAGCTTCATAAAGGGCTGCATCATGAAGCAGCTGATCGATCCTGCCATGTTTGACCAGGCCCAGACAGAAATCCAGGCCACTATGGAGGAAAACACCTATCCCTCCTTCCTTAAGTCTGATATTTATTTGGAATATACGAGGACAGGCTCGGAGAGCCCGAAAGTCTGTAGTGACCAGAGCTCTGGGTCAGGGACAGGGAAGGGCATATCTGGATACCTGCCGACTTTAAATGAAGATGAGGAATGGAAGTGTGACCAGGACATGGACGAGGACGATGGCAGAGACGCTGCTCCTCCCGGAAGACTCCCTCAGAAGCTGCTCCTGGAGACAGCTGCCCCGAGGGTCTCCTCCAGTAGACGGTACAGCGAAGGCAGAGAGTTCAGGTGAGTCCGACGCCAGGCGTCCGCTTTCTGTACTCACCTCCGAGAGCTGGAGAACAAGCCAGGGAAAGGTGCTGATGAGGCGGGCGTTAACCCATACCGGATGTCCTGTTGCCGCTGGGGTTGAATTTTGGTTCTGTTCTTATTTGTGATACTTTTGCATTTGTCATTAGATACTTTTTTATATTTGTAATGTTGAGAATACTTTTACTGAGAACAGACTAAAATATATGACTTTATGAATCATTAGGAACATCGGAATTCTTAGACGTCACAATGACATGTAAACTTTACCCTTCAGCAGTTAAGTCTGTAACCTCTTAAATAGGAGCTGGATCTACCCAGTAGACATGGTCCTTTGTGCTTAATAAAGGGAGGAGTGGACGTTTCAGGGCATCGATAAGAATTGGAGAATTGGATTCTTGCTTTTTTTTTTTTGAGACGGAGTTTCATTTTTGTTGCCCAGGCTGGAGTGCAATGGCACAATCTCAGCTCACTGCAACCTTCGCCTCCCGGGTTCGGGCGATTCTCCTGCCTCAGCCTTCTGAGTAGCTGGGATTACAGGCATGTGCCACCACGCCCGGCTAATTTTGCATTATTAGTAGAGACGGGGTTTCTCCATGTTGGCCAGGCTGGTCTCGAACTCCCGACCTCAGGTGATCTGCCTGCCTCGGCCTCCCAAAGTGCTGGGATTACAGGCGTGAGCCGCCACACCCGGCCAGATTATTGCTTTCATAATGATCTTCTAAGCTTCTTCCTAGAGGCTGAGAAATAGTAGGGGGGACGTTTTACGTGTGGGGAATGGTCAGAGTACTTTGAAAACTTTCTGTGGCTATAGTGGGCATTCCAGGATTAGGCCTTTTTTCCTGCCAACAAAATCTGTTGGTGCCGTTGTGTAGTTCACAGCAGCCCGGACCCTGAGGCGATCCTGGCAGGGCGTGTGGGGTGCGTGTGTTGCCTGGGAGGGAGCAGAGTGGTGCTCAGCCTTGGAACCTGTTTCTTCGTTCTTCCTTCCCCGTGATCCCTGCGTGGTTCCTGAAGGTTTATTTGGCTTTCGGGCTGGCATCTACTGTGCTTGTGAGCAGAGCGCATGCATTTCCCACTCTTTCCCTAGAGCTGGTGACCAGAGGCTCCGGCCTGTGTAACTTTGAAAGCCTGGAATTCATGTGGCCTCTGCTGATCTAATCAAGACTCCGAAAGCACAGTCCCATGTGCTGGGACTCTCCCGAGGAGTTATTAAAAACCCATATTAGTTCTTCAAGCTTACTGTGACACAGAAATTGGCTACTTGCTCATAAACACAGGATTAAACATGTCTAAGGTTAAACTTGTAGTCTAAGTGATACGATTTAAGATGGACTGTCGACTGGGCGCAGTGACTCACGCCTGTAATCCCAGCACTTTGGGAGGCCGAGGCGGGCGAATTACCTGAGGTCGGGAGTTCGAGACCATCCTGGCCAACATGGTGAAACCTCATTTCTACTAAAAATACAAAAATTAGATAGGCGAGGTGGCGCATGCCTGTAATCCCGGCTACTCGGGAGGCTGAAGCAGGAGAATCGCTTGAACCTGGGAGGCAGAGGTTGCAGCTAGCCTTGGTTGTGCCATTGCACTCCAGCCTGGGCAACAAGAGGACAAGAGCGAAACTGTCTCAGGAAAAAAAAAAAAAATGGACTTTCTAGGTTAATTTTTTTATTTTTTGAGACGGAGCCTTGCTCTATCGCCCAAGCGGGAGTGCAGTGGCGCCATCTCTGCTCACTGCAAGCTCTGCCTCCCGGGTTCATGCCATTCTCCTGCCTCACCCTCCCGAGTAGCTGGGACTACAGGCGCCCGCCACCACGCCCGGCCAATTTTTTGTATTTTTAGTAGAGATGGGGTTTCACCGCGTTAGCCAGGATGGTCTCGATCTCCTGACCTCGTGATCCGCCCACCGCAGCCTCCCAAAGTGCTGGGATTACAGACGTGGGCCACCACACCCAGCCTTTTTTTCCTTTTGCTCATTGTCTTTAGCCAAGTGCTATTTAGCAAGCATTTTAGGACACAATATGCCACAAAGTTATCCTGTTTAGTAAGCCTGGTATAACTGAGAGTTGAGTTTCTTTTTTTTTGAGATGGAGTCTCGCTCTGTCACACAGGCTGGAGTGTAGTAGCATTATCTCACTATCTCAGCTCACTGCAACTTCTGCCTCCTGGGTTTAAGTGATTCTCTTGCCTCCCAAGTAGCTGGGATTACAGGTGTGTGCTACCAGGCCTGGCTAATTTTTGTATTTTTAGTAGAGACGGTGTTTCGCCACGTTGGCCAGGATGGTCTCGAGCTCCTGGGCTCCAGTGATCTCAGCCTCTCAAAGTGCTGGGATTACAGGTGTGAGCCACTGCACCTGGCTGGTTATTTTTTTTTTACCTGTTTTTTTTGTTTGAGATGGAGTCTCGCTCTGTCGCCCAGGCTGGAGTGCAGTAGTGCAATCTCAGCTCACTGCAACCTCTGCCTCCTGGGTTCAAGTGAGTCTCCTGCCTCAGCCTCCCGAGTAGCTGGGATTACAAGTGTGAGCTACCATGCCCAGCTACTTTTCTGTATTTTTAGTAGAGATGGGGTTTTACCATATTGGCCAGTCTGGTCTTGAACTCCTTTCCTCAAGAGATCCGCCCGCCTCAGCCTCCCAAAGTGCTGGGATTCCAGGTGTGAGCCACTGCGCCCGGCGCTGGCTGGTTATTTTTAAGATGAGACTGAAGTTGAGGGCTGGGCTGCAGGAAGAAAATGAGCTCTGTTCTGATTTCTGCCGTTAGAACCCCAGTGCCTCCCTCCCAGCTACTCTTCAGTTCTTGGCTGCGAGCAGTAGCTTTGCCGTCTGTCCTTGGTTTGCTGTATTTGTAATAAGCAACCTTTGCTATGAAATTAGTGGAATACATTGGCTTCTCCTGTCTAATTTTGTGTAGCTGTGTCTACACAGTTTGGGTCCTAACTTGCCTGCTCTGGGGCTGCTGGTGGCAGAGGACCCTGGGGCTTGGGAGTCCTGTCTGCGGTTGAATCATCTCTGTGGGAGGTGGCCTGTGGTGCAGCCTTGTGGCTTGAAGATCTCTGATGTTGGAATGGTTGCTTGTCAGCACGGACAGGGCATGAAGTCCAGGCTGTGTTCCTCACATTTGGACCATTCTCTTTGTCCTGCCAGGTGTGGGTGAGGGTGCACTAGGTTGGAAGTCGTGGAAACCCACCCACCTGAGCCCAACCCTGAAGGGCACTGTTGAGGCAGAGCCTCAGGTGTGCCTCAGTCAGGGCCTGGCACCTTTGCTTTGTGCCAGTGTGACTTTGCCTGCCTGGTGGGTGGCTTCGTGGGCTTTGTGTTGGAGGTGGCTGCTGCAGTGACCTTGGGCTCTGGGCTCTGGTTTACAGATGCTTCCCGCAGCTCTGACGGACGGGCCTGCTGTTGCTCTGAGGAGGGCACCTGTGCCGCTGTGTCCTGTCTGTCTCAGCACAGTCATGGTGCGTGTGCTGGGGGCTGTGCAGCAGGGCCACTTCTGAAGGAAAGTGGGGTTCTCCACCCAGACAGACGGCTGCTCCCCAGTGGGGAGCTGGGGGTGGTCCTCCAAAGAAAGGCTGCGGGTAATGCAAAGGGAAAAGGAGCGTGGGTACTGAACAGGCAGCTGGTGAGCATTACTACCACAACAGGGCCTGGAGCTTAGGCCTCACGTGTTAGGGGATGCATTTCCTGTGGAGAGCCGGTTAGTCGTCCCGGTGTGTCCGGAATTGGTGGGTTCTTGGTCTCACTGACTTCAAGAATGAAGCCGCGGACCCTCGCCGTGAGTGTTACAGTTCTTACAGGCGGCGTGTCCGGAGTTTGTTCCTTCTGATGTTCAGATGTGTTTGGAGTTTCTTCCTTCTGGTGGGTTCATGGTCTCGCTGGCTCAGGAGTGAAGCTGCAGACCTTCGCGGTGAGTGTTACAGCTCTTAAGGCAGCGCGTCTGGAGTTGTTTGTTCCTCTCGGTGGGTTTGTGGTCTCGCTGGCTTCAGGAGTGAAGCTGCAGACCTTCGCAGTGAGTGTTACAGCTCATAAAGGCAGTGTGGACCCAAAGAGTGAGCAGCAGCAAGATTTATTGCAAAGAGAGAAAGAACAAAGTTTCCACTGTGTGGAAGGAGACCCAAGCAGATTGCCACTGCTGGCTCGGGCAGCCTGCTTTTATTCTCTTATCTGGCCCCACCCACATCCTGCTGATTGGTGGAGCTGGTAGAGCCGAGTGGTCTGTTTTGACAGGGCGCTGATTGGTGCGTTTACAATCCCTGAGCTAGACACAAAGGTTCTCCTTGTCCCCACCGCATTAGCCAGATACAGTGTCGACACAAAGGTTCTCCAAGTCCCCACCAGAGTAGCTAGATACAGAGTGTCGATTGGTGCATTCACAAACCCTGAGCTAGACACAGGGTGCTGATTGGTGTGTTTACAAACCTTGAGCTAGCTACAGAGTGCCGATTGGTGTATTTACAATCCCCTAGCTAGACATAAAGGTTCTGCAAGTCTCCACCAGAGTAGCTAGATATAGAGTGTCGATTGGTGCATTCACAAACCCTGAGCTAGACACAGGGTGCTGATTGGTGTGTTTACAAACCTTGAGCTAGATACAGAGTGCCGATTGGTGTATTTACAATCCCCTAGCTAGACATAAAGGTTCTCCAAGGCCCCACCAGTGTAGCAAGATACAGAGTGTCGATTGATGCATTCACAAACCCTGAGCTAGACACAGGGTGCTGATTGGTGTGTTTACAAACCTTGAGCTAGATACAGAGCGCCGATTGGTGTATTTACAATCCCCTAGCTAGACATAAAGGTTCTCCAAGGCCCCACCAGAGTAGCTAGATACAGAGTGTCGATTGATGCATTCACAAACCCTGAGCTAGACACAGGGTGCTGATTGGTGTGTTTACAAACCTTGAGCTAGATATAGAGTGCCAGTTGGTGTATTTACAATCCCTTAGCTAGACATAAAGGTTCTCCACGTCCCCACCAGACTCAGGAGCCCAGCTGGCTTCACCCAGTGGATCCCGCACTGGGGCTACAGGTGGAGCTGCCTGCTAGTCCTGCGCCGTGCGCCTGCACTCTTACCCCTTGGGTGGTCGATGGGACCGGGCGCGGTGGAGCAGGGGGCTGCACTCGTCGGGGAGGCTCCGGCGGCACCGGAGCCCACAGAGGGGGTGGGAGGCTCAGGCATGGCGGGCTGCAGGTCCTGAGCCCTGCCCTGCGGGAAGGCAGCTAAGGCCTGAAGAGAAATTGAGCACAGCGCCGGTGGGCTGGCAATGCTGGGGGACCCAGTACACCCTCTGCAGCCGCTGGCCCAGGTGCTAAGCCCCTCATTGCCCGGGGCCTGCAGGGCCGGCCAGCTGCTCCTAGTGCCCGGCCCGCCAAGCCCACGCCCACCCGAAAGTCCAGCTGGCCCGCAAGCGCCGCACGCAGCCCTGGTTCCCGCTCGCGCCTGTTCCTCCACACCTCCCTGTCAGCTGAGGGAGCTGGCTCTGGCCTTGGCCAGCCCAGAAAGGGGCTCCCACAGTGCAGTGGCGGGCTGAAGGGCTCCTCAAGTGCCGCCAAAGTGGGAGCCCAGGCAGAGGAGGCGCCGAGAGCAAGCGAGGGCTGTGAGGACTGCCAGCACGCTGTCACCTCTCACCGGGGTGGAATTTGCGTGGAGGAACGTGTCAGGAGGGCCAGGCCTCGGGTGCTGACCCCTCTGTCCTGGGGGCTGCTTTGCCTGCATCTCTGCCACAGTCCCTCATCCCCTGCAGTGGGGCTGCTGCGGTCCAGCACGGCCACAGGCGTCCAGTTCCCCTGTGGGAGGCCTGGGTGCGGGTCCTTGTTGGTCCGTGCGTGAGCCGTGTGGTGGTTTCACATACTTGATTTGAGGAAAGTGAAGTGTTCTGCTTAGGTGTTTGTCTCAGCCTAGGAAAGAGCTCCATTCCTGGCCCTTCTCTGCATTTGTCCCACTCACCCGCTGTCATTTTGAGCGCCTGGGCCAAGGTTTCATGGGGTTCCTCCCTGCCTCCCCGGTTCTGCCTCTGTGGGAACACTTTCTGCACCTTCGGGTCTTTGTTCCCATTGTCAGTGGAACTTTGAACAGAGCTGGCTGGTTCACCTCGTCATTTCAGCGGTGTAGATCAGCAGGCAGGTTCTGCTGTTGACTGAGTGCTGGGCGGGAGGCCCAGGGCCTGTACTCCCAGGCCGGCGGGCTCAGGCTCTGCTCCTCTTCAGGGTGGCTTGGCCCACCAGGCGGCCTTCAGGGCTGGCCTTGCATGCGCCTGCCAGGTCCGCTTGGTCAGGCCCGCAGTCCCCTCACCACTGGCCCCTTCTGTTGACTGCCCTGACCTTCCTCGCTGGCTGGGGACAGGGTCTTTCTAGATATTTTCGTGTGTCTTCCCGGGCCAGTCCAGTGATGCATTTATGGATAGGGCTGGTCAGTGTGGCTGTGGCCAGAGAGTGGATGACAGACATGTCCACAGCAGGAGCAACATGGTGGCTTGTCTTGGGCTCCTGGTTCGTGGAGCTGCCCAGAGGACTGGTGGGTCCTTTCAAGGTGGGCAGCCAGCACTTGCTGTTCAGGTTCCCGCAGGGGTGCGTGAGGAACCGTCTGACCTGCTCATTAGTTTATTGACTGTGTTTCTGGTAATGGCCTAAAAGGTTAAGAGAAGAAATGGTTAAAAAAAAAAAAAAAAAGAAGAAGAGAAAGAAAGGGCCCAAAATGTGTACAGAGTTGTCTGTGGAGGACTGGTTTTGGGTTTCCGTGTCAGTTGGATTTCAGGCGGTGGTGCTGTTGAAGGTGCCCGGCTGCAGAGGGGCTGTGTTGCAAGGGTGAACTCTGCTTCCTGTGCAAAGGGTGTGGCCCAGGGAGGGGTCGCCCCCAGGCTTGTCTTGTTAAGGGGACCTCTGCTGTGGTGCAGAGGGAGCAGAGGTGCTTGTGAGCCATACTGCCGGTTGCGTGGGCTCCCCTTGCCTGGGTGTGGGAGGCTTTCTAGTCTCCTTTGGGGTATTTGCTTCCCCTCTTTGAGCAGATCTAAAGAGAATTTTTTTTTTTTTTTTAAGACAGAGTCTTGCTCTGTCACCCAGGCTGGAGTGCAGTGGCACAGTCTCGGCTCACTGCAGCCTCCGCCTCCCAGGTTGAGGCAGTTCTCCTGCCCCAACCTCCCCAGTAAGCTGGGGTTATAGGCACCCGCCACAATGCCTGGCTAATTTTTTTTTTTTTTTTTTTTTGAGATGGAGTCTCGCTCTATCGCCAAGGCTGGAGTGCAGTGGCACAATCTCAGCTCACTGCAACCTCCATCTCCTGGGTTCAAGCGATTCTCCTGCCTCAGCCTCCTCAGCAGCTGGGACTACAGGCGCGTGTCACCACGCCCCGCTAATTTTTTTTGTATTTTTAGTAGAGATGGGGTTTCACCATGTTAGCCAGGATGGTCTCGATCTCCTGACCTTGTGATCCGCCCACCTCAGCCTCCCAAAGTACTGCGATTACAGGCGTGAGCCACGGCGCCCAGCCTGTTTTTGAGACCAGGCTGGCTGGTTTTGAACTCCTGACCCCAAGTGATCTGCCTGCCTCGGCCTCCCAAAGTGCAGGGGTTGCAGGTGTGAACCACCACGCCCAGCCCAAAGAGAAATTTTTTTGTTTGTGGATGTCCAAGGAAAACTTTAAAAATGATTCCTGGCCAGGCATGGTGGCTCACGCCTGTAATCCCAGACTCTGCTGGACTCTGCCGGTGCTCTGCTGGACTCTGTCACCACAGCACCAGCTTGCATCCCACTTTTTTTTTTCCCCCAAGATGGAGTTTCGCTCTTGTCTCCCAGGCTGGAGTGCAGTGGCACGATCTCGGCTCACTGCAACCTCTGCCTCTCAGGTTCAAGTGATTCTCCAGTCTCAGCCTCCCGAGTAGCTGGGATTACAGGTGCGTACCCCCACTCCTGGCTACTTTATGTATTTTTAGTAGAGACAAGGTTTCGCCATGTTGGCCAGGCTGGTCTCGAACTCCTGACCTTAAGTGATCCGCCCACCTCGGCCTCCCAAAGTGCTGGAATTACAGGCGTGAGCCACTGTGCCCAGTCCATCTTGTATTTTTATGCAGCTGTCAGTGGGCAAGGACTCCAAACATATTTTTTCTCTTCCTTAGCCACGTAAAGCTCCATAGTCTCAGACAGGTTTCAGCAGAGTCCACGAAAGTATCTGTAGTTGCCTGTCAGGCCAAAGGATTCTGGAACCGAGAGGCCCCTTTGACTGGGTGGACCTCAGTCCCGAGCTGTGTGGGTGGGTTGTGAAAGGGAAGCACTTTGCAGACAGCCAGTGGCAGACGTGCTGACGAGACTGTGTGCCTGGCCCTGGTGCTGGTGCTGACCTGCAGCAGCTGTTTCTGGAGGGCTTGGAGCAAGTGTCCCTGTGGGCCCGTGTGGCCCTTCTTGGAACTGAGCCGTAGCCGTGACTGGCTGCCTGGCACCCCAGCCCATTCTCACATTTTGTGCCAGTGTCACAGATTTGAATTGATGCACACGCTCCGGTTCTGCTCATCCTTGTCAAACGCAGACGTCATCTGTAGCAGCGTACCCTGCAGTTATCGGAGGTGGGGGCCAGGCTGGGCCATGGTGGCTGTCAGGGAGAGAGGGCCGCCTGTTGGCTCTTTCTTGGGCCCCTCCGCTGCCTACTTGCGCGTGTGGAGGGCAGCAGCTTCGCCTCAGTTTCCACGTGTCACATCTGTGAGAATAACCACTCAGGGTCCTCTCAGAACCCATTAGCTCCAGAAGGTGTTTGGTCTCTCCACTCCCTGAAAGATGGAGACTGGTCACAGGGCTCTGTGAAAACACACACAGCTCCACCATACTGCTATGGCGTCCGGGGGGCCCCCAGAGGCCGCATGCCCGGCTGAGTGTGCATAGGGCCCAGACTCCATGCCCTTCTCCTCCAGCAAAGTACCCTGGGCCCTGTCCGGAGTTGGACTCTGGCTTGTGTGGATTGCATCCTCGGCCCATGGGCCTCCTTCGTGATCCGTTGAGGCATCTGCTGGCAAATGGGCTCAGCTCTTGGCTCAACCGCTGGCTGGGTGGCCAGGTGGCCGGGTGGCTGGGCGTCCGGGTGTCCGGGTGTCCGGGCAGGCGCTGTCCTCGCTGTGAGCTGCAGTGGGCTGCTTGGTCCTGGGCCCTGCTCATGGCACTCACCCTCCTGCCTCCTTTGAGGTTGCTCCAGTGCTTTTTTTTTTTTTTTTGGTTTTGACCCACCCTGGATCTTTACTAGCTCACCTGTAGTCTATGGGATTGGTGTCTGCCCCTAAACAAACATTTAAAATAACCCTAAGGAGTGCTGCTTGTAATAGTCCAGCAAATAGGATGACTTGAATGCCCAGTGGCAAGCTGGTTGGTTACACAGGCATTTTTTTTCTGTACAGTTGGATATGTGGGCTTTTAATTTTTTTCTTTGTTTTTCTGTATTTTCCAAATTCCTATAACAGCATGTTTATAATTAGAAAGTATATTATTAAAAGAATAAAAGCTTTATAATATGCAGCTATTCAAAAGCACATTTTTTCTTTAAAAAGGATACACGTAAATGTGTCTTTTTTTTTTTTTGAGATGGGGTCTTGCTCTGTCACCCAGGCTGGAGTGCAGTGGTGTGATCTTAGCTCACTGCAACCTCTCCCTCCCAGGCTCAAGAGCTGCTCCTCCCTCAGCCTCCCCAGTAGCTGGGATTACAGGTGCCCACCACCACGCCGAGCTAATTTTTTTGTGTTTTTAATAGAGACGGGGTTTCACCGTGTTAGCCAGCATGGTCTCAATCTCCTGACCTCGTGATCCACCCGCCTCGGCCCCCCAAAGTGCTGGGATTACAGGCGTGAGCCACTGCGCCTGGCCCACACCTAGTTAAGTTCTTGTATTTATGTTTTTTTTTTTTTTTTTGAGGCGGAGTCTTGCTCTGTTGCCCAGACTGGAGTGCAGTGGTACAACCTTGGCTCACTGCAACCTCCGCCTCCTGGGTTCAAATGATTCTCCTGCCTCAGCTTCCTGAGTAGCTGGGATTACAGACATGCGCCACCACACCTGGCTAATTTTTGTATTTTTAGTAGAGATGAGGTTTCACCATGTTGGCCAGACTGGTCTTGGACTGACCTCGTGATCTGCCTGCATTGGCCTCCCAAAGTGCTGGAATTACAGGTGTGAGGCAACGCGCCCAGCTGGTGTCTGTTCTTTTAGGGACACCAGCCCTCTTGGGTCAGGGTCCCACCTTTACGTTCTCATCTAACAATAACACTTCCTTAACTTCAAGCACAGCCACGTGGTGGTCAGGGCTGACACATATTAATTGGGCAACACGGTTCGGTCCTTAGTGCCTTTTCTGAGTAACGTGCTCACTGCTATCTTGTGTCCACTGGCTCTTTGAGAGCTCTGCTGCTCTCCTGTCTCACCCCCCGCCCTGAGGTGTTCATGCTTGGTGCTTTCACTTCTGAGCCAAGTGGGTCAAGCATTTTCTTTTTTGAGACGGAGTTTTGCTCTCGTCCCCTAGGCTGGAGTGCAATGGCACGATCTTGGCTCACTGCAACCTCCGCCTCCTGGGTTTAAGAAATTCTTCTGCCTCAGCCTCCCGAGTAGCTGGGATTACAGGCATGCGTCACCACGCCCAGCTAATTTTTGTATTTTTAGCAGAGACCAGGTTTTACCATGTTGGCCAGGCTGGTCTCGAACTCCTGACCTCAAGTGATGCACCTGCCTTGGCCTCCCAAATTGCTAGGATTATAGGCGTGAGCCACCATGCCTGGCCATTTTCTTTCCTGTACAGTTTTGTGTGTTTGTTTTTGAGTTAATAATGGCTGTTTTTTTTTCATTTGATTAAATACTTTACTTTCCAACTTAAATCTTCCCATATTCTTCAGCTCAATAGAGTGCTTGTGAATATTCTCCTCAGTGTAAAACCTGTTGGGTAAAGTATTTTTTCTCTGGAAGACATGTGTCCTGAAGTCTTCCATATTCCCACTCTGGTTGAAACAGTTACTCTTTAGGCATCCTGTGGTGCTGGGTGCTGTGGCGCTGGTGTGTATGGTACTGGGTGCTGTGTAACTGTGCGCAGGGGTACTGGGTGCCGTGTAACTGGGCGCAGGGGTACTGGGTGCCGTGTAACTGGGCGCAGGGGTACTGGGTGCCGTGTAACTGGGCGCAGGGGTACTGGGTGCCGTGTAACTGGGCGCAGGGGTACTGGGTGCCGTGTAACTGGGCGCAGGGGTACTGGGTGCCGTGTAACTGGGCGCAGGGGTACTGGGTGCTGTGTAACTGGGCGCAGGGGTACTGGCATGCCGTGTAACTGGGCGCAGGGGTACTGGGTGCTGTTATTGGGTGCCGTGGTACTGGCATGCTGTGTAACTGGGCGCAGTGGTACTGGGTGCTGTTATTGGGTGCCGTGGTACTGGGTGTTGTGTTATTGGTGCCATGGTACTGGTTTCTGTGTTATTGGCATGCAGTGGTACTGGGTGCTACGTTATTGGTGTGCCGTGGTACTGGGTGCTTTGTTATTGGCATGCTAGGTACTGAGTGCTATGTTATTGGTGTGCTGGGTACTGGGTGCTGTGTAATTAGTGTGCCGTGGTACTGGGTGCAGTGTAATTAGCGTGCTGTGATACTGGGTGCTGCATTATTGGCATGCCGTGGTACTGGGTGCTGTGTTATTAGTGTGTCCTGGTACAGACTAGTGGCTGAGGTGCGCCTTTGTGGAGATCTGAGTGTGACGTAAGTAGAGGCACTAGCGTGAGAGCCCATCATGCAGTGTCAGGCTTGCACCTTTACTTGGAAATTCCATTAGCTTTGGAATTTATAGCTTCGTGGTGCAGTGTGGAGTTATGTTGGAGATACCATAAAGATAAAGCATTTCCATGGTGAACAAAAAAGTTTACAAATAAAAGCAGTCCAGGCCGTTTTTATTTTGGCTTTGTTATGTGTCCACTTACGGCTGTGCATTCTATACGCCAATGGGAGTGTTTGATACATTCTCATGAGTTGGTTGCGTTTGGTTCATTTGGGTAAAGTGAAACTCCTTTTAAAAGAAGCAGAAAAAAATTAAATATCTCATAAAAATAAAGATTTTCTATTTTTGCCTCAGAGTGTTTCTCTCCAGTGAGTGGTGTGTAATTAGTGTGCCATGGTACTGGGTGGTAATTAGCGTGCCATGGTACTGGGTGCTGTGTAATTAGCGTGCCATGATACTGGGTGGTTTGTTTTTGGCATGCCATGGTGCTGGGTGCTGTATTATTGGCATGCTGTGGTACTGGGTGCTGTGTTATTGGCGTGTTGTACTGGGTACTGTGTTATTGGCATGCTGTGGTACTGGGTGCTATGTTATTGGTGTGCTGTGGTATTGGGTGCTGTGTAATTAGCATGCCATAGTACTGGGTGCTGCATTACTGGCGTGCTGTGCTACTGGGTGCTGTGTTATTAGTGTGCAGTGGTACTGGGTGCTGTGTTATTGGTGTGTTGTGGTACTGGGTGCTGTGTAATTAGCATGCCATGGTACTGGGTGCTGCATTATTGGCATGCCGTGGTATTGGGTGCTGTGTAATTAGCATGCCATGGTACTGGGTGCTGGGTTATTGGCATGCTGTGATACTGGGTGCTGTGTTACTGGTGTGCTGTGGTACTGGATGCTGTGTAATTAGCGTGCCATGGTACTGGGTGCTGTGTTATTGGCATGCCATGGTACTGGGTGCTGTTATTGGTGTGCCATGGTACTGGGTGCTGTTATTGGTGTGCCATGGTACTGGGTGCTGTGTTATTGGTGTGCCTTGGTACTGGGTGCTGTGTAATTAGCATGCCATGGTACTGGGTACTGGGTGCTGTAGTACTGGGTGCTGTTATTGGCATGCCATGGTACTGGGTGCTGTGTTATTGGTGTAATGTGGTACTGGGTGCTGTGTTATGGGCATGCTATGGTACTGGGTGCTGTGGTACTGCGTGCTGTGTTATTGGATGCCATGGTACTGCATGCTGTGTTATTGGTGTGCTGTGGTACTGGGTGCTGTGTTATTGGCATGGTATGGTACTGAGTGCTGTGTTACGGGCATGCTATGGTACCTGGTGCTGTGTTACTGGTGTGCTGTGGTACTGAGTGCTGTGGTAGTGGGTGCCATGGTATTGGGTGTGCTGTGGTACTGGGTGCTGTGTTATTGGCATGGTATGGTACTGGGTGCTGTGTTATGGGCATGCTGTGGTACCTGGTGCTGTGTTACTGGTGTGCTGTGGTACTGGTGTTATGTGCTCATGCCAAAAGAACTTGAAGGAGAGATGAGTTGGGTTTAGAATTTAGGTTGGGTGGCACCTCCCCATAAATTTGGAGGAATTGCACCATCACCTTCTGTTTTTCTGAGCTGCACTGGAAAGATCTGGCTCCATTCTCTTCATACGGTGTGGATGGGGCTTTTTTTCTTCCCTCCAGACATTTTTTGGATGTTTTCTTTATCAACAGTGTTATTTCATAATATTGTGTTTTGCTTGGGGCTTTTTTCTTTCATTGTGCTGAAGAAATTTGTCCTTTAATTCTGGACTTTAAAAAATGCTATTTGTTTCTTTTCTTTTTTTTTTTTTTTTCTGAGACGAGTCTGGAAAAAAAGGCTCGAGCGATCCTCCTGCCTCAGCCTTCAGAGTAGCTGGGACTATAGGCACCAGCACACCCCACTGATTTTTTTTTTCGAGATGGAATTTCGCTCTTGTTGCCCAGGTTGGGGTGCAGTGGTGCGATCTCGGCTCACCGCATCCGCTGCCTCCCGGGTTCAAGCAATTCTCCTGCCTCAGCCTCCTGAGTAGCTGGGATTACAGGCATGCGCCACCACACCCAGCTAATTTTGTATTTTTAGTAGAGATGGGGTTTCTCCATGTTGGTCAGGCTGGTCTCAAACTCCCGACCTCAGGTGATCCGCCTGCCTCGGCCTCCCAAAGTGCTGGGATTGCAGGTGTGAGCAGTCGCACCTGGCCCACCTCTCTAATCTTTTTTTACAGTTTTTTGTAGAGACAAGGTCTCCCTATGTTGCCCAGGCTGGTCTCAAGCTCCTGGCCTGGAGCAGTCCTCCTACCTTAGTCTCTCAGAGAGTTGAGATTTCAGGTGTGAGCCATTGATTGCATCCGGCCAGAAATGTTATTTCTTTGATAATTCCTTCTCTCCCTCTTTACCATTTCTCATTTTAGAACTTATTTGAGACCTTATGTAGATTTTGGGCCATTTAGAGTGATCCTTTAAATTTTAAATCTTTCATATATTTTGCATTTCTTTTTGTTGTGTTTTCGTATCTTTTCAATACATTTTTTCCTGCCCTTGCTTTCTGAATATACACAAAAAGTTATCCTTTTTTTTTTTTTTTTTGGTTTAGATCAACATTGTTTAGATCAAAATCTTTCTGGAGATGTTAAGATGTTAAGTGTAATTTTTTTTTCTTTTTTTTTTTTTTGAGAAGGAGTCTCGCTCTGTCGCCCAGGCTGGAGTGCAGTGGTGCGATCTCAGCTCACTGCAACCTCCACCTTCCGGGTTCATGCCATTCTCCTGCCTCAGCCTCCCTAGAGCTGGGACTACAGGCGCCTGCCACCACGCCCAGCTGATTTTTTGTATTTTTAGTAGAGACGGTGTTTCACTGTGTTAGCCAGGATGGTCTCCATCTCCTGACCTCATAATCCGCTCACCTCGGCCTCCCAAAGTGCTGGGATTACAGGCATGAGCCACTGTGCCCGGCTTTTTTTTTCTTCTTGAGATAGTCTTGCTCTGTCATCCAGGCTGGAGTGCAGTGGTGTGATCTCAGCTCACTGCAGCCTCAACCTCCTGGGCTCAAGAAATTCTCCCACCTTAGCCTCCTGAGTAGCTGGGACCACAGGTGTGCCTCACTGTGCCTGGGTAATTTTTTATTTTTTTATTTTTTATTTTTAAATTTTTTTTGAGACAGAGTCTCGCTCTGTTGGCCAGGCTGGAGTGCAGTGGCACAATCTCGGCTCACTGCAACCTCCGTCTCCCGGGCTCAAGCAATTCTCCTGTCTCAGCCTCCTAAGTAGCTGGGATTATAGGCGTGTGCCACCACCCCTGGCTAATTTTTATATTTTTATTAGACTCAGGGTTTCTCCATGTTGGCCAGGCTGGTCTCAAACCCCTGACCTCAGGTAATCCGCCTGCCTTGGCCTCCCAAAGTGCTGGAATTAAAAGCGTGTGAGCCACTGCGCCTGGCTTGTTTTTTTAAGTTTTTATTATTTTAATTTCTTTTATTGTTATTTTTAATTTTTATTAACTTTATTTTATTATTCTATTATTTTATTATTATTTTTTATTTCTGTCACCCAGGCTGGAGTGCAGTGGTGTGACCACTGTTCACTTTAGCCTCAACTAGAGATAGGGTTTCACCATGTTGGCCAGGCTGGTCTGGAACTCCTGACCTCAGGTGATCCGCCTCCCTCTGCCTCCCAAAGTGTTGGGATTACAGGCGTGAGCCACCGCGGCTGGCCCTGGCTATTTTTTTTTTTTTTTTTTTTTTTGTAGAGATGGGTTCTTGCTGTGTTGCCTAGGCTGGTCTCAAACCCCTGGCCTCAAACAGTTCTTCTGCCTTGGCCTCCCAATGCATTGGGATTAAAGGTGTGAGCCATGACGCCTGGCTGCAGGGTGTTTTTTTTTTTTTTGGAGACGGAGTCTTGGTTTGTTGCCCAGGCTGGAGTGCAGTGGCGTGATCTCAGCTCACTGCAAGCTCTGCCTCCCGGGTTCACGCCATTCTCCTGCCTCAGCCTCTTGAGTAGCTGGGACTACAGGCGCAAGCCAATGCCCGGCTAATTTTTTCATATTTTTAGTAGAGACGGGGTTTCACTGTATTAGCCAGGATGGTCTCAATCTCCTGACCTCGTGATCCGCCTGCCTTGGCCTCCCAAAGTGCTGGGATTACAGGCGTGAGCCACCGTGCCCAGCCTGGCTACAGGTTTTATATCCTGTTTCTAAAAGTTAAATATGCTTTACTTGTGGTTGTGATGTTGCTGCTGCGAGTTCTCTAAACTGTCCTTGGACTGTGGGTCCCTCAGTTGTTGCTGGTCCACCACCATCTGCAGGAGCTGTGAACAGAGGACTGTCAAGGATCATTGTCGCTGCTGAAGGCTGCTGACCTGTGGACTCTTGCACTGCCTGTCTCAGGCATCAGGCCCATCCTCGAGCCCCTAACGAGGTGTGGGAGTGTCATGCCATCCATGTGGAAACTGAGGCCCTGGGAGATTAAGTAACTTCCCATCTGCTGTAGTCAGGGTTGGGCCCTTAGTCACCTTAGTCTCTGGAACCCACAGGCCTGGAAACGACGCTTTTGAGCAGGGGCTCAGAGAGGCTGGGGGTCAGACTAGTGGCCAAGGTGCGCCTGTGTGGAGATCTGAGGGTGACGTAAGTAGAGGCACTGGCGTGAGGGCCCCTCATGCAGTGTCAGGCTTGCACCTTTGCTTGGAAATTCCATTAGCTTTGGAATGTATAGCTTCGTGGTGCAGTGTGGAGTTATGTTGGAGATACCACAAAGATAAAGCATTTCCATGGTGAACAAAAAAGTTTGCAAATAAAAGCAGTCCAGGCAGTTTTTGTTTTGGCTTTGTTATGCGTCCACTTATGGCTGTGCATTCTATACGCCGATAGGAATGTTTGATAGATTTTCATGAGTTGGTCGCGTTTGGTTCATTTGGGTAAAGTGAAACTCCTTTTAAAAGAAGCAGAAAAAAATTAAATATCTCATAAAAATAAAGATTTTCTATTTCTGCCTCAGAGTGTTTCTCTCCAGACAGAGGCTTCTTCCTGCTGCACACTCAGAGTCAAGGAAACTAGACACAGCTGCTTTGGAGTGTTAGGGACGTCCATGAGCTGTCAGCCCAGGGAAGGGCTGCAGGATCCCTGACAATGTCATAAAGAGGGTAGACCCAGCTTGGAACTTGCAGTTTCTAAATTTCTTCAAGGGAACAAATCAGAGTGCTTCATGTACAGAATTTTTTTTTTCATGTACAGAATTTTTACCTTAACTAGATTCATAAGTGTCAGATGTTTTAGTTTTAATAAGACGTGGCTTTCAGAAGTTGTTATTTTCGTCTTGTAGCTTCAGCACTGAGAGCTGGTCTCCTTCGGGTGAGTTTTATGCAGGATTCAGGGACCATGACTGTAAGCTGGCAACCTGGTTCTGGGTAAATGATGGATTCAGACTTCTGCTGAGGAGGCTCTGAGGCTGGCGTGAGACTTGCCATCCTGCAGTCTGCAAGGGCTGCAGTCCGGCTGGCCTTTGTAAAGACCCTGGAGCAATAGGGCAGATTGCATCTTGGCAAATGACTCTAAATTGCCTGCAATTTGTTGGGAATTGCCACTTCCAAATGTTTGTTGCAGCATAGATAATCTGAGCTTGTGAAAGGTCATTGGCTCTTCTTTGGAACTGATAAATTCCTGGAAGCTTCTGCTCCAGGGGTCAAGGCTGGAGTGAGGGGGCTAGTGTCTCCTGGGGAGGAAAGCATAAAACATTTTTTGTTCTACTTTTTAAATGTTACCATTCTTCATTACATAAAGTGTTTCTCATCAGATCCTTGTGAACCTAAAAATGTGATGTGAAGCCATTTGTGCAGTTCCAGGCTCTGAAGAGACTTTTGTGACATTTAAGAAGTCTGGCAGTGAGCAGCACAGAACTGATTTAAATGCACAGTGTTTACGCTGAGCAGAGGAAAGAGGTCTTCAGTTTCATAACTGATCGTGTTGAGCACTAACTAGTGAGTCTCATCAGTGAGTTCTTTGGTGCATTATAGTTTTCAAAGTGTTCTTCACGCACATTATTTCATAGTTTTCAGTCAATGCAAAGACAGATTGTTGTCAGAGTTCTATATGAAAGACGTTTGGTAGCGGGCACAGTGGCTCACATCTGTAATCCCAGCCCTTTGGGAGGCCAAGGTGGGTGGATTGCTTGAGCCCGGATTTTGAGACCAGCCTGGGCAACATAGGGAGACCCCCATCTCTAGAAAAAAATAGAAAAATTGAGATGAGTGTGGTGGCACGCACCTGTGATTCCGGCCACTTGGGAGGCTGAGATGGGTGGGTCACCTGAGACCAGGAGGTTGAGGCTGCAGTGAGCTGTGAATGTGCCACTGCTCTCCAGCCTGGTTGACAGAGAAAGACCCTGTCTCAAAAAAAAAAAAAAAAAAATGGACCAGGCGCAGTGGGTCACGCCTGTAATCCCAGTACTTTGGAAGGTCGAGGCGGGGGGATCACAAGGTCAGGAGTTCGAGACCAGCCTGACCAACATGGTGAAACCCCGTCTCTACTAAAAATACAAAAATTAGCTGGGCGTGGTGGCGTCCGCCTGTAATCCCAGCTACGCCGGAGGCTGAGGCAGGAGAATCGCTTGTACCTGGGAGGTAGAGATTGTAGTGAGCTGAGATCACGCCATTGCACTCCAGCCAGCCTGAGTGATAGAGACTCCGTCTCAAAAAAAAAAAAAAAAAAAAAAAAAAAGGAAGAAAAAAAAAGATATTTGGTGTGGGAAATTAGAAAACACAGAACAGGCCGGGCACAGTGGCTCACCCCTATAATCTCAGCACTTTGGGAGGCTGAGGCAGGCAGATCACGAGGTCAAGAGATCGAGACCATCCTGACCAATACGGTAAAACCCCGTCTCTACTAAAAATAGAAAAATTGGCCGGGTGTGGTGGCTCACGCCTGTAATCTCAGCACTCTGGGAGGCCGAGGCGGATGGATCACAAGATCAGGAGATTGAGACAATCCTGGCTAAAACAGTGAAACCCCATGTCTACTAAAAAATACAAAAAAAAAAAGCTGGGCGTGGTGGCCGGCACCTGTAGTCCCAGCTACTCGGGAGGCTGAAGCAGGAGAATGGTGTGAACCTGGGAGGCGGAGCTTGCAGTGAGCCAAGATCACGCCACTGCACTCCAGCACTCTAGCCTGGGCGACATAGCGAGACTTTGTCTCAAAAACAAAAAAAAAAAACAAAAATTAGCCGGGCATGGTGTTGTGCACCTGTAGTCCCATCTACTCAGGAGGCTGAGGCAGGAGAATTACTTGAGCCCGGGAGGCGGAGGGTGCAGTGAGCCAAGATCACTCCACTGCACTCCAGCCTGGGCAACAGAGAAAGATACCATATCAAAAAAAAAAAAAAAAGAAAACGCAGAACAAAGAAATGGTCTGATATCCCACTGCTCAGAGATACTACTATTCTATCTAGATCCCTCTAGATCCCTCTAGATTTTTCTTAGCACATTTTTTTCATAAAAAATGGGATCCTAATTCATGTTACCCACTCTGTATGTTTTTCGCTATCTTTTTTTTTTTTTTTTTTTTTTGAGACAGTCTCTCTCTGTTGCCCAGGCTGGAGTGCAGTGGAGCAATCTCAGCTCACTGCAACCTCTGCCTCCCGGGTTCAAGCGATTCTCCTGCCTCAGGTCTTGAGTAGGTGGGATTACAGGCGCACACCACCACGCCTGGCTAATTTCTGTATTTTTAGTAGAGATGGGGTTTCACCATGTTGGTCAGGCTGGTCTCAAACTCCTGACCTCGTGATCCTCCCTCCTGCCTTGGCCTTCCAAAGTGCTGGGATTATAGACGTGAGCTACCGTGCCAGCCCACTATCATTTTAAATAGTTACTGGTGTGAGCAGCGTGGCAGCACCTGGGGGTTGTGCAGAGAGGACAGGGTGCCCGGCCACAGTCTCCCTGCCTGCAATCTCTCCTGTCTGTAGCACCTGTTGCCATGTGCCTTTCAAAACCATGAGTGTTTGGGTTCCTGTGAATATGCTGTTCTTGTTAAGTATTTAATTTATTATTTTTGACATGGAGTTTCGCTCTTGTTGCCCAGGCTGGAGAGCAATGGTGCGATCTCGGCTCACTGCAACCTCCGCCTCCTGGGTTGAAGTGATTCTCCTGCTTCAGCCTCCCGAGTAGCTGGGATTACAGGCATGTGCCACCACACCTGGCTAATTTTGTATTTTTAGTAGAGATGGGGTTTCTCCATGTTGGTCAGGCTGGTTGCGAACTCCTAACCTCAGGTGATCCGCCCGCCTCGGCCTCCCAAAGTGCTGGGATTACAGGCGTGAGCCACTGCACCCGGCCGTATTATTTTTTTTTTTTAGTGACAGAATCTTGCTGTGTTACTCAGGCTGAAATGCAGTGGCATGATCGTGGCTCACTGCAGCCTCAGCCTCCTGGGCTCAGGCGATCCTCTTGCCTCAGCCTCCTGAGTAGCTGGGACCACAGGTGCATGCCACCACACCTGGCTAATTTTTTAAATATTTTGTAGAGACGAGGACTCACCTTGTTGTCCAGGCTGGTCTTGAACTCCAGGACTCAAGCGATCCACCTATCTCAGCCTCCCAAAATGCTGGGATTACAGGTGTGAGCCACCCTGCCCAGTCCTTGGCTAATTTTTGCAACATTTTTTTGTAGAGACAAGGTCTGGCCTTTTCACTCAGGTGGGTCTTGAACTCTTGGCTTTAAGGCTTTCTGCCTCAGCCTCCTAAAATGCTCGGATTACAGGCTTGAGCCACTGTCCTCAGCCTGGTGAAGCATTTGTTTAGAGTCTCACAGACAGTTAGTTGGAATTGTGGGTTTAACTGTGACCTGCAGCCTTTCCCACCCAGTCCCCTAACTAATGTGCAGGACACTTTGGTCGCTGGGCTGTAGTGAAGGCTTTCTGCATTATGTGCCTGGCGTCACCCAAGCACTGTTTGCTGAGATGATCAGAAACTTCATAAAGAAGTGGCCACTGTCGTTTCCACTTTGTAAGCTAGGAATTGGCAGACTGCCTGTGGTCAGTAGCCAGTAAGTGCTGGTGAGGGGCATTTGGCCACAGTTTGAGCTGTTGGCCTCCCGGGATGGCAGGTGTGGGTGGCTGCCAGGGCTGCCCCGCCTGTGCTGCGCCTGTAGACAGTCTGCAGAAACACATGCCCTCCCTATCCTCACTGTTTGATTTTGACCATAAAGGGCCTTTGATGTGTTGTGCAATTCACAGTGAGTGGGTGGGGTGCACCAACGGTATTATAAAATAAATAAAAGGCTGGCCACAGAGTGGAACCACAGCGAGGCCTCCTAGGCACAGGCGACAGGGCTGAGCCGGAAGCTCCTGCCTGGTGCCTGGTGACTCATTCTCTTGCCCTTTCGTGTCTGCCACCCTGAGTGACCGAGAAATCACCTGCTCATTCAGTGTAAGCAGAAGGGGTGAGAGTGCCCTGCCCCACGGTCATTCGATGCTGTCTGGTCAGCCCATCACCTGCACCTTCCCCTGGGGGTGACACCAAGTGTCTGCCGCCGTGCAGAACACCCACGAGATACGTAGGTGGGGTATCCTGGGACCTGATGGGGGTGCTGGCAATCTTTTTTTTTTTTTTTTGAGACGGAGTCTCGCTCTGTCGCCCAGGTTGGAGTGCAGTGGCGCAATCTCGGCTCACTGCAGGCTCCGCCTCCCAGGTTCATGCCAGTCTCCTGCCTCAGCCTCCTGAGTAGCTGGGACTACAGGCAGCCGCCACCAAGCCTGGCTATTTTTTTTTTTTTGCATTTTTAGTAGAGACAGGGTTTCACCGTGTTAGCCAGGATAGTCTCCATCTCCTGACCTCGTGATCCCCCCCGCCTCGGCCTCCCAAAGTGTTGGGATTACAGGTGTGAGCCACCACACCTGGCCAGTGCTGGCAATCTTGGCTGACCCTTCAGGCAGAGGCCACATCCCTGATTTTATGGAGGAAGTAAAATAGATATTTTTATAGCTGACGGTGACCTGATTTTGATCACTTTTTTTTTTTTTGATCCCACTCTGTCACCAGGCTGGAGTGCAATGGCGCGATCTCGGCTCACTGCAACCTCTGCCTCCCAGGTTCAAGTGATTCTGCTTCAGCCTCCCGAGTAGCTGGGACTACAGGTGTGCCACCACACCCAGCTAATTTTTTGTATTTTTAGTAGAGATGGGGTTTCACCATGTTGGCCAGGATGATCTCAATCTCTTGATCTCATGATCTGCCTGCCTTGGCCTCCCATGGTGCTGGGATTACAGGTGTGAGCCACCGTGTCCGGCTCTCAATCACATTTTTTAGTATAAACTTTGTGACCTTTGGGTGCAAAGGTAGGTTATTTGTTTTATATATAGGTATATAAAGGTAGGTTATTTGTTTTATATATATATATATATATATATATTTTTTTTTTTTTTTTTTTTTTTTTTTTTTGAGACAGAGTTTCACTCTTGTTGCCCAGGCTGGAGTGCAGTGGTGCGATTGTGGCTCACTGCAACCTCTGCCTCCCGAGGTCAGGAGATTCTGCTGACTCAGCCTCCCGAGTAGCTGGGATTATAGGCGCCCGTTGCCATGCCCAGCTAATTTTTTGTATTTTTAGTAGAGACAGGGTTTCACCATGTTGGCCAGGCTGGTCTTGAACTCCTGACCTTATGATCTGCCCGCCTCAGCCTCCCAAAGTGCTGGGATTACAGGCATGAGCCACCACACCCGGCCCTTGTTATATATATAGTATATAATGACAGCATCTGCATGAATGGGGGCCAATTGTCAGTATTGCTAAAACAGAAGCGAGACCTCTCCATGCCGGTGTGAACCAGGGCGGGCCTTTTCATGGCCAGCGTGAGTAAGGGGGCCCTCTCTGTGGTCAGCATCTGCATTTTGTGCGGTGTGCCTTTGTCACATTCATATGGAAGTTCATGTGAGGTGAGGAGATGCTTGCCCTACTTCTCCCAGTGCCTGTCTGCTTTGGTCGTCTCTTGGTGTTTCCGAAGGCCCCGTCATAAGAGAAGATGGAGCTAACACAGAGCAAGGTGCCTTGTTGGGGAATGGCCCTCCTCTCTTCTTCTCGGGGCTGGAGCCTGCAGCCACGTGGGACAGACCATAAGTTGTACATACGACGCTGCGGCAGCCATCACTCTGGGGCGGTGACCCCTCCTCAGCAGTCGGCCCCTGCAGGCAGTGGGTTGAGCCCTGGTCTGGGCGCCCTTGACCAGGTTTGTGCCTGGACTGGGGGAGGCGAGACGTGGGGAGGGCGCTGGCTGTGGCCTGGCTGTTGGCCTCAGGGTCAACTTTGCCCGCTGGGACGCGCTGCCCCAACTCCAGTGGCACCGCCTAGCAGTTGGAGAAAAACACCGTGGTGCATCCTGGCATGGCACGGCATAAAAGGGATGAGTCGCTGATAACCATGGAGGCAGGGGTGCATCTCAGGATCCTGTGCCAGTGAAGAAAGCCAGAGCGGAGGGGGCGCCGGAGCAGAGGGGCACAAGCTCCCGGTGAGACTGTTTATCCAGGACTCTAGAAAAGGCCGACTGACCTTGAGCGACAGGTGGATTTCCCCAAGGGAAGCCTGGGGGACCGGGTTGAATACGTGTGCTGAGGCGATGGTTTCCTGGGGAGCGGGGGCGCCCGCCTGGGCTGAGGCGATGGTTTCCTGAGGTGCGCGGGCACCTGCGGGGCTGAGGCGGTGGTTTTCTGGGGCGCACCCACGGGGGCTGAGGCTGGGATCTGGTGCGCATCAACGTACCAGGTAGGACTGTAGTTCTGTGCCGGCCCACTGAGCATCCAGCTGTGCGTCAGTAGAGCTGATTTTTACAAAGCCGTTTCCTTGCCTTTGTTCATTCCAGAGTTCTGCGCACTTAGGAACCGTGCACAGGGCGGTGCTGCCTCCCTGAAGGCTTGGGCAGAGTCTTTCCCTGCGCGGGACTCTAACGGGGCTGGGCCTGGGAAGGGCCTGCGGCTGCCTCTGCGGGGCGGGTTCCGTCTGCCGGCTGTGCTGTTCGAGGGGTCGGGATGCAGGTCGCTGATGGCACTGGCCGTGTCTGAGGATTGCACCGCTCACCTGGGGTGCCCCTCCTCCTCCTGGTATAAATTACGACTTACCTTATCAAAATAGGGATCGAGTAAGTGTGTCTGTGTCATGTGCTAACGTGCGGCCTGTGGTCTTGTGATAACACTGGAAGTGTCTACTGACCACCTGCGGGCGTTTTCTGCTCAGTTGTGTTTGTCAGGCTTCTGTTTATCCCCACAAACTCTGCGGGACACTGGGCGGGTTGGTTGGGAAGCTGCTCATGGTGCCCTTGGCCATGTGATCCTTGCAAACCTCCCCGGACGACCACGGGCCCGTGAGGCTTGTGCCTGACCTGCCTTTCCATATCCCTTCTGCCCTGCACTGCTTCCAGCCGTTTCTATGCACCCGCATTCCGGCCCCCAGCCTCCTTCCAGGAGGTCTCAGAAAGGATCCAGCAGGAGACCTGTGGAAAATGTAGCCCCCATGCTATGGAATCGGCGTCCTTGAGCAGGTGGCCTCGTGTCCAGTGCTGACCCGTAATATGGCCAAGCCAGCTCTCTGACACTTGGCCCCAGATCTGCCCCTCATGGAGGCTGCTGGTCAATGCGGACGGTCCTGGGTATTTCAGATGTGACTCTTGCGGGCTGCAGGGCTCATGCACTGGGCTCCCCATGGTCTGCGGCATTTCCTGTGGGCTGTGGGGCTTCCCATGGGCAGGTCTCCCCATGGACTGTGGGGTTCCCCATGGGCTGTGGGGCTCTCCTGTGGGCTTTGGGGTTCCCACAGGCTGGTGTCTCCAGGGTGGGTTGCTCATTCTGTACCGTATTCCGTCCCCTGTGGCAGTTTACACCTTTTCCCTTTGCAGCCGGAGTGGTGAAGACCTGTGCTCATGCTCCTAGAGAGATGCAGGTGAGAACCCGTCACACCCCTCAGTGTTTTGTTTTGGTGTGTGTGTGTGTGTGTGTGTGGGGGTGGGTGGTGGAGTCTCGCTCTGTTGCCCAGGCTGGAGTCAGTGGTGTGATCTTATCTCACTGCAAGCTCCCGGGTTCACCTAATTCTCCTGCCTCAGACTCCCGAGTAGCTGGGACTACAGGCACCTGCCACCACGCCTGGCTAATTTTTTGTATTTTTGGTAGAGACAGGGTTTCACCGTGTTAGCCAGGATGGTCTTGATCTCTTGACCTTGTGATCCACCCGCCTCAGCCTCCCAAAGTGCTGGAATTATAGTTGTGAGCCACCGTGCCCCACCTGTTTTTGTTTTTTTTTTTAATCTTATTTTGGCTTTCTTTTCTTTCTTTTCTTTTCTTTTTTTTTTTTTTTTTTTTGAGACGGAGTCTCGCTCTGTCGCCCAGGCTGGAGTGCAGTGGCACAGTCTCGGCTCACTGCAAGCTCCGCCTCCCAGGTTCACACCATTCTCCTGCCTCAGCCTCCCGAGTAGCTGGGACTACAGGCACCCGCCACCACACCTGGCTAATTTTTTGTATTTTTAGTAGAGACAGGGTTTTATCGTGTTAGCCAGGATGGTCTCGATCTCCTGACCTCGTGATCCCCCCGCCTCGGCCTCCCAAAGTGCTGGGATTACAGGCGTGAGCCACCGCGCCTGGCCTCTTTCCTTTCTTTTTCTTTTCTTTTCTTTTTTCTTTGTTTCGAGACAGGGTCTTGACCTCTTGCCTAGGCTGGTCTTGAACTCCTGGGCTCAAGCAGCCCTCCTACCTCAGTCTCCCAAGTGCTGGGATTTCAGGCCTGAGCCACGCTTGGCTCTCAGTTTTGGGAAACAAGTGGCACTGGCATCCATGGCGTCTACCAGGTGACCGCTCCCTGCCATCTGGTGCCAGAGCCCCTTCCCTGGACGTGAGTGCAGACCAGAGCTGGGACGCAGCTGCAGGCAATGGCTCACCTCTTCCCCCAGGCCACTGCCCGCCATCCGCAGAGGGCTTTTCTGCCTGTGTTGCTTCTTGCCAGGCTTCTGTGTCTGCCAGTGTCTGGGCTCTGAAGGATACACTCATCCATCCACCGCCCACAGCTCCAGAAAATGAGAGTCCCCAGGAGCCAGCGATTCTGTGTGTAGGATTCACCCACCATCCTCAGTGGCTCTGTGGGACTGAGGTGGCTGGAGACACATGGATGGGGTCTTGAGGGGCAGACACACACCAGAGTCTGCATGGACTCCCTGCCTCGCGGACAGCCAGGTCCCACTTGCTTCAGAGATGAGGATGTGTGGCCCAGGGGAGTCGAGGCACAGGTCAGCATCAGCACCTGCCATGCTAACTCAGCGCTTGCACAGGCCTCCCACACCTGTGCAGAGGAAACACAGCCGTAGGAGCACATCTGTCCCCACCTGGGCACAGGTACACACTCCACTGCGGGCAGGTACAGGGTGATGGGTTGAGGGGAGACATAGTCATGAGTTATTGCCTCCCGTTAGACCCCACTACCAGCAGGGCCATCCCTGGAGCCTGGGGTGTGCGCCATGTTCCCCAGCTGCCCCTCGGTCACCTCCTCCTGGAGCCTGGGGTGTGCACCACTGTTTGCAGCCACCCTGCCCTGAGCCAGGCCTGGGAGAAGCACCCAGCCTCATGCCTGCGGCGTGTGCTGCCTGGGTTTCCCTGGCCACAAGACGGGGCGCTCTGTGCTTCTCAGAAGGTCGTGCATCTTTGGGTCTGTACGGCCACCTCCATCTTCATGTCCAGCTCACTTGGAATTGGGCTTTCATTGGCTCATTCCTGGCTCATCATCCAGGGCTCACAGATGTGTGTTCCCAGCCATTTTACTAATTCCAGCCTCTGTCTTTCAGAATACAGCTGGTCTCCAACTTAGGATGGCTCCACTTAGGCCTTTTCAACTTTACAACCAGCCTGAAGCATTCAGGGTGCCCGTCAATGAAGGGCAAGGCTGTGTCTGGATAACCCTTTGAGGTCGGAATCCACTTTCCATCTCATATTCCCAGCTATGAGGGGGTTTAACCCTTCGTGGGTCGGAATCCACCTTCTACCTCATATTCCCAGCTATGAGAGGTTTACCAGGACGCAGCCTTGTCGTAAGTTGAGGAGCTCTGTGGTTGGAGAAAAAGGCGATTTGCTTTTCAAAATGGCTATAATTATTTTAGGTGGTGTACTGACCTGTGCTGCTTAAGCAAAACCATCAGAACGTACTTTTAACAACACAAAGGTCTTGGTGGGGCGGGGCACGTGCTATGCAGAGCTCTCCTGGAGCTGCTGTTTGCTGTTTCCCCATAGTGGTTGTCACCAGCAGGTGCCACGTGGTGCCTTACTACCAGGGAGGGTGGCGGCTCCTGCCTGGGTATGGAAGGCACAGAGAGCAGCGGGCCCAGAGCATCCCGGAGCATGGGTAGTATGAGGCAGGAGGGCCTATAGCAGTGGCTTCAGGTGATTCCCAGGGCCAGATCTACCTCCAGCCTCCTCTTACCATGTTCTGGGTGGCATCCGTCACACCCAGGTGGTCTTTTGGCATTAAACATTTTTTTGTGGCCAGGCGCGGTGGCTTCAGCCTGTAATCCCAGCACTTTGGGAGGCCGAGGCGGGCGGATCACAAGGTCAGGCGTTGGAGACCAGCCTGACCAACATGACGAAACCTTGTCTCTACTAAAAATAAAAAAATTAGCCGGGCGTGGTGGCACGTGCCTGGAGTCGCAGTTACTCTGGAGGCTGAGGCGGGAGAATCGATTGAACCCAGGAGGCGGAGGTTGTAGTGAGCCGAGATCGCGCCACTGCACTTCAGTCTGGGTGAAAGTGTGAGGCTCCGTCTCAAAAAAAAAAAAAAATATATATATATGTATATATATATATATGTTTGCTTTTAATTTTTATATTCTTGAGTGTACGTAGTAATTCTAAAGGTATTTAATGAGGAAAGCTGGAACTCTCTCTAATTTGCATGTGTGTGTTAAGGGATGTGGAGGGATGGTGTGAAGCTTGATCTGTTTCTAAATTTCTCCATGAAACCATCACAGCGAAGCTTCATAATTTTGTGTAACTTTTCTGTTTAGATTTTATCCACGCCTATGTGGCATTACTGGTGTTGTCATCTTACCTTGCTGGAATCCTTTTAAAGCATTTACCCCTTTGCAGTTCAGTAATTTGTGGTCAGGCACGATGGCTCATGCCTGTAATCCCAGCACATTAGGACACCGAGGTGGGCAGATGGCTTGAGCCCAGGAGTTCAAGACCAGCCTGGGCGACATAATGAGACCTCATCTATATAAAAAATGAAAAAGTAGCCGGGAGTGGCAGTGTGCGCCTGTAGTCCCAGCTACCCGGGAGGCTGAGGTGGGAGCCCAGGGAAAAAAAAAGAAAATGTCAGTGCAGGAAACGTGTTGCTCATGAGCGTGTGGGGGGCTGTCAGTTCTGAGGTTCTCACGCAGCCTGGGAAGAGGCAGGTGTGATGTGTGGGATTGAGACATGTCCAGGCACAGGAACCAATGAAAGAACTGTACAACATTTACTTTTTCAGAGGGAGGAAATGGAAAGCAAAAAATGCCCCAAAGAAGGCAAGAAAGCAAAAGGAAGTAGAGCAGATGTGATAAACCAACCCGATCTGACGGTGGCCCAGCTCCCTCCACATCACACTAAATGTAACCGGACCAGACAGCCTCGTTAAAAGGAAAAATTGTCATGCTGCCTTTTTAAAAGGCAGGCTGCTTACACAAGTACAAGAATATAGAATGGTTAAACGTGAAAAGACGGAAGATGAAAGTACCACAGTGACCAGAGAGCCGGTGCCGTGGCCATGCTGGATGTGGGAGCAGCCGTGGGAGTCCCAGAGAGGTGCCTTCCTGCGGCAGGAGGAGCACCTTTCTCCACCATCCACGAACACCTGGGCAGGGGAGACCTTCTGTGTGGCCCTGACATTTGGGCCTCTTAGGCCAGCCTAGAGTGCACTGGCCGCCTCATGGCTTCTCATTTCCTGTTGCCTTGAAGCTAATAGGGTCCTTATAGCTGTCAAATCCCACAGGTGTTTGTTTATGACACAGCTCCTGGGCATTGATTCTGCCGTCAGCCCCTCCTCACCACTTCACTGGACTTTCCCTTCTGTGATGGGCACGTTTTTCCCTAAGTCACTGTGTCTTCTCGTGCCTCCTCTCCACAACATTTTTGTTTTTGAGACAGAGTCTGGAGCACAGGCTGGAACACAGTGGCGTGATCATGTCTTACTGCAGACTCCTGGGCTCCAGCGAGTCTCCTGCCTTACCCTCCCAAGTCACTGGGATTCCAGGTGTGTGCCACCACACCGGACCCTAAAGAAAGCCTTTGAACACACAGAAGAGTTGCGAGGAGTCTGTCACAACCTGGCTCTGCAGGGTCTCCCATCCTCTGTGTCCCCGGACTCTGCCTGAGTCCCGGCGCCTGTTCCAGAAGAGCTGTGCACGTGTTCCTGTTTGAGGTCATCAGCGTGGGGGGCTGGGCACAGCTCTCACCAAGTCTCCAGCTGCATTCTCTCCGCACAGCCAGGGGTCAGATCCGCTCTCACCGAGGCCCCGGCCGCATTCTCTCCGCACAGCCAGGGGTCAGATCCGCTCTCACCAAGGCCCCGGCCGGCCGCATTCTCTCCGCACCGCCAGGGGTCACGTCAGTGCTCACCAAGGCCCCGGCCGCATTCTAACCACACAGCCAGTGGTCAGATTCTCCCACAGCATCTCTACCTGTCTGAGAAGTGCAGGAGTAGGTGGAGGTGCTCGTGAGGGGTGGGCATACAGGTGCACACATGGGCATGCGGGCGCACACACAGGTGGATACATGGGCACGCACACACAAAGCATGCATCCATAGGCTCACGCACAGGCAGGCACGCGAGCACATGCCCCTCCTGCCACTGGATCCCAGCTATATTTGGGGGGATCCTGAAACTCCCATGTGACCTCCCCTTGGACGTGTCTTTGACCAGAAGGTTCTTGGTCGCATCTGCTGGTAGTGAAGGCCAAGCCTGGCCGCCTGTGTCTTCAGGTACAGGAGCCATCTGAGTGCTGAGGGCAGATCTTGGGAGCCAGGGCAGTTGTCTGGGATTGTTAACGAAAATCAATAGTAAACAGGCTGCCCTTCTTTGTTTTCTTTTCTCCCAGCTGCCTTCTCCCACTTCTCTCCCCTTTGCTGCCTGACCTTGGTGCTTGTGTGCAGTGGAACTTGCTATGTGCTGGAGCTTGTGGAAAATGGGAAACCTGCAATTCTCCTGCTTCTCATTTTAAAGACAAACAGGTTTTCCAAAAATGTGAAAGGCACACCTGGGAAGTCAGAGTGGGAGAAGGATTTGGAATTGGACACATGAACACAGAAGGCTTCGTTCTGCTGTATGTGGCTCCTAAGTGACGGGACAGGTGTGAGCCCCATGGCAGCAGGAGGGCAGGGCACGTGCTTCCAGTGCGTGCCAAGACAGACGCGCCATGTGCTGTGGGCTACAGATGCGCCGTGTGCCGTGGGCTACAGATGCAGTCATGTGCCGTGGGCTGCATACATGCCGTGTGCCGTGGGCTGCAGACGCGCCATGTGCTGTGGACGTAGACTTCTTAAACTTCTGCATGGCAGTGGCCTTCTCTCTTCCATTTGAAATGTTTTTATTTGGCCAAATAGATGTTTATAGAAAGTTACCAAAGTTCAGTGTTCCTTCATAGTAACAGAGAAACTTTAGTACTTAATCTGAGATCTGAGGTTGGCTGCAGTGGTTGTTAGAATGATAATATCAGTAGCTGCTGGGCAGCTGTGGCTTTAAGTATCAGAGGAATAATGGTGTCATTATAAATACTGCATGATGCTTAAAGCAAAGAGCCTGAAGCTGCAGGCTGGTATCATTTTATCTGCTCTATGTCAGGTACGGAGAGGAGACGAGGAGTGAACCAAACTTACAAAGGCCAGCCACTGGTGGTCGGTGTTTCCAGAGAACCCGTTTCCCAAGAGCGGCCCCATGGTTGCTGTCAGCCTGAGGCTGCCGTGACTTGGTCGTGACTGTCCGTGGCCTGCAGTGAGCGACCAGGCCACAGTGGGTGGGTCAGAGGGACTCTCGGACATTGGCTCTGGCAGGGGCCTGACATTGTGAACCGTGTTTTCCATTGTGGCACGGGGCCCTGCACCTGCCTCCCGAGCAGCTGAGCACGGTCACTCGCAGTGTTCATATGAAAGGCCCTGCTTGTGTGTTCTGGCCCCATGCGATGCCCTCCGGAGTGCATGGAGGCCACAGCCCCAGGGGAAATGGCCCCGTGCAGGGAGGCCCCGCCCACCAGCGCCACAGGCTGTCCCCAGCTCGCAGTGCTAGCTCATCTCCCCAGGCATCCCATGTCACCAGAGTCCAAGGTGCCGGGCTGCCTGCCCCGCTCCCATCTTGTGAAAGGGCCTTTCCTGGCGTGAGTAGAACTGGGGCTTTCCCTAGGTTCTGCTCATCAGGTGGACGGCTGGAAGCCGCGCTGGTCCCTCCCTCCACACCAAGGACTCTGATGCGCAGGTGCACAGTCACCCATGCAGGTGTGCTTGCACCTCCGACATGGCAGTTCCTCCGGCCACATGCACATGCAGGGTGGCCCATTGTGGTAGCCTTGGGAAGTGTCTTGGTTATCTTGTGTCGCTGTGACCTGTGGAGATCCAACTGAGGTAGTCATCACCCCTTGGGGGACACATTCCAAGACCCGGGTGGAGGCCTGAAACTGCCATAGTGCTGAACTCTGTATATACTGTTTTCCCCTCTGGGAACACACCTCTGATCAAATTTAACTTACAAGTTAGGCACAGTAGAGACTAAAAACAAATGTGAATCAAATGGAATGATTGTAAGGGTGCACTGTGATAAACCCCCTGTGAGGCTGATGACTGTGAGGGTGCACTGTGATAAACCCCCTGTAAAGCTGGTCTCTTTCTCTTGCAGTCTTACCGCTCTCTGCGTACCTAGTTTCAGACCTTGGCTGAATGCAAGTAACTGAAACTAGGGAAAGCACAGCTGAGTGGGGGCAGCCGCTAGGAGGGAGGGGCAGCCTCAGGGCACACTGTGGGGCCTTGGCAGTTAGGGACCCTGCAGAGTCCACACGCCAGTTGGTTGGCAGCACAGCAGAGCACCTGGAAGGGGCACATGCCTGTGACAGGAGTTAGATGTGGTGGAGAGAAGCGCTTAAAATTATTGAGGAGAAGATGGATTATTCAGTATTTAATGCTGACAGCTGGCTCTCCATTTTGATGTGACGGAGCGAGCTAGATTTTATTTTTTATTATTTTATTTTTTATCTTTAGGCTCTGCTGGACTGGCCTAGATTTTGTATACACACATTTCAGATGAAGGTCTAAAAAAAACTGGAGCATATAAAGAAAAATAGAATATATTTGTGATTTTGGAGTAAGGAAGGACTGTGTTTCCAAAATAGAAAATAAATAAATAAAGGAAAAGATTGGAATATCTGATTTATTTATTTATTTATTTATTTTATTTTTGAGACAGAGTCTTACTCTGTCGCCCAGGCTGGAGTGCAATGCTGCGATCTCAGCTCACTGCAACCTCTGCCTCCCGGGTTCAAGCGATTCTCCTGCCTCAGCCTCCCGAGTAGCTGGGATTACAGGCATGCGCCACCACACCTGGCTAATTTTTTTATTTTTAGTAGAGATGGGGTTTCACCATGTTGGTCAGGCTGTTTTTTTTGTTTTGTTTTGTTTTTTGAGACGGAGTCTCGCTCTGTTGCCCAGGCTGGAGTGCAGTGGTGTGATCTCAGCTTACTGCAAGCTCCGCCTCCCAGGTTCACGCCATTCTCCGGCCTCAGCCTCCCGAGTAACTGGGACTACAGGCGCCCGCCACCACGCCCGGCTAGTTTTTTGTATTTTTAGTAGAGACAGGGTTTCACTGTGTTAGCCAGGATGGTCTCGATCTCCTGACCTCGTGATCCGCCCGCCTCGGCCTCCCAAAGTGCTGGGATTAAAGGTGTGAGCCACTGCACCCGGCCTGTCTGATTTCATAGAAATGAAAAACTTTTGTTTGACCAAAATCAACCTGAGCAATGTTAAAAAGAAAAATGACGTTTAGGGAGAAAATGTTTTTCGCGTGTATAGCCAGAGATTAATAACAAGTCTATTTGAAGACTTCTGTAAATCACCGAGAAACTCATAATCCACTCCATAGAATATGGCAAACCATATGAACAGATAAAGAGGAAGAAGTTTAAATGACAAATACCCTAAACTGCCAATCTGACCATTAATCAGGGAAATGCAGATTGAAAAAAGGTGTCATTTCCCGGCTAATTTTGCAGTAACAAGAGGAGGAACCTCTGCTCTAGGTAGGGGGACAGGAGGTGACACCACCCACACACACTGTCACATACCGGCCCTGACATCAGTCCCATGGCCATGCTTGGACTTGGGCACAGGTGCAGAGATGTCTGAGCTGAATCCCGAGGGCTTCATCCTGATCAAAACTCAGTGTCCTCTCCCGATGCGCACTTCGGAATGAGCAGAACATCTGCGTCCCATTTCTAGTGCCGTGCACGGAAAACAAACCCAAATGATCATGTGTGGATGCTCTGTGTGTGCCTGAAATCAAAGGAGAGATCTGATCATGTGTGGATGCTCTGTGTGTGCCTGAAATCAGAGGAGAGATCTGATCATGTGTGGATGCTCTGTGTGTGCACCAAAGCCCCCGCCTAAAATCAGAGAGAGCTGCAAAGATGCCTGGCGCTTTAATGCATCCCGTTGGAAAGGACAGAGGGACAAGAGGACAGGTGGAGATGCTGGTCTTTTCTCCATGCTCCGTATTTTTCTCCAAATTGCTTGTGTTTTTAATTAATACATTGAGATATTCAGATAACATGAAAATGTGGAGTAAAACGAGAGGCTGTTGGCAGGCTGTCACTAACGTGCCCTGCTTGCCTGTTTGCAGGTATGGATCCTGGCGGGAGCCAGTCAACCCCTATTATGTCAATGCCGGGTATGCCCTGGCCCCAGCCACCAGCGCCAACGACAGCGAGCAACAGAGCCTGTCCAGCGATGCAGACACCCTGTCCCTCCCGGACAGCAGCGTGTAAGTCCCGCCCCAGATACCCAGTCCCTCCCGGACAGCAGCGTGTAAGTCCCGCCCCAGATACCCAGTCCCTCCCGGACAGCAGCGTGTAAGTCCCGCCCCGCATACCCAGTCCCTCACGGACAGCAGCATGTAAGTCCCGCCCCAGATACCCAGTCCCTCCCGGACAGCAGCGTGTAAGTCCCGCCCCGCATACCCAGTCCCTCCCGGACAGCAGCGTGTAAGTCCCGCCCCGCATACCCAGTCCCTCCCGGACAGCAGCGTGTAAGTCCCGCCCCAGATACCCAGTCCCTCCCGGACAGCAGCGTGTAAGTCCCGCCCCGCATACCCAGTCCCTCCCGGACAGCAGCGTGTAAGTCCCGCCCCAGATACCCAGTCCCTCCCGGACAGCAGCGTGTAAGTCCCGCCCCAGATACCCAGTCCCTCCCGGACAGCAGCGTGTAAGTCCCGCCCCGCATACCCAGTCCCTCACGGACAGCAGCGTGTAAGTCCCGCCCCGCATACCCAGTCCCTCCGGACAGCAGCGTGTAAGTCCCGCCCCGCATACCCAGTCCCTCACGGACAGCAGCATGTAAGTCCCGCCCCAGATACCCAGTCCCTCCCGGACAGCAGCATGTAAGTCCCGCCCCAGATACCCAGTCCCTCCCGGACAGCAGCGTGTAAGTCCCGCCCCAGATACCCAGTCCCTCCCGGACAGCAGCGTGTAAGTCCCGCCCCAGATACCCAGTCCCTCCCGGACAGCAGCGTGTAAGTCCCGCCCCAGATACCCAGTCCCTCCCGGACAGCAGCGTGTAAGTCCCGCCCCGCATACCCAGTCCCTCCCGGACAGCAGCGTGTAAGTCCCGCCCCGCATACCCAGTCCCTCCCGGACAGCAGCGTGTAAGTCCCGCCCCGCATACCCTGTCCCTCCCGGACAGCAGCGTGTAAGTCCCGCCCCAGATACCCAGTCCCTCCCGGACAGCAGCGTGTAAGTCCCGCCCCAGATACCCAGTCCCTCCCGGACAGCAGCGTGTAAGTCCCGCCCCAGATACCCAGTCCCTCCCGGACAGCAGCGTGTAAGTCCCGCCCCAGATACCCAGTCCCTCCCGGACAGCAGCGTGTAAGTCCCGCCCCGCATACCCAGTCCCTCCCGGACAGCAGCGTGTAAGTCCCGCCCCGCATACCCAGTCCCTCACGGACAGCAGCGTGTAAGTCCCGCCCCAGATACCCAGTCCCTCCCGGACAGCAGCGTGTAAGTCCCGCCCCAGATACCCAGTCCCTCCCGGACAGCAGCGTGTAAGTCCCGCCCCAGATACCCAGTCCCTCCCGGACAGCAGCGTGTAAGTCCCGCCCCAGATACCCAGTCCCTCCCGGACAGCAGCGTGTAAGTCCCGCCCCGCATACCCAGTCCCTCCCGGACAGCAGCGTGTAAGTCCCGCCCCGCATACCCAGTCCCTCCCGGACAGCAGCGTGTAAGTCCCGCCCCGCATACCCAGTCCCTCACGGACAGCAGCATGTAAGTCCCGCCCCAGATACCCAGTCCCTCCCGGACAGCAGCATGTAAGTCCCGCCCCAGATACCCAGTCCCTCCCGGACAGCAGCGTGTAAGTCCCGCCCCAGATACCCAGTCCCTCCCGGACAGCAGCGTGTAAGTCCCGCCCCGCATACCCAGTCCCTCCCGGACAGCAGCGTGTAAGTCCCGCCCCAGATACCCAGTCCCTCCCGGACAGCAGCATGTAAGTCCCGCCCCAGATACCCAGTCCCTCCCGGACAGCAGCGTGTAAGTCCCGCCCCAGATACCCAGTCCCTCCCGGACAGCAGCGTGTAAGTCCCGCCCCAGATACCCAGTCCCTCCCGGACAGCAGCATGTAAGTCCCGCCCCAGATACCCAGTCCCTCCCGGACAGCAGCGTGTAAGTCCCGCCCCAGATACCCAGTCCCTCCCGGACAGCAGTGTGTAAGTCCCGCCCCGCATACCCAGTCCCTCCCGGACAGCAGCGTGTAAGTCCCGCCCCAGATACCCAGTCCCTCCCGGACAGCAGCACGTAAGTCCCGCCCCAGATACCCAGTCCCTCCCGGACAGCAGCGTGTAAGTCCCGCCCCAGATACCCAGTCCCTCCCGGACAGCAGCGTGTAAGTCCCGCCCCAGATACCCAGTCCCTCCCGGACAGCAGCGTGTAAGTCCCGCCCCAGATACCCAGTCCCTCCCGGACAGCAGCGTGTAAGTCCCGCCCCAGATACCCAGTCCCTCCCGGACAGCAGCATGTAAGTCCCGCCCCGCATACCCAGTCCCTCCCGGACAGCAGCGTGTAAGTCCCGCCCCGCATACCCAGTCCCTCACGGACAGCAGTGTGTAAGTCCCGCCCCAGATACCCAGTCCCTCCCGGACAGCAGCGTGTAAGTCCCGCCCCAGATACCCAGTCCCTCCCGGACAGCAGCGTGTAAGTCCCGCCCCAGATACCCAGTCCCTCCCGGACAGCAGCGTGTAAGTCCCGCCCCGCATACCCAGTCCCTCCCGGACAGCAGCGTGTAAGTCCCGCCCCAGATACCCAGTCCCTCCCGGACAGCAGCGTGTAAGTCCCGCCCCGCATACCCAGTCCCTCCCGGACAGCAGCGTGTAAGTCCCGCCCCAGATACCCAGTCCCTCCCGGACAGCAGCGTGTAAGTCCCGCCCCAGATACCCAGTCCCTCCCGGACAGCAGCGTGTAAGTCCCGCCCCAGATACCCAGTCCCTCCCGGACAGCAGCGTGTAAGTCCCGCCCCAGATACCCAGTCCCTCCCGGACAGCAGCGTGTAAGTCCCGCCCCAGATACCCAGTCCCTCCCGGACAGCAGCGTGTAAGTCCCGCCCCAGATACCCAGTCCCTCCCGGACAGCAGCGTGTAAGTCCCGCCCCAGATACCCAGTCCCTCCCGGACAGCAGCGTGTAAGTCCCGCCCCAGATACCCAGTCCCTCCCGGACAGCAGCGTGTAAGTCCCGCCCCAGATACCCAGTCCCTCCCGGACAGCAGCGTGTAAATCCCGCCCCAGATACCCAGTCCCTCCCGGACAGCAGCGTGTAAGTCCCGCCCCAGATACCCAGTCCCTCCCGGACAGCAGTGTGTAAGTCCGGTCCCAGACACCCTGTTCCTTGAGGACAGCAGTGTGTAAGTCCTGCCCCAGACACCCTGTTTCTCTCGGATGGCAACGTGTTAAGTTCCACCCTGCTGCAGAGCATGGCCAACTCAGAGGGGGCTTCGTGCTGACCCAGCGATGCCTGGGCTTTGTCTTCAGGGAAAGCGTTTCCTGGCTCCCCAGGTCTCAGTGAGAGTGCGTCTGACATGCAGGCAGGCTGCACTGCAGAGGCTGTCCTCCAAGCAGCACAAGTGAGGGCTCAGCTTTGTGTCGGTTGCTGCTCTCTCTGACCAGGGCTGCTGGGACCTCCCCACGAGGAAGGATCCAGGGTGAACCTAAGACAGTCTGTAGGCTGCCCAGGCTAGAGTTTGCTCTTTGGTTTTCAGAGTCTGGGATTTCAGCTTAAAGACAGGCACAGGCCAGCTGCCTCACCACTGGCTGTGGCGAGTGATGTCGTCCCTGAGGGTGGCGTTTCTGCCGACGCTGGTGCAGTACAGGGTCCTGTCTTGTCCCCGTCACCCACTTGGCAAGGGGCTGGGAGCAGGAGTGAGGGAAGATGCTGTAGTTGTGCTGAGGCCAGGGCCTCAGTGGCCCAGGGATGGCCTGGGCTACACATGTGTGACCCTTGAGGTGACAGGCAGAAGCTTATTCTTTCATTGTCCAGGGAAACCCCATGTGTAGGAACGTGCTTGTTTTATGACCTCTTCCCCTGTGCTTCGCAGCTGGCTTTTCGGGACCTATGTAACCCCAGGCATTAGATGATGCCGACAGTCTTGTCGCAGTAGGGCACTGGCTGCCAGCCTGTGGGGGTCATTTGGAGTTTTGGTTACCCATGAAGCTCAGACCTTCCCAGCTCTGGTCTGTGCGCCACACGCCACCCGCCCACCAGCCATCCTAGCCAGGGCTGGGGCCGAGCCGCAGGCACCAGGGTCTCCCTGCAGCAGCGTCAGCATTGGAGGAGGCCAGCGGCTATGAACTTGTGAGCAGCTGAAGCCCGCGGACCGCCACCCTCCATCCCCACTGCGGCCAGTGGTGTCCCAGATGTCTTTCCCGCTTAGCTGGGTTCTCCATGAGGAAAGCCTGAAGATCTGGATAGGGCTGGAGAAGGAGGAGAGAGGGACTTCTCACCTGCTGGTGATTCTGCCCATCTTTTTATGAATATGTTTTAAGTGATGGTCCCACTCTATGTACCATTTTTATGGTTCTTTTCATTTTGAGACAGGATCTCACTGTCACCCAGGCTGGACTGCAATGGTGCGATCTTGGCTTACTGCAGCTTCCGTCTCCTGGGCCCAAACAATTCTGCCTCAGCCTTCAGAGTTGCTGAGGCTACAAGCGTGCGCCACCACGCCCGGCTAATGATTATTATTATTTTTGTGGAGACGAGGCCTCACTATGTAGTCTTGAACTCTGAGGCTCAAACAGTGTACCCACTTCAGCCTCACGAGAGCTGGGATTACGGGCATGAGCCACTGTGCCCGGCTGGTTTGTTCTTTTCATTTGCCTGTCTTTAAACATTTTTCCAAAACCTGAATTTCAGACGAGCAGAACAAGTTGTCAGATTCTATTTCTGAACCAGATTCAGCCAGCCCACATTGCCGTAGGTCTTGGCCCCTTCGTTTTTCCCCAGGTAACTGTGGTGGTGCGGGGGCAGCTCCCTGCCCCTTCCGGGCAGAGCTGCTGTGTGTGGCTTCTCCTGGTTTCTTTCATCCTCGTTTAGTTTTGAATCTTCAAAATAAAATGTTCAGCAGCACCTGACATGAGGTTACTGGAGTTGAAGCAGTGCCTGCCATGGTCCTGAAGCCTCGGGCCAGGTGGTTGGGTGTAGTGCAGCCCACAGAGCGCCTGACATGCATCCTAGCATCTGGTTTCCCTCTTCCCCAAAACTGTGTTACTACAACAAAAAGTAACCTGCCAACTCAGTTTTCTCAAAAAGTCTCCTAATTCTCTCCAAGAAAAGGGACATATGTTTCCTAAAGGGAGGACCTAAAATAAATAGATATTTTTTTTTCCTTGATATTCTGTTCGTCTTGGTTTGTACTGAAGTGTTAAACAATTTGGAATGGAAAATTGCTACACATACTTGAAAGCACATCAGAGGTAAAAAGTGGACAGGTGAAGAGCATCATTCCGGTGGGGCAGCTGGGCTCAGCTTTTGTGCTGGCGGCAAGCTCACAACCATTCCACATGGCACTCGAGAGGCTGTGGGCTGTGGACACAGATGTGGGGACAGTGTCTAATCCACAGAGGCCTGTGGAGGTTACCCAATCCAAGTATCATGTCTAAGAAACCAGTAGATTGGTGGCTTCAGGACACTTGAACAAACCGCGAGGCAAGTGTTAGGTGAGTTTTAGATTCACTTGTTCCTGACATCCACCGTGGCTGAGCCAGACCTGGACTTAGCTCACCATTGCTCACAGCACTCAGTGGTGCGGTGACAGCCGAGGACGCCTCAGGAGTTGCCGTGTCTGCCACGCAGCCCTGGGTCGGGCACTCTCTCCAGTCGTCCTGTGTCTCCTGGCAGCTCTGGGAGGCCCCTGGGTGCGGCATGGATCCCTGGAGCTGCCGTGCTTCCGAAGGCAGCTTTCCTTCCTTCCTTCCTTCCTTCCTTCCTATCTCTCTGTCTCTCTCTCTCCTCTCTCTGTCTGTCTCTCTTTCTTTCTTTTCTTTTTTGAGACGGAGTCTCGCTCTGTTCCCCAGACGAGTGCAGTGGCACAATCTCGCCTCACTGCAAGCTCCGCCTGCCAGGTTCACACCACTCTCCTGCCTCAGCCTCTCGAGTAGCTGGGACTACAGGCGCCCGCCACCACACCCGGCTAATTTTTTGTATTTTTAGTAGAGACGAGGTTTCACCGTGTTAGCCAGGATGGTCTCCATCTCCTGACCTTGTGATCCGCTCGCCTCGGCCTCCCAAAGTGCTGGGATTACAGGTGTGAGCCACCACGCCTGGCCTGAAGGCAGCTTTTCTAATAGCTGGGAGAGGGCGAGGGCTTTCATGAAGGATGGTTGTGTGTGAGTTATCTTAACCCTGGGGTAATTATTCAGACCATGTATAATCTGACTTACCTGTTTTTTAAGATCTTCTAAAGGGTTCATAAAGAAAACCTGTTGCAGGCCAGGCGCAGTGGCTCATGCCTGTAAGCCCAGCAGTTTGGGAGGCCGAGGTGGGCGGATCACGGGGTCAGGAGATTGAGACCATCCTGGCTAACACAGTGAAACCTTGTCTCTACTAAAAAATACAAAAAATTAGCCAGGTGTGGTGGTGGGTACCTGTAGTCCCAGCTACTCAGGAGGCTGAGGCAGGAGAATGGCGTGAACCCGGGAGGTGGAGCTTGCAGTGAGCCGAGACTGTGCCACTGCACTCCAGCCTGGGCGACAGAGCGAGACTCCGCCTCAAAAAAAAAAAAGAAAAAAATGAAAGAAAACCTGTTGCGAAAGAGCTACCTTGTGCCTCCGTCAGAGACCACACTGCCCTGCCAGCTCCTGGAGAGAAGCAGAGTGTGCAGCCTTGGCATCTCTTATCTTTCCGTGGGGCACTGGTTGTCCTGGCTGCCCACTGTGCAACCTTGAAATGTTTTTGGTCCATTTAGCAATGCCCTCCAAGGCAGGCACACTGCACCGTGGTCTAGGACACAAGCAGGGGCCAGCAAACGTTTCCTGTGCAGGGCTGGCAGTGAATATGTGAGGCTTTGCAGCCACATGCAGTCCCTGTCACAGATTCTTCCCCTAACCTTTAAAAATGTAGAAACCTTGGACGGGCGCGGTGGCTCACGCCTGTAATCCCAGCACTTTGGGAGGCCGAGGTGAGCGGATCACGAGGTCAGGAGATGGAGACCATCCTGGCTAACACGGTGAAACCCCGTCTCTACTAAAAATACAAAAAAATTAGCCAGGCGTGGTGGCAGGCGCCTGTAGTCCCAGCTTCTCGGGAGGCTGAGGCGGGAGAATGGCGTGAACCCGGGAGGCGGAGCTTGCAGTGAGCCGAGATCGCGCCACTGCACTCCAGCCTGGGCGACAGAGCGAGACTCTGTCTCAAAAAAAAGAAGAAAAAAAATGTAGAAACCACTCTTAGCTGTCAGGCCCTAAAGAACAGGCGGGCAACAAGGAGGCTTTGTGGAGGTGCCCAGTAAACACCAGCTGGGAGGGCGCGTGGCTGGGCACCTGGGCTTTACCATCACGTGTGAACCTTTGTGTGTACATGTTCCCCTGTGCACACATGGGTGCCTGCATCACCTGTGTGCACGTGACTCGGTGGTGGCTCACGGGTGTCATCACCATTGCCTGCTGACCGGCGGTCGGGGCCGGGAGCTCTACTGGCACGGTGCTGGCCCTCCTGCTCCTCTCTGAGTTAACGGCTGCCTCTTTCTCCTGGACAGGGATGGGATCCCCCCATACAGGATCCGTAAGCAGTACCGCAGGGAGATGCAGGAGAGCGTGCAGGTCAACGGGCGGGTGCCCCTGCCTCACATTCCTGTAAGTACCGGCTCTGCGGCCCTCAGCCCATCGTCCTCCCCACTCACCGTGGGCCTGGTGAACTGGTCCGCGGGAAAGGCGCTCGCCTGGCCTCCCGTGAGCCAGGCTTACCTCTAGGCGTAAGCGTGTGATCCTAGCAACATCTGCAAGTGGCCAGTCCCTGAGGGCGGCAGGGGACATCAAGTCTCAGGCAGCATTTAGGGCCCAGAGGGAGCTGTTCATTCAGAAGAGCCCCCACGCCCCAAGGCCACACCCTCCCTGGTGGCAGGAAGTGTCTTGCCTTGTGAAGGTGGATGCTTCTCCTCAAGAGGGGGAGCTCTGAGCCTTTCTCATGACTCAGAGCCCAGGCCTGGCCCCTGCACAGCCCTTGGGGAAAACTTGGTGTTTTTGTGGCTGAACAGTGGTCGTCTTCAGGTGAACGTCTTGATTTTAAAGCTGCCTCGGCTTTCGCTGTTGCATAGAATAATGGCACCTTTGCCCAGTCTCGGGCATGGGGGCTTGGCTGGGCAGCAGGTCATGGAGCTGAATGCCGGCTGGAGCCCAGCACAGCCTGACTCCGTCTACAGAACACTCCTGCGTTGATGAATGGATTAATGATCTTTCCTTATTTTAATGGGTTGACTTTGAACAGGAAAGATGTTACGGGAAGATGAGAAAAGCGTTTTCTTGTTTTTTTTTGAGATTGGAGTTTTGCTGTCACTGCAAGGTCTGCCTCCTGGGTTCACGTCATTCTCCTGCCTCAGCCTCCCGAGTAGCTGGGACTACAGGCGCCGCCACCATGCCCGGCTAATTTTTTGTATTTTTAGTAGAGATGGGGTTTCATCGTATTAGCCAGGATGGTCTTGATCTCCTGACCTCGTGATCCGCCCGTCTTGGCCTCCCAAAGTGCTGGGATTACAGGTGTGAGCCACTGCGCAACCCACTGTTAGCCGCGGTGTCTGAGGTTGACCCACGTGACCATCTGAGTGTCTGTGGAGGGAAGTAGGCATTTTGAGAGCATTGACACAGTCTTGGTCAGGATTTCTCAGCCTTTTAGCTTTTCTGCAGACATCAGTTTCCAAGTCAGGAATTTCTTTATGGTTGAAAAGAAAGGATGTTGGTTTGTTCTCACTTCTGTGAAGATGCCAGCCAACCCTTGACTCAGGTTTGGCTAAAACTAGGCGCTGATGGTGTCTACTTAACTGGCTGACACTGTAGACTGTGTGTGGGTGCGTGCATGGGTGCGTGCGTGTGCTGCGGAAGATCTGGGGCCCTGCCTGCCAGGCATGGCCCAAAGCTATAATGAGGTCACAGCCCAAGTCGAGGGCTCCTGCACAGCCACCGGCCTCTGATTTTCAAGTCATGGGTCCTGAACGTCAAGAACCCGCGGAGCCGCTGGGACAAAGGAGGCCCGAGGACAAGACAGCTGAGCAACCACAGGCCCGGGCCGGCCCCGTGTGCCCATGAGGACGGGGCTTGAGTGGCCTGAGGCCTGCGGGAGGCTTCTGTCCACAGGGGTGCCCTGATTTTGGGGTGCTGGTCAGAGTCATTGTGTGTAGAAAGTGCACGCCACAGACTCTGGATGAGGGGGCGTCAGGCAGACACCTCCCCTCAGAAGGGCCAGGAAGGACAAAAGCTGAGGAGTGCGTTGGTGCCTGGAACGTGGACCTGGAAGGACCTCTCAGGATGCAACACAGAGAAAAGAGGAGGCCGATGGCGAGTCCCTGGTGTCGCCGTCAGAACCGAGGGAAGCACGGAGCCCTCAGGTCCTGGAGGGTCACCGAGGGAAGCACAGAGCCCTCAGGTCCTGGAGGGTCACATTTGAGTCTCCAGGAAGATGAAAGCCAACAGAGGTGGCAGGCACAGGGCAGGAGCAGGCCCTGCTGCGTTCCGCACCCCCAGAGGGCCCTTGTGTGGTGGGGTGGGGGCCGCAGCGTGCGTTTCTATGTGAACCGTCTGCAGCAAACAACCTCATCGGAGGCTCTGTAGGAACCTGCATCAGGTCCGTGTGGCCTGTCAGGCGGGGCTGTGGTTGGAACCTTCAATGGGAGGTCTCTCAGCCAGAGGCCCAAATGAGAAACCCACATCACGGGCACAGCTGCCTGGGGCCTGCTCACTGCTGCTACTGGGAAACTGGACCCGAGGATGGTGGTGAGCAGAGGCGGGGGGAGGCCCAGGAAGCCGATGGGCTAGCAGGACGTGCCCTGGCTGCACCGCCCGCTTCTGCTCTGTTGAGGGCCTTGGTTTTGCAAAAGCTATGCCGTTTCTCTGGTGGGTCCATGGCTCTGCAGCAGGGACGGCAGGAGGGGAGCAACTAAGATGCTCATAGGAGCAGAACCCTGTTGTGGCTGCGCCCACGGAGGCCCAGGCCGCGTGTACCGTGTGCGACTCTAACACCTGACCATCAGAGTTGGAGCAGGTTCATCCCGAAAATCCCCCTGACCCCACTGTCCATGGAAAAATTGTCTTCTACAAAACTGGTCCCTGGTGCCAAAAGGTTGGGGGCCGTGGCTTTACAGCATCTGGTCCCAGAATCCCTCCCCTGCGGGAAGGGGCCTCTTCATCTTTAGCCTTTGCAATTACTTGGAAGTTTCACGTTTTCATTTACTTGGCTTTTTCCTTTATGATATTTTTTTCTGTTCCTCTAAAGCTGGAGAAGGTGCCATTCTGATGACTCTGACAGTTTTGCTGTTCTCAGAACCGTGGTGATGCAGCCTTCAGGGCCACCTGGAGTCTTTATGGAGCTTGCGTGGCAGCCTGAGCGCTCCTGTTGGCCCCTCAGCCATGCTCCTCTCTGGGCCTGATGATGGGCTTTTCGTCCTGCTCTTGGTCTCTGTGGTGCTGACTGTTCAGACCATGAGCGCTCCTGTCTGTGCCTCTGGCTGTCTGCAGACACAGCAGCCGTGGTCCCTGCAGTGCTGGCAGCTCCCAGTCCTGTGTGTGCCACTCCCACATCTGCGCCTTGCCCAGCACTGGGCACGGAAAAGCCAGCATGGCCCCCCAGCCACCCAGCCTCCAGGCCCCGGGTGCAGCGGGAAAGGGCGGCTTGTTAGTTCCTTGCCATCTGTGTGGACGCCCTGCTGTCCACACACCCGGACATACCGGCCCACATCCCTGCTGGTGCCAGCCCCAGCCTTCCTCATCATCTTCTAGAAGCACTGGACGCTCCTCCTTGGCTCCAGGACAGACCCCTTCCTGGCGCTGGGCACAGCCCAGACTCCAGCAGTGACTTTTCCCAGCTCTGAGGCATCACCCAGTGTCCTGGGCGTGCCCTTGGCCCCTTCATACTCCGTGTTGGTTGAAGTGAAGCCTGTGGCTCCAGGGCCAGCCTGTCTCTGAGCCCCATCTACTATGGAGCATGTGAGCCCGGAGGAGGCCTTTTGTGTGGCTTTTGTGTCCAGTCTCACTCCATCCTTCTGAGGTGAGACTGTTTAGGTGGTGTTTCTACTCTCATTGTGTGGACGAGAAACTGGGGTGCACAGAGCCCACGGCAGGAGGGCACGAAGGCCACACACACGGAGGGTCCCACCTCCCATCTACCACCCTGCTTGCTTGTCACAGGGGAGCTGTCCCTGGCTGCATCCCTCCGTGGCTTAGACACTGGCGGCCTGGATTTTAAAACATGTTTTGCTATGAAGAATGTTATTGGAGCAGCTGGCAAAATCAGAATAAGATCTGCCACATGATGTGATTGTATCAGGGTCAGTTTTTTTAACCATCCATATTTGTGCTGTGGTTAGGTATGAGAGCGACCTTGCTTTTGTTAAATACACTCTAACTGGTTCAGAAAAGTGAGTGTGCCTGTATGTGTGCATGTGTGTGTGCGTGTGTGGGCGTGTGTGTGTACGCATGTGCCTGCCGGTGAGGGGATGATAAAGCAGTTATGGCAGAATATGAGCCCTTGGGGAATCTGGGTGAAGGTGGATGGGAATTCCTTGTTCTATTTTTGCAGCTGTTTTGAAGTTTGAAATTTAAAATGAAGTACCCTCGAAAGTTACACAGGGCCAGGCGTGGTGGCTCACACCGGTAATCCCAGTGCTTTGGGAGGCTGAGGCGGGCGGATCACGAGGTCAGGAGATTGAGACCATCCTGGGTAACATGGTGAAACCCCGTCTCTACTAAAAATACAAAAAAATTAGCCGGGCATGGTGGCACGTGCCTGTAGTCCCAGCCACTCAGGAGGCTGAGGCAGGAGAATGGCGTGAACCTGGGAGGTGGAGCTTGCAGTGAGCCAAAATCGCACTACTGCACTCCAGCCTGGGCAACAGAGTAAGACTCTGTCTCAAAAACAAAAACAAAAAAACAAAAACAAACAAAAAGCTGTACGGTATATTACTATAAAATACGTTGCAGATGTATTGTTATTATTTTGAGACGGGGTCTCACTCTCTCACCCAGGTTGCAGGGCAGTGGTGTGATCTCAGCTCACTGCAGCCTTGATCTCCCAGGACTTATGTGATCCGATCCTCCCTCCTCAGCCTCCCAAGTAGTCGGGACCACAGGTGCCACCACACCTGGGTAATTAAAAAAAAATTTTTTTTGTAGAGATGAGGTCTCACTTTGTTGGCCAGACTGGTCTCTTAATTTCTGGGTTCAAGTAATCTGCTCGCCTCTACTTCCCAAAATGCTGTGACTATAGGCGTGAGCCACCACCTGGCCTTGACATTCTTTTAAAAAGGAAAGCCTACCTTTCCCAGACCTCCCCTGTCTTCCACATCCTGTGCATCCTTCCCTGCTGTGGGGCCTCGGGGGTCTTCTGCTCACACCTTCTGCAGGCGTCTCCTCGAGTGTTTCTCTGAAGTGGGTGGGGAGCGCCAGCTGCGTGTCCTCAAGCTGCCCTGCTCAGGCCTCTTGATCTGGTAGTCAGGAGACACTGGAAAGAAGCAGCCCTGTCTCCTGGGTCCGTGGGGAATGAAGGACAGACTGGCCGGACAGAAAAAGGGGGGCCGTGAGGAAGTTGATTCCCAACTGAAAGGAGGAAAAAGTAAACTCTTGCTTTAAAGTACAACAAAGGCTGGGCCCGGTGGCTCACACCTGTAATCCCGGCAATTTGGGAGGCCGAGGTGGGCGGATCACCTGAGGTCAGGAGTTCGAGACCAGCCTGGCCAACATGACGAAACCCCATCCCTACTAAGAATACAAAAATTAGCCAGGCGTGGTGGCGGGCACCTGTAGTCCCAGCTACTTGGGAGACCGAGGCAGGAGAATCGCTTCAACCGGGAAGCAGAGGTTGCAGTGAGCCAAGATCACGCCAGTGCACTCCAGCCTGGGCGGCAGAGCAAGAGTTTGTCTCAAAAAAATAAAATACAACATAGATGGCACACGCTCTTTCCCTTCACAAAGAAATGTTTAGCCAGTGACCTTTCAACCCCGTGCCTCACAGTCCTGTCCCTCACAGCGCACGTACCGGGTGCCAAAGGAGGTCCGCGTGGAGCCTCAGAAGTTCGCGGAGGAGCTCATCCACCGCCTGGAGGCTGTGCAGCGCACGCGGGAGGCCGAGGAGAAGCTAGAGGAGCGGTTGAAGCGCGTGCGCATGGTGAGTGGGCCGCGTCAGTGTCACACTCCGTGTCGGTGTCGTGCTGTTTTCTTCCAGCTGGGATGTCCTGATGTTCAGGACAGCTTTGGCCCCGATTCTTCGTGGGGATGCCCAGGGCTGGCTGAGGCCTGCTGACCCATGAGGCCTCCCGGCTGAATCCCCCGTGCCCCTTTCTCTGCAGCGGAGCCCCAGCTCAAGATGGGATGTCCCAGTGGCCGCATCCCACCCTCAGAGGCCCAGAGACACACCTCGGTCACCCGCATTGAAGGGGCCGGGGATGACACAACTGCCTGCTGTGCCTGGTCCTTTGTGGGTGGCAGGGCCACAAGCTGAGGCTGCAGCAGGTGATCTCAACTTCTTCACCCCATGTGGCTGGCAAAGTGAGATGAGCATGCGCAGAGCAGGAAGGGCTAGTGGCATGCAGGAGTTTTTTCTACATGCAGTCGGGGGCTGCGATGCCTGAGCCTTTCTGCCACCTCCTGGTGACTCTTGGTTCCTTGAGGCCATGGTGCACGGCCCTCTAGGCACTTGTGTTGTACTCTTTGCTTAGTTCAGCTAAAGACAGGTCCCTTTCACATGGCCATGAAAAATTAGGCTCACAGACAATTTGAAGGGTGAGAAGGACAGAGTTTATTGGGTGAAAAGGTAAAAAGGGAAACGGGCGGGCACAGTGTCTCATACCTGTAATCCCAGCATTTTGGGAGGCTGAGACGGGCGGATCACCTGAGGTCAGGAGTTCGAGACCAGCCTGGCCAAAATGGTGAAACCCCATCTCTAATGAAAAATACAAAAATTAGCCAGGTGTGGTGGCGGGCGCCTGTAATCCCGACTACTCAGGAGGCTGAGGCTGGAGAATCGCTTGAACCCAGGAGGCAGAGGCTTCAGTGTGCCGAGATTGCGCCACTGCACTCCAGCCTGGGTGACAAGAGTGAAACTCTACCTCAAAAAAAAAAAATCACTTCCCGCAAAGCCAGAGTTCTCCTAGTATGCTTCCCGCCTCGCAGATTGAATCTCAGGTTCCGCCTAGGAAGAGGCGGGGCCCGGCTCCTCCCCGCTGCAAATGGTGCAGACTTGTGTGGCTCCACCCCAATGTGCGCTCCTCCCAGTGCGCAGGCAGGCTGGAGTTTCTCTGGAGACCCGTTCCCACATGGTTGTCTCACTTGCAGGGCTGCTTGTGCTGGCGGGGCGGGCAGTGCACACCTGTGACCCCAACACTGTGGGAGGCTGAGGCGAGTGAAGCACTTGAGCAGAGGAGTTTGAGCCCAGCCTGGGCAACGTCCTGTCTCTAGAAAAAATTTCAAAATTAGCTAGGCGTGGCGGCATGCACCTGTGGTCCCAGGTATTCAGGAAGCTGAGGTGGGAGGATCACTTGAGCCCAGGAGGTCAAGGCTACAGTGAGCCGAGGCTGTGCCACTGCACTCCAGCCTGGGTGACAAAAAAAAAATGCCTTTGCCTTTCTCTTAGCCAGATTAATTCCTATGGGAGGTCAATGGGCACCATCGAGTCGGGGGATGGTCCTTCATTCTCCTTTCAATGTTCGTGAATATGAATACTTAGAAAATGTATACACTTCTGAGCGTTTCCATTCACCTGATCCTTGACGTAAAATGCAGACCTTCAGCTCTCCTCAGACCACAGGAGGTCTCCTTGGTACACCCACTCTTTCACCCACAAGCCGGGTGAGCTGTGCCCTGAAGCCTGGAGATGCCACCGTGAGGGTGAACACAGGGTGCCGCTGGTGGTGCCCATCAGGGAAACCATGCGTCGGGCACTCCATTGAGATGGCAGGCAGACCTTACGTAGCTCGTTGAGCAGCTGGGATTCATGGCGGGGACCACATGTGGTCGCTGCAGATGGTGGAGCTCTCCGTGAAGGGGTTTGTGTGAAAATGTCTCACACACACACGTCGATTTTTTTTATCCTCAGTAAATTGTTTGCCACCATGTGGAGCTGCATCCTCTCGTCTCCCCTGGCCGTTGGTCTGAGGGTGACCCTCATCTGGGTAGGGCACAGGTGTGGGTGGTGCCAGCTCCAGGGCTCTGCAGGTGCCGAGTTCACCTTCTCCACAGTCCCCCAAGGAAAGCACTCAGGGAATTTGTCCTCCAAGGTCGGGAACCTAGCCCGGGCCGCAGAGCTGGCAGGAGCAGCATCAGTGCCACGTGGTTCCTGTGGCGGTGAGAGTGAGGCCTCGCCTTGCAGACCTGGTGGTCACTGGAGCGGCTCCCTTGCTTCCTGGGGTGGCCCTGAGGAGGCTGGCTGTGCGCACCTGAGTGCGCAGAAAGCACAGTGGCTTTCTGTGGCGGCCCTGGGGTGGCTGGCTGTGCCCACGTGAGGCCAGCGGCATTGGGGCCTGCCTGGGAGCCTTACTGGGCTGTTGTCTGAAAACCAGACGTTGGGAACAGAGTTCCCACAGGTCAGCAGGCCACATCCGGGCCCAGGGGCTGTGATGTCAGCCTCATCATTTGGGTGGCAGGTGAAGGTTAGCAGCCCTTAAACAAACATGCTCACAAAAGAAACGTAGGAAAGGAAGCCTTTGCTGTTTTGCTGCCGTGTTGGCTGCTGTCATTTTCTGCGGAAGCCTTTGCTGTTTTGTTGTTGTGTCGGTCGCTGGCCGCTGTAATTTTCTGTGGAAGCCTTTGCTGTCATGTTGGGCCTCTGTAATTTTCTGCTGATCTTTGCCCCTTGATCCATTCGCAGTATGTGCTTCTAGTAGGGCAGGTTCACATTTTGAGTGAGACATTTTTTTAAAAAAATATTTTTGTAAAGATGGAATCTTGCTATATTACCCACACTGGTCTTGAACTCATGGCCTCAAGTGATCCTCCTACCTCAGCTTCCCAAAGTGTTGGGATCTCAGGCATGAGTCACTGCCCCCAGCCTTGAGCAAGATATGTTAAAGGCAGGTGTAGCCACAGGTGCTGAGTGTGTGGCTCTCACCTGTGACTCTCAAGGCTTCCCCACCCCATGGAGTCCTGGCTCTGTCCCAGCAACAGGGAGCATGGCAGTGCCCACAGGTGTGTGGATCCAGCACCACCACGGCCCAGGAGTGGTGGTCCTTCCCTAAAAGGCATAACTCCAGATTTTTTTTTTTTTTTTGGCTTTGTTTTGTTTTTTTTTTTGAGATGGAGTCTCGCTCTGTCACCCAGGCTGGAGAGCAGTGGCGCGATCTCGGCTCACTGCAAGCTCCACCTCCTGGGTTCATGCCATTCTCCTGCCTCAGCCTCCCGAGTAGCTGGGACTACAGGCACGTGCCACCACGCCCGGCTAATTTTTTTGTATTTTTAGTAGAGACGAGGTTTCACCATGTTAGCTGGGATGGTCTCGATTTCCTGACCTCGTGATCCGCCCACCTCGGCCCCCGAAAGTGCTGGGATTACAGGCGTGAGCTCCAGATTTTCAACATAGTGAAACCCTGTCTCTACTAAAAATACAATACCTATTTTCATTGTAAAATTTGGGAAATTAAAGCACAAAGAAGAAAACAAAAACCATTAGCTGAGCGGTTAAGTTAATCTGTAACATTTCACAGCCCCATGATGGAATTCCTGCCGATGCGGAACTCGGCCGAGGCAGCGAACGGCATCAAAACTCGAAACACTTTTAGTCCCTAGGAAGACCCTCGGTTAAGATTTCTCCCCAGAGTGCCCGGGCCCTTTAGTCCTACAAAACCAAGGAAAGGGAGGCAGCATGGCTGCATCCGCCAGGGGATGCCCACCACCCGCCTGTCCCCCGGCTCTGCCCCAGCGTCCGTCTGTCCTCTTTAGTGCCATATTTCACCCTCAGCCCCAGTGCAGGTGCCCACAGCCAAGCCCACACCAGCTCCGGGGCACGCCTGTTCCAGTTGTGTTTGGATACTTTTGCAGGCGTGAGAGTTTGGTGCTAAATGTTGGGAGGTTTGTTTATATTAAAATATAGAGGTAGGCGGGGCACAGTGGCTCACATCTGTAATCCCGACACTTTGAGAGGCCAAGACAGAAGGATCACTTGAGGCCAGGAGTTTAAGAGCAGGCTGGACAACATAGTGAGATTCCCCCTCGCTCCAAAGAAAAAAAAAAGAAAAAGAAAAAATTAATGGGGCATGGTGGCACGCACCTGTAGTCCCAGCTACCTGGGAGGCTGAGGCAGGAGGATCACTTGACCCCTGGAGGTTGAGGCTGCCTTGAGCTATGATGGCACCACTGCGATCAGCTGCGGTGGCTCACACCTGTAATCCTAGTACTTTGGGAGGCCAAGGTGGGTGGATCACCTGAGGTCAGGAGTTCGAGACCAGCCTGGCAAACAGGGTGAAACCCAGTCTCTACTAAAAATACAAAAAAATTCGCTGGGCATTGTGGTGGGTGCCTGTAATCTCAGCTACCAGGGAGGCTGAGGCAGGAGAATTACTTGAACCCGGGAGGTGGAGATTGCAGTGAGCCAACATTGCGTCATTGCGCTACAGCCTGGGACACAAGAGTGAAACTCCGTCTCAAAAAAAATAAAAATAAAAATAGGCCGGGCACGGTAGCTCACGCCTGTAATCCCAGCACTTTGGGAGGCCGAGGCGGGTGGATCATGAGGTCAGGAGTTTGAGACCAGCCTGGCTAACATAGTGAAACCCTGTCTCTACTAAAAATACAAAAATTAGCTGAGTGGGGTGGCGCACACCTGTAGTCCCAGCTACTTGGGAGGCTGAAGGAGGAGAATCGCTTGAACCCGGGAGGCAGAGGTTGCAGTGAGCCGAGATGGCACCATTGCACTCCAGCCTGGGTAACAGAGCAAGACTCTGTCTCAAAAATATATATATATATACAGGCCAAGGCAGGCAGATTGCTTGAGCTCAGGCATTCGAGACCAGCCTGGCCAATATGGTGAGAATCACATCTGTCCCCAAAATACAAAAAAATTAGCCGAGCGTGGTGGCACACGGTTGTGGTCTCCGCTATTCTGGAGGCTGAGGTGGGAGGATCGCTTGAGCCCAGGAGGCGGAGGCTGCAGTGAGCTGAGATCATACCACTCTTCTCCAGCCTGGGCAACAGAGCAAGAACTTGTCTCAAAAAAAGAATAAAACTAAACTAAATCTGTGCAGAGCTCCGCCCACAGCCGACACATACACTGCATTCCTTGAGGCCCTGCTGTCTCCGCTCCTTCTGTCTATGCCCCATCCTGCCTCTCCATCCTCAGGGACAGGACCGGTGGGGAGGGGCCCCCAGCCACCCTGGGCTGGGACGGCATCTGCTGGGGCTGCTGGGCCAGGCCTGATGCTTTTTGTTTTCCCCAAGTGTGCAGCTGGTGCTGAGAGGTGATGGTGCTGCTTGTCCCCACACAGGAGGAGGAAGGTGAGGACGGCGATCCATCCTCAGGGCCCCCGGGGCCGTGTCACAAGCTGCCTCCCGCCCCCGCTTGGCACCACTTCCCGCCCCGCTGTGTGGACGTGGGCTGTGCTGGGCTCCGGGATGCACACGAGGAGAACCCTGAGAGCATCCTGGACGAGCACGTGCAGCGTGTGCTGAGGACACCTGGCCGCCAGTCACCTGGGCCTGGCCACCGCTCCCCGGACAGTGGGCATGTGGCCAAGATGCCAGTGGCACTGGGGGGTGCCGCCTCGGGGCACGGGAAGCACGCACCCAAGTCAGGGGTGAAGCTGGACGCGGCCGGCCTGCACCACCACCGACACGTCCACCACCACGTCCACCACAGCACAGGCCGGCCCAAGGAGCAGGTGGAGGCCGAGGCCACCCGCAGGGCCCAGAGCAGCTTCGCCTGGGGCCCGGAACCACACAGCCATGGGGCAAAGTCCCGAGGCTACTCAGAGAGTGTGGGCGCTGCCCCCAACGCCAGTGATGGCCTGGCCCACAGGTGAGCGTGCGCCTGTCAGCGAGGAGGGGGCTCGGGGTGAGGCTGTGTCCCTGCAGAAGGCCAGAACCTCCTCGTAAAACTCAGGAAACCCAGGACCACCAGCAACAGGCAGGAGGCCCCTCTGCTGGTGGGAGTGGACTGGGCCCTGGGTCAGGGGAGTCCACACCGTGACCTCAGGTGGGAGATGAAGGTTAGTCTTCAGGGGGTGAGCAGTGACCACCCGTGTGTTTAGAGAGGAAACCAACCCCCAGATAGCACCAGGACAGCGGGCGGGGGGCGGCGGGGGACGGCGGGCGGGGGACAGCAGGTGGGGGACGGCGGGGGACGGCGGGCGGGGGACAGCAGGTGGGGGACGGCGGGCGGGGAGAGCGGGCGGGGGACAGCGGGGGACAGCGGGCAGGAGGCAGCGAGCGGGGGACAGCGGGCGGGGGACAGCGGGCGGGGGACGGCGGGGGACAGCGGGCAGGAGGCAGCGAGCGGGGGACGGCGGGCGGGGGTACAGCGAGCGGGGACAGCGGGCGGCGGCTGCACCATGGGAGCCTTACACAGGCCGGGAGGGGCCTCGCAGACGAGGAAGGGACACAGCCTTGGCCACGGGAGGCCAGGGCGACTCGCAGCTCTTGCTCTTGCCCTTGTAGTGGGAAGGCGGGCGTGGCATGCAAAAGAAATGCCAAGAAGGCTGAGTCGGGGAAGAGCGCTAGCACCGAGGTGCCAGGCGCCTCGGAAGACGCGGAGAAGAACCAGAAAATCATGCAGTGGATCATTGAGGGGGAGAAAGAGATCAGCAGGCACCGCAGGACCGGCCACGGGTGAGCACCCCGCACGCAGCAGCCTCGTGGGGCCTGCTTTACACCCCTGGGCTCCGCACAGTCTCGGTGTGTGTGGCGAGTGTCGCCTGTGACACCTCACACTTCCCCTGTCACTGTGGCACCCTCCTGGGCACCCTCCAGCAGGCTCCCTGGGCCCCACGTCTCCAGGAGGAAAACCTCATGTCCTCAGAGAGAGGCTGTCCCTGAAGCCCCGAGCAGGAGGGAAGCCAACGTGGCTGTCACCCCGCAGGCAGCACAGATGCTCTCGGGAGGTCATTTCCAGTCTGACCCCCACATGAGAACAACCTAAGTCACCTGGGAAGGCCCCCGCTGACCGTCACTCCCGAGGTGCCCACGGAGAAGCCTTCTGTGCTCACACCCAGCCGTCCTGCCGAGGGCTGGGGAAGGCTTCTGTGCTCACACCCGGCCGTCCTGCCGAGGGCTGGGGAAGGCTTCTGTGCTCACACCCGGCCGTCCTGCCGAGGGCTGGGGAAGGCTCTTGTGTAGCCTGAGCACTTCTCTCTTCGCAGAAGGGCAGAGGCCTCGTGTGGTGTGGAGCAAGGCCCCGGTGCCACAGGTCCAGCTCCTGCCGCTGCCCGCCGGGCCGGTCTTGGTGTTGCCCCTGCTCGCCCCCTGGGCCTGCAGTCGTGCCCAGAACCCAGCAGGAGGGCCAGGGGCCCCACAGAGGTGGTACCCCCCACCTTCCCGCCGTGGTCAGAGGCAGGTCAGCTGGGAAGTGTCGGCCCTGGTGGGTGGGTGGCCCCAGCTTCCTCAGTCTTAGGTCCTGATCTGCCACCCACACAGGCCCTGGCCAGGACACACCTCCCTCCGCATTACTTGGTGAGAACTTGTGAGGCAGCTGAGCGCCTGGGGCGCGGCCCTCCTTCCTGTGTTGGAAGCCTGTCCCGCGAGGCTTTGGGGTCCCCATCGGTGCTGACGGGTGGGGACGGGCTCATCGTTTTTCTGGGGCTCCCGAGGGAACGGGTGCACAGCACCTTGCCTGGCTCATTTTTTGTAGAGAGGGGGTCTCAGCGTGTTGCCCAGGTGGGTCTCAAGCTTTTGGGCTCAAGCGATCCTCCCAGCTTGGCCTCCCAAAATGCTGGGATTACAGGCATGAGCCACCATTCCTGGCCTTCGAGTCTTTTTTTTTTTTTTTGAGACGGAGTGTAGCTCTGTCGCCTGGGCTGGAGTGCAGTGGTGCAATCTTGGCTCACTGCAGCCTCCACCTCCTGGGTTCAAGCAGTTCTCCTGCCTCAGCCTCCCGAGTAGCTGGGATTACTGGCGTGTGCCACCACGCCCGGCTGATTTTGTATTTTTAGTAGAGACGGGGCAGGGGGTGGTTCCCATGTTAGGCTGATCTCGAACTCCCACCCTTTGGTGATCCGCCTGCCTCGGCCTCCTGGAGTGCTAGGATTACAGGCGTGAGCCACCGTGCCCAGCCGAATCGTTTTTTTAAATAGCTGTATATACTAAATATTGCATGTCCCGTATTTTAGGATAAGTATTAATACATTCCACTTTGAGACATATTTGTACTTTTTATTCATTATGACTTTTTTTTAATTTTTTGAGACAGAGTCTCCTTCTGTCACCCTGGCTGAAGCGCAGTGGTGCAATCACACAGTTCACTGCAGCCTCAGCCTCCTGGACTCAAAGCTATCCTCCGGCTTCTAAGATTAGTATATAATTTGTATCCCAGTAAAGCTGTTAAAATGTAAAAAAAAAAAAAAAAGCCTCATCCCAGCATTTTGGGAGGCCGAGGCAGGTGGATCGCTTGAGGTCAGGAGTTCGAGACCAGACTAGCCAACATGACAAAACTCCATCTCTACTAAAAAAATACAGAAAATGAGCCATGTGTGGTGGCGAGTGCCAGTAATTCCAGCTACTCAGGTGGCTGAGGCAGGAGAATCGCTTGAACCTGGGAGGCGGAGATTGCAGTGAGCCGAGATCCAAGGTTGTGCCATTGCACTCCAGCCTGGGTAACAAGAGCAAAACTTTGTCTCAAAAAAAGAAAAAAAAAAAGTCTCCATGAAAGAAATGTTTTGTTTTTTTTTTGTTTTGTTTTGTTTTGAGACGGAGTTGCGCTGTGTTGCCCAGGCTAGAATGCAGTGGTGCAACCTCGGCTCACTGCAACCTCCGCCTCCCGGGTTCAAGCAATTCTCCTGCCTCAGCCTCCCGAGTAGCTGGGATTACAGGCGCGCGCCACCACGCCCAACTAATTTTTGTATTATTAGTAGAGATGGGGTTTCACCATGTTGGCCAGGATGGTCTCGATCTCTTTTTTTTTTTTTTTTGAGACAGAGTCTTGCTCTGTCGCCCAGGCTGGAGTGCAGTGGCCTGATCCCGGCTCACTGCAACCTCACCTCCCGGGTTCATGCCATTCTCCTGCCTCAGCCTCTAGAGCACCTGGGACTACAGGCGCCCGCCACCACGCCTGGCTAATTTTTTGTATTTTTTTAGTAGAGGCGGGGTTTCACCATGTTGGCCAGGCTGGTCTTGAACTCCTGACCTCAGGTGATCCACCCACCTTGGCCTCCCAACGTGCTGGGATTACCGCGCCTGGCCACTTTTTTTTTTTTTGAGATGGAGTCTCACTCTTGCCTAGGCTGGAGTGCAGTGGTGCAATCTCAGCTCACCGCAACCTCTGCCTCCCAGGTTCAAGTGATTCTCCTGCCTCAGCCTCCCGAGTAACTAGAATTACTGGTATCCACCACCACACTTGGGTAATTTTTTGTATTTTTTGAGTAGAGTCGTGGTTTCGCCATGTTGGCCAGGCTGTTCTTGAACTCCTGACCTCAGGCGATCCACCCACCTTGGCCTCCCAGAGTATTGGGATTACAGGCAAATGAGGGATGGTTTTTTGTTGTCTTTTTTTTTCCTGAGACAGAGCCTTACTCTGTCACCCAGGCTGGAGTGCGGTGGCATGATCCCGGCTCATTGTAACCTCCAATTCCCCAGTTCGAGCCATTCTCCAGCCCCAGCCTCCAGAGTAGCAGGGATTACAGGCGCCCAGCTAATTTTGTATATTTAGTAGAGATGAGGTTTCACCACGTTAGGCTGATCTCGAACTCCCGACCTCTGGTGATCTGCCTGCCTCGGCCTCCCAAAATGCTGGGATTACAGGTGTGAGCCACCGTGCCTGGCCGGGATGTTTTTATTGTGTGGTCTGTGGAGGACGTCCATGTGGCTTGGTGGCCAGGCCCCAGTGCCCCATCCCATCCTATCCCTCAAGGAGGCTGCCCTCGTGAGATGAGTGTAGCCCCACCAGGCCACCTGGCCACGGCCACAACTTGTTCTCTTGTTCCCCAAGGTCTTCGGGGACGAGGAAGCCACAGCCCCATGAGAACTCCAGACCCTTGTCCCTTGAGCGCCCCGGGGCCGTGCACCCCTGGGCCGGCCCTCAGCTCCGGACCTCCGTGCAGCCCTCCCACCTCTTCATCCAAGACCCCACGATGCCACCCCACCCAGCTCCCAACCCCCTAACCCAGCTGGAGGAGGCGCGCCGACGTCTAGAGGAAGAAGAAAAGAGAGCCAGCCGGGCACCCTCCAAGCAGAGGTACGGCCGCATCGTGGGGTGGGGTGGGGTGGGTCTTGGGGGTTACCACAGCACCACTCCTGGGGCTGAAGCTCCCCAAGGCCTGAGGTCTTCAGGGGAAAAACGGCCCTCTGGGTGTCCCCCAGCCATACTGGGCCCTTCCTTCCACTGAGAACCACTGAGGGGCCATGTGGCAGGCGACCGTGCGGTGGACGGAGGGCTGGGGCTTTTACACACCCGAGGCCGCTGTGCTCATTGCTCTGGAGGAGGGAATCCCTCCTCGACCTGAGCTGAGTTTGCAGGGAGGCTGCAGGGCCCCAGTGTGTGAGGAACGCTGGTCCCCAGCCACAGGCTGCTGACTGCTGGGCAGCCTGGGCTTTGAGGCAGGGGTCCTGGAGGCATGGCGGCTGCCTCTTGATAATCGCATCCCAGGAGCCCGGAGTGGCTCTGCACAGTTGGAAAGCTACGTGGTTCTGAAACCGGTGCAGATGTAGAACTGTCGTCCCGGATGTCCAGCCCACAGCCCTCCTCACTGCGCCCTCCTGTCATCCGGGCCCCATAGCCAGACCCTGTTCTCTCCCCAGGGCGGGGAGGCTTCTGTCTGGGCTGCAGGGAGGCCTCCCCTTTGTGTGGGCAGCATTTTCGCTTCGGGCCAGAACCTGGCTTCTCCATTTTCAGCTTGCTCATGAGGCCAGTTTTCTCGGCCATCCTGGGTCATTGGAATTTCCGACAGATCCGCGTCTCTGTGAGGGTCCTGGGAGCCTATAGCTCACCCAGGCCCTGGGGCTGTGGTCAGAGAGGCCGTGGTTGCCTTCAGAGGTCACCAGCTCCTCCTGTCCACCTTGGGTCACCTGGGGCCTGGGGTCCAGGCCCGCCTCCCGGACCTCCAGCTTTGGGGCTGTGCCACTCCAGGGAGGCTGGGGCTGGGGGCCTTATTCTGCCGAACCGGCATCAGGGTTTACACCCTTCCCAGCTGAAAGCCTGTGTCTTCTCAAGTCATTAAAGGTTCCTGAGCTTCTGCCAGGCTGTGAGCCTAATGACAGCTCTGGGGCCAGAAAGGGTCACAGTTCCCTCAAATCCCAAGGGTGACCACTTTATGGCCAAACATCTGTGACCCTGTGATCGTGTTCGGCCAACAAGGAGCCAGAGCCCCCTGCCATGCAGGAGCCTGGTGTGTGGTGCTTGGAGCCGGGGCGTGTGACCGGGCTGTGGTGTGTGGTGCTCGGAGCCGGGGCGTGTGACCGGGCTGGCAGATGAGCCATGGGCGGGCGTCGTGTGCAGCAGGTTCGAGGCCCTGGGCCTGTGTGGGCTCTCCTGCCGGGGTTTCCTGAGCCCATCCTTGCTGGGCTGAGCAGGGGTCTGTCAGGTTGCGTCTGCCCTTTCCCCTGGTACCCACAGGCCCCACATGATGGCAGGGGATGCCTGCTGAGCCGTGGGACCACTCCCGCCGTTCTGAGACACGACCCTCCCGCCCCTGTTTTGCTGCTGGGCTCCAGCATCCCCACATGGGGAAACCCGGAGTTGCTGGGTTTGTCCATCCAGGGATGTGGGTTTTTGCGAGAAGCTGTGGAGACAGAGTGAAGGCCCAGAGGCAGGTTGGGTGCTGGGTGCTGGGCCCTGTCAGGATGTCAGAGTAGAAACCACTATCAAGGTCGCCCAGTGCACCCCGGTGGAGGTGTCCACGTGAGAGGAGCTGCCGTGCTGCCCCAGGATGGCCTCAGTTGTGGCGCTGGGGGGCCCTCTGCCTCCCTGAGGTGCAGACCGAGTTGCCACACCCCAGAGCCAGTGTCCACGCCATCGGTGGGGAATTCATGCCAAGAAACCGAAGGACAGGCTCTCGGGAGGAGATGTCGTCCCACCAGAGGGGATGATGTGGTGGGATCCCAGCACCCCTGATCAGAAGCTCCCCAAAGTACGGTCCAGGGAACTCGGGGGGTCGGTGCCCAGATCATGAGTGGGGGGTGCGCTGCAGTATCGGGCACCACTGAGGCAGGCCTAGGAGGGGATTCGGTGTCTTGTCCACCCTGCAAGCTGGAGCCTTCGCTGGGCGAGTTGTTCGGGCCCTTCACGCTCCGTCCGTCCCTGCGCAGCAGCATTGGTCGAGGCTCCCTCCCCAGGGCTGGTGGCCGCCGGCGCAGCCACCTTTGACGCGGGTTGTTCCCTAGGTATGTGCAGGAGGTTATGCGGCGGGGACGCGCCTGCGTCAGGCCAGCGTGCGCGCCAGTGCTGCGCGTGGTACCAGCCGTGTCGGACATGGAGCTCTCCGAGACAGAGTACGTGCGTCCTGAGGGTCCTCCCGGTCCTGCCCACCCCAGCCCGGGCGTCCCAAGCCAGGTCCCTTCGTAGAGCCGCCGTCCTGGGGCTTGAGCTCGGGTACCACGCTCAGAAGCAGCTGTGGCAGGAGAGGGTCCCATGGCATCAGAGTCCAAGCTGCCCGAGAGCCTTCTCCTGTCTCCATCAGAGGAGACGCTGACTGTCTAGCATGATGACAAGTGACCAAAAAGCCCAGCTGGAGGCCTGGGCACAGCCAGCCCCTGCATCCACACAGGTGTCACGGCCAGGCCCCCTGTGGGGCAGAGACCTGCCCCCGCCCCCACCCGGCTTGGAACTGGCCGGTCTCTGCCAGGCCTGACTTGAGCAGGCTCGGGGCTGCAGGTGCTGAGGTGCCCGGGGTGCGTCTGCTTGCAGTGTGGGTCTCAACCATGCGCGTCTGTCCAGCTCGTGTAGTCAGTGAGTTGGGGCTCTGCTCCCACCTACAACGCTGAGCGCTCCGAGCCCGTGAGAAAGGCTTGCTGTGTCCACACCGTGTGATCCCACATGGGCCGTGTCGACGGCGCCTCTGTGTGCTCAAGGTGGCGGGGGGGGCGCACCCCAAAAGGGGCCTTGAGAACAGGGGTCCCCCAGGCCTTGCCAGGCTTGCCCCAGATGCAGGTTTGTTGTGGCCCGCATCCTCTAGGCGGTCTTGGGGCGGCCTTCACCCATCCCTGGGGCAGCCCCCACGTGTTGGCTCTTCTCCGATGGGCCTGGCTCCAGGAGGCTGCGAGGATGTGGCACTGGGAGGAAGTCTAATAGCGCAGGTGGCTGGGGGTCTGGTGTGCAAAGAGGACGGTCACATGGCTCAGGTGGCCATGAGGCCTTCCTGCCGTGGTGTTGGCTCTGGAAGCCTCTGGTGCACCCAGCGAGGAGGAGGCCCAAGGGCTGAACCCCAGTGGGCCAGGGGCAGCTTCTGGTCACTTGAAGGACGGGTGGCGGCGGGGGAGCCGAGCGGTGGGGGGTGCGAGAGCAACCAGGCCCCGCCGGTCATCCCAGCACGGCTGTGGAAGCACAGCACCGGTAAGAGGAGGGCCCGGCTCAGCCTGGGCAGGAGACGGTGCCAGCCCCGCCCCCTCTGAAGGGCCTGCTGGCCGCCCCCACACCAGTCCTCTGACAAACTTCGGTGCGGGGTCAGGCTTATCCAGCAATCGTGCACAGTTCTGTTTGTCCAATCCCTGCCCTTCAGATGTTTTTAAGGTTTGGGGGCCGTAGGTCTTCCTGAGATAGGAGCCGTGCAGCCTGCCCTGCCGTCCTAGAGGTGGGAGCTGCAGTGCGCCTGGCAGCCAGGCCCTGGCCAGTCGAGGGTGGGGCTGCGAGGCAGCGGGGAGACCTTCGTGCTCCCAGTGAGCGGAGTCAGACTCCACTGCTAGTGGACTAGACCCCAGATTGAGATGCTGTCGGGGGGCAGCGGGGCCTGGGGTCCCAGGTGTTTGAATGGGGTGCCGCTCACCCCTGCAGGCCTGCCCCGCCTTTTACTGGCAGCCTGAGGCCAGCAGGAGGCACCCTGTGGGACCTCAGTCCAAAACCAGGGACCACTGCTGCATCTCTTTCCCCAGGACAAGATCACAGCGGAAGGTGAGCGGCGGGAGTGCCCAGCCGTGTGACAGCATCGTTGTAGCGTACTACTTCTGCGGGGAACCCATCCCCTACCGCACCCTGGTGAGGGGCCGCGCTGTCACCCTGGGCCAGTTCAAGGAGCTGCTGACCAAAAAGGGAAGCTACAGGTGAGTGTGAGGGCTGGGGTGCCCGCTCCCCGCACGAGTATGTGGGTGCCCAGCGGTACGAAAGAGGGTTTCCAGCCGGGCATAGTGGCTCACGTCTTAATCCTGGCACTTTGGGAGGCTGAGGTGGGCATATTGCCTGAGCTCAGGAGTTCGAGACCAGCCTGGGAAACATGGTGAAACCAGGCTAATTTCAGATGTGCTACTTGGGAGGCTGAGGCAGAATTGCTTGAACTCGGGAGGCAGAGGTTGCAGTGAGCTGAGATCACGCCATTGCTCTCCAGCACTCCAGCCTGGGTGACAGAGCGAGACTCCGTCTCTACTCAAAAAAGAAAAAGAAAAAGGGCTTCCGGCCGTTTCAGCTCATGTCCCTCATCTGCAACTAAAGCCACTTCTCCAAGCCCTAGGCTGAGGGTGGCATCAGGCCTTCGGCCCCACAGGACTGAGAGGGTCCTAAAGGACTCCCGTCCAGGGCCCTCATCTTTGGGGTGGGAAAACAGAGGCTAGAGGCCTAGACAACGATGGTTTGAACCTTGTGTTGGGCTCCCCTGGGCCAGCCTTGTCTCTAGGCTCTGGATTCATCTCCCTTTGCCTGACTGAAAAGCCAGGCACCCTCCGACCAAGGTTTATTCGCCCTGGGCCACTGAGCCCTTCAGGGCCCTGCGTGCAGCCAGCCTTGGAGGCTCCCGAGTGAGCACTGGTGGGTGAGCAGAGGGGGCCTGACCCCAAGAGCCTGGCAGAGCCTGGCAGGTGGTTCCCACTCTCCACAAGCCACTGTGCAAACGCCCCATGACTGCAGATGTGGTGCCGAGGGAGGGCCCCAGTTGGGGTCACCTCCATGACGGGGCTCAGCCCTTGGGAAGCAGACACCCCATACCCGTCCATTTCCCCCTGCAACTCCTGAGAGGCTGGGGCAGGTTCTCCCAGGGGGATGTGGGGTGCTCCCAGCAGGCAGTGAACTCACCCCCCGTGGCTGCCCACTTCACCCACATGTGGTCATTACACTGTTCACTGTTGCCCTGGGAGGGGGCGCACGCGCAGTGGGGGCCGTGGGGCATGGACAGGAGGGTCTTCGGGATGGGGGTGTGGACACGCCGTCCCCTGCCACAGGCCTCCTTCCCATCTGTGGTGCTGCCTGCTCACTGCACTCCTCACCTCCGTCCTGCAGATACTACTTCAAGAAAGTGAGCGACGAGTTTGACTGTGGGGTGGTGTTTGAGGAGGTTCGAGAGGACGAGGCCATCCTGCCCGTCTTTGAGGAGAAGATCATCGGCAAAGTGGAGAAGGTGGACTGACCAGCAGGTGGGCTGGCTGCTGTAACCAGGCGAGGCCCTCGGCGGGCACAGGTGTCACAGCCAGGCAGATGACCTCGTACTCAGGAGCCCGACGGGGAACAGTGTTGGGTGTACCACCCATCCCTGCAGTCTACCCGTGTCTAGGTGGGTAGGGTTCCCTCCAAGTGGTCCACAAGCTTCTGTCCTGCCCCCAAGGAGGCAGCCTGGACCACCCCCCATAGCAATACTTGGAGGGCCCAGCCCAAGTGGGGCAGCCGGGGTCCCTGCTGCCAGCTTCAGGTGACCCCCCCGCCCCCCGGCACCTCCCTTGGGCACATGTGCTGGGATCTACTTTCCCTCTGGGATTTGCCCACGTACCCTGATCTGGCTGGGGCCCAGGCCCGGTTGCAGAGGCCTGCAGGGCCTCTGTCAATTGTACGCGCCACCGAGTGCCTTCAACACAGCTTGTCTCTTGCCTGCCACTGTGTGAATCGGCGATGGAGCACTGCACCTGCCTCCAGCCGCTGGCTGTGTGGTCCCGGGTCCTCCTTTCTGAGGGCCCGTGTAAATATGTACATTTCTCAGGCCAGGGCCAGCAGGGGCTGCCCGAGTCTGTTTTTCATGCGATGACACTTGTACAATTATCTTTTCAAAGGTACTTGGATAATAATGAAATAAAACTGTTTTTGAACCTGCCCTGGCTGTGGTGTGTCTGCTGCGGGTGGGGCCTGGTCTGGGTCTCCCAGCCTCAGCCCCCGTGGTAAAGGAGGGCACACTGGCCTCCAGCAGGTACGGGGATCATCCTGTGACTCAGAGGCTGGCAGAGCTAGAGCATGAACGTGCTCCACATTCCTGCCCAGGAACCCCCAGCTGGGCAGAGCTGCATCAGGCCAGCCTTGCTGAGGGACCAGGCACACAGAGTCCAGAACCAAGCTCTTTATTCACAATGCACAGCTCCCTCCAGTACCCAAGGGGGTGGCTCCGTCCAGCAGTGAAGGGGGGGTGACACGGGGGCAGCTACAGCTCCTCCTTGGACCCCATAGTGGAGTTGGCCGGTGGCTCCTAGAAAGGGTCACAAGTACAGCTCGAAGCTCTGCTCCCAGCCTGCCCCCGCCCCTGTCAACCCTGTGTAAAGAGGATTTGTGCAAAGGCCTGGAGCCCTGGCTTAGGGACACCCACCGGGAACGGGGCTGCCGGCTCCTCCAGGGGCTCCTCCGTGGGCAACACGCCCCCGTTGTCCAGGAACTTGGAGAAGGTCTCCAGGTCCCTGGTGCTTTTGTATTCAATCACCTGAGGAGAGGCAGGGGGATCTGGAGCACACGCTGGGCCCAGCCCCACGCCCAGCAAGATGGCGCCCCGGCTTCCTCCCCAGCCACCTGTCCGCCATACCTTCCGACCTGGCCCTGCTGGGAAGTACTTGAGGGTAGGGAAGCCGTGCACGGCGAAGGCGTCCAGCTCATTGGCCGTGGCGTCCAGCTCAGCAATGATGACATCCTCGTGGTCTTGGTACTTCTCAGCCAGTGCCTCCCAGGCAGGGGCCATCTCCTTGCAGTGGGTGCACCATGGAGCATCTAGGATGGGAGCCGTTGAGCGCGGCCATCTGGGCATCCCCTGCCCAACCCACACTGCCCCTGCCTCCCTCAGCACTCACAGAACTTGACAAACACATTCTTGGTTTCGTCAAAAGCCACCTGCTCAAAATTCTTGCCCACGAGGGTCTTAACTGGCCGCTGATCCCAATCAGGGGGTACCTCCTGGCTCAGGAGATAGGGCTGGGGGAAACCAGGACAGGTGCTTTGGCAGGGGTCCTCTGGGGGGTTCAGGAGGTCCTCGGTGGGGGTGGGGGTGGGGGTGGGGGTGGGGAGGTCCCGTGTGGGGCCGGGGGTGGGGTGGGGTGGGGTGGGGGAGGTCCCGTGCAGGGCCGGGTCGGGGGTGGGGCGTCCTCTGCAGGGTCAGGAGAACTGCGGGGTCGGGGGGGCCTTTGCGGGGTTGAAGGGGGCCTCTGCAGGGCCTGCAGGGCCGGGGGGCCCTGAGAGCTGCTGTTCCCACCCCCTGCCAAGCTGGTGGGATGAGGTCAGGGTTCCCCTTCCGCTTTGAGCCGTCTGCAGCGGACCTTGACTTGACCGTTGAGGACTGCATGGCAGAAAGCAGTGATGGACGCTGTGGTGACAGGGCCCCCATCCACAGGCGCGTACTTTTTAGTGGTCTCAAGGTTGACCAAGCGCAGGGTGGGGGCTGCCTCAGCCTTTAGGCCAAAATACTGCAGCACGTGCTCATTGTCAGCCGCCACATCCACCACCACGAACAACACCTGTGGCAGGGAGTCCATGCTGGCACCGGCCACTCTCCTGCTGCCCCTTCCCCCCAGCACCTACCCCCATCCAGCTGCCCCTCCCCCTGGATCCCAGTACCTGCCCCCGGAAGTGGGGAGCTGCCTCCCCAAAGCCCACTAGGAGCTCCCGGTGCGCAGCCAGCGTCTGGTTGACAAACAGCAGCAAATGGTTGAGGATCCTGGCCGCGAAGATCTTGGCAGACGTCTACAGTACGGAGAGCGCTCATGACTCCACAGGACCCCCAGCCTACACACCCCCATCCCTGGACTCCCCTACCCTGGGACACCCCCAGCCCAGGCACTGCAGCCTACGCACCTGGCTGTTGAACTCCGTGACCAGGCGCATGCTGTGTGTGACCAGGAAGCGCGACAGATCCCCCAGGTCCAGGCCAAGCTCCTCGTCCACTGGGAAGTCTGCCCGCCCCTCATCAAACTGGACAGCAGCAGGTGGGTCAGCGGGCGCTGTAGCCGAACCCCAACCCACACCTGGGCCTGACCTACCTTCTTGAAGAGAACCACAGTGTCCTTGGTGAGGCCAAACTGCTGAAAGAGCTGCGGCCGGTCTGTGAGGCCAAAGGTCATGTCCAGGGCATCCTGGGCCAAGGCCAAGAAGGTGGCCACATCCTCGTCGTGCAGGTCCTGAGGGGCCCGGCCCTGTGAGGCCACCAGGTCCCACCCACAGTCACTGGCCCCATGGCCCGGCCCCCCACGCCCAGTGGCTCACCTGGAAGAAGCCGATGACCACCAGGTCCCGGCCGTCGATCAGCGCCTGGGCAGCTGCCTCGTCCTCCAGCCGCATGGCACTGGGCCCCACCCGCCGTCGCAGCCACTCGGCAATGCCCTCAGCCTCCCGTGGTCCTGCAGGGAGTCCCCCTCAGCCTGGGCCTGGCCACTGCCCCCCAGTGACCGGCCTGCCCCGCACCTGTGTACTCCTCCGGGTGCGTGCGGTTCCCATCGCGGAAGAACTTGAGCGTAGGGTACTCCGTCACACCAAACTCCTCAGCCAGCTCGGGCTGCGCGGGCCCATCCACCTTAGCCAGCATGACCACCGACGACTCGGCCGCGAGCACGGCAGCTGCCTTGCTGTACTCGGGGGCCAGGGCCTGGCAGTGCCCACACCACGGGGCGTCTGGGGGACGGGGCCGTGAGTGCCCCAGGCCACCACAACCCCAGGAGCACCCTCTCCACACCTGACAACCCAGCAGGGAACAAGCGTGCTCCTCCATTCTGCCCTGCGTCCTGGCCGTGGACAAGCCGAGCACCAGTGCCTCTTCGTGGCCCCCCAGGCTGCAGCACAGGGACCAGCAAGGCTTGGGAGAGCTTGAAAGACCCCCCTCCTCTCCCTACAGCCAGGCTCGGTGGCTCACACCAGTAATCCCAGCACTTTGGGAGGCAGAGGCGGGTGGATCACCTGAGGTTGGGAGTTCGAAACCAGCCTGACCAACATGGAGAAACCCCATCTCTACTAAAAATACAAAAAAAATTAGCCGGGATTGGTTGCGCATGCCTATAATCCCAGCTACTCAGGAGGCTGAGGCAGGAGAATTGCTTGAACTTGGGAGGCGGAGGTTGCAGTGAGCCGAGATTGGGCCATTGCACTCCAGCCTGGGCAACAGAGCAAAACTCAGTCTCAAAAAATAAAAAGACCCCTCCCTTTCGTGCCCTGTAGGGCTGGGGCTCCCAGGCTCGTGTGGCTGCCTGTGAAGGCCTCCCAGGCAAGGATTGTGTGTCAAGGGTTGTGAAAAGACCACAGGGCACACGCGTCAGGGACCTCCATGGGCCCCCAAAGCCTGAACACTGCCTGGACCTCTGCAGAGTCTATGGGATGCCCCTGGCAGCTGGAGGAGGGGCCGGCAAGGCAGCGACTTTGGCACCGTGGCCGCTGGCCGAGCAGGGAGGCACAGGTGTTCTCATGTCCTGTGGGTACCCCCAGTATTACCACTGCTCCTGCCTACCCCAACCAGACCCCCAGGCCCCTTCTAGAGAGCTCCTGGGCACAGTGGGGGCAAGTGCCTGTAGGGAGGACCCTCTTGGGCACATGCCCTGCATTTGCCGGCAAAGGGTGGGGCCCCCAGGTGGGCCCTGCTGGTCCCCGCCAGTCCCCAGCCCCACTGGCCCCAGCACTCACAGAATTCCACCAGCAGGGCAGGGTGCTCCCGCAGGGCCAGGCCCAGGGTGTGGCGGCTCAGCACCAAGATCCCATCCTCCTTGGGGATTTCCTCCTCTGGAGGCTCCTCCGAGGGGCTCCTGGGTCCCTGTTCGTGACCCCATGGGCACGAAGCCCTGAGCAGCAGCAGCAGCAGCACAGGCAGAAGCTGGCAGCTCATGGTGCTGCCAGGGCGCGTGAGGCAGGAGCAGATAAGGGGGCCAGAAGCCAAGCAGCAGCTGCCACGTGGCACACAGGCCCAGTCCCAGCAAAGACAAGGCCCATGCGGCCGCCCCCAGCCCCCAGGGGAGGGGAGGCAGAAAGAGACAACACGCAGGGCACCGAGACAGGGCCATGTTTAATGGGACAGCTCAGGGGACAGCGCCAGGCCCAGGGGGTCCCAGGACAGAGCAGGGACAGCGGGGGCAGCAGGGGAGGGTCTGGTCACTCACGGGGGGTGCTGGGGATGCCTGGGGGTCCCTGTGCAGCAACTGAGGGAGGTAGGGGAGACAAGGACTGGGGGTTCAGTCCTTCCAGTCCTGGCAGATGCGGAGACCCCACTCCCAGGACAGGTGGTGCGTCCTATCATCGTCGGTGAAGAGGGACACCACCAGGTAGGGGCCCCGCACCAGCGCACCCCTCGGCGCTTCCTCCACCGGAGTCACAAACTCATACTCCTGGGCACTCGGGCCGTAGCTGCCCACCATGTAGACGGTCTTGTCCACTAGGGAGGGCGAGGGCATCAGAGCTGTCCTCTGTCCGCCCCCGCTTCCCCCCCTCCCTGTTCCCCCCACCGCTGCCCTCACCGCGCAGGCCCCGGCGGTAGGTGTGGTGCAGACACTTGAGGCCACTGACAATCTCCCTGTGGACCTGGGAACAGAGGCATTAGGGGTTCCTCTGGGGGCCAGGCCTCTGGCTGTTGCCCCCGCCCCCATCCCCTCCGCCCATTGCCCCAGCTCTCACCTTGAAGGTGATCTTCACCCTGTAATCAACACCCTCCTTCAGGACAAACACCTGGTCCTTCAGAACAGCCAGGTCCCCTATTGGGGAAACCGCAGCTAGGGTCGGAACTCCCCTACAGGCTGAGACCTGCTCCAGGAGCCCCCACGTGGGCTGTGGTACCCATGAGGTCTGCAACTGTGATGGCCCGGGACACAGAACGCAGGGGTGCAGAATCGTGCCTGGGAGGGCGCTACCTGCGTTCAGGGTGCAGCGTCCTGCGAGTTACCTGTGAGATCCATGACGACCGGCCCTGGAGCCTGCTCGGACAGGAGTGTCAGCCTGGTCACCTGCACATTGGGCAGGCTTGGGTCTGAGGAGAAAGTGGAAGTCTGCAGGATGCCCCCCCACCCCCACCGGGCTCACCAGCCCCCCCAGACCCAGCCCTCCAAGCCCAGGCCCCTGCCATACCCACGGCTGGTGGCAGGGGCCCCAGCAGCACCCGCTTGTACTTGGCCAGGCTCCTGTCGTCCGGATCCAGCTGCCGGATCTCCAAGAGGCTCTTCCTCCCCGGCGCCCGGTACTCGGGCACAGCCTCATCCAGCACCTCGTCCACTGCCGGTGGCCCACCCTCCTTGTCAGCCAGGAGGACTGGGGGTGGGGAGGGGCGTGAGCAGCAGCCACTAGCAGACCCTGGCATTCGAGCACCAGGCTGGAGCCCCCTCTGGCCAGCTGTACCTCCTACTACCCAAAGGAAGTCAAGGGAAGCCTCTGGGGGCTCAGGGAGAGAGCGAGCAGAGGGCAAGGCAGCCTGGGGAGGTGCTGCACTGCACCCAGATCTTCAGGAGGGGCCTCCAGAGACCGCCAGGCCTGCAGCTCCTCTGGCCCAGATGTCCACAAGGGCCCCCTCCCTGACTCGGAGACCAAACGGTGGGGGAGTCAAGACTTCAAATGAGGACAGCCCAGGGTCAGGGGCTACCTGCTGGAGAACAGCGGCCCTCGGCGGCCCCCCAAACCTAGCGACCCTCCAGGGTCCTCTACCATCCTGCTCTGGGCCGGGGTCTCTGACCACTTTCCCACAGTCTAGGAGTTCCTCCCCATGGTGCTGGGGTGCCGGGGGCGGCTATCTCCAAATCCCTGGGCTCAGGCTCTGCGCCGCCTCCCATGGTGCCCCGGGCTGGTGGTCTCCTGAAGCCCCTCTTCTGAGTCCCTGCCCACTTCGCTCCAGTCTTCTCGGGGATCACCACGCGCCCTGCAGAGCCTGAGCCCCAGCCCCAGCCCCACCCAGGGGAGACGGGCTCCAGGCGGCAGTGTCCAGGGGGAGAGGGTCCCAGCGCCGCCGCTTCACAAGCGGACCCGTCCGCACCTGGCTCCCTTCCCCGCAGGGGTGGAGACTGGATGAAGTCCCCCACCCCCGCCAGACCCCAGCCGGGGGTCTGCGCCGCGAGGTTCCCATGCGCGTCCCCAAAGTTGCCGCGGGGGAGGGGCTACTCCCCGCCCGGGGCTGAGACCCAGCCGAGCCCCCCGCCCCTGCCCGGCCCGCTCACCTCGGGCGCACAGCGCCAGCCGGAGCAGCTCCAGCAGCTGCGCCCCCAGCTCGCACGCGTCCAGGCCCAGCATGGTGGCGCGCGGCCCGGGCCGCCGCGGAGCCTCCGAGGAGCCGCCGCCCGCCCCGCCGCCGCCGCCCCGCTCGGCGCTCAGCCCCGGCGCGACTGCGGTGAGCTCATCCCGGCCGGGAGCGCCCCCCGCGCCCAGCGCCGCGCCCGCGCCGCGCGCCCCCAGCCGCTCCGCGGACCCCGCGCAGCCCCGCAGAGACGCGCGTGTCGCCCGCACGGCGCCGGCACCCGGGTGGCCCCCGCCGGCGCGCCAGGACCCCGCACAGAAGCGCCTGGACGCGGACGCACGCAGCCGCGGTCACGATCCCCGCCGCCCGCCCGGCCCGTGCCCGGCTCTGGCCGGCAGGGCTGCCCCACCCCCACGGCGCGGCGGGAGCCTGAGGGGGTCTGAGGGGGTCTCCTGGGAAACCCTGGGCGCCGTGGCGCAGGTGCGCCCCTATCCCCAGGGTCTCATTATCCGCGGCCACACCCGGGGCCGGACCGTGCTTCCCCCTTCCCCTCCCCCGCTCCTCAGGGAGCTTCTGTCTGGGCCGAGGGGGACTCCTGGGGCCTGCCCAGCCTTGGGGTGAGTGGCTGGCCCAGCACGCTACAGGGTCATCAGTAGGGCGGGACCACAGCGGGCACGGGTCGCGCACACGCCGAGGCGCGTCTGGAGCCACAGAGGCAAGGGCCCCTCAAAGGCTTAGCGACCTGGCTGGGCTGTCTGAGTTCCTAAGAGGGGGTGTCCCTGCAGGGCTCTTGGAAGCCCAGTTACCGAGCCCCTGTCCTCAGGGAGAGGACACTGACAAGGGGGCGGAGTACAGAGACCGGAGCACAGAGGGGGCTTCTGATATTGACACCTAAACTGAGACCTGTGGGTGGGTGGGATGGGACCTGGCAGGGCACAGGGGTGAGCAGGCCCTGGCTGGGACAGCTGGACCAAAGGCCTGGGTCTGAATAAGGGAGAAGGGATCCGAACACCAGCCTGAGTCCCTTTCTTAGACACCCCTGGCCCCCTATTCCTGGTTCCAGGGACACCAGAAATTAGATCCGCCCTTGTCAAGGAGCTCCTCGATTGAGCAGAAGACCACCTTGGGTGCTAGAGGGCATTGGGTTTTGGGTGGGGACTGTCTCCCTGGGCCCCCCAACTGCCCACAACCTTTCCAGAGCAGGATCCTATGAGCTTGGGCCCAGGCCCCCCCTAGAGCGCCACCTCTGCTGACCCTTTGTTGCAGGGAGCGGGGGCTGTTAGGACACTTGTCTCCAGGCCCACAGCTCCAGCTCCTGCAGCTGTTACCGGATAGAAAGTCTTGGAGGTGAGTTGTCCAGGTTCTTGGTGGGTTGAACAAAGAATTGAACAAACCACACAAAGTAACAAAAGAACAACTAAACACAAGGAAACAAAAGAACTGAGTCAGAAGAATGGAGTAAGGAAAGCACAGATTTACGGAAGGCAATTCACAGAGTGAGAGTGGACTCCAGCAAGTAGCTCCAGAGCCTCTGTAATTAGGATTTTTATTAAGCAAAGGAACCTGACCACAGCCTTTGTGCCCTTTAGAGGCCTCCAATTGGCTACACCCTATGAAGGATTGGCCCGAGACCAATCAGAGGTGAAGTGGAAACTTCTGTCTTGTTATCACAGGAGCCAGGATGTGGCCTGTGTGCTGTCCAGTCATGCCTAGAACTGGCTGCACCTGCTGTTCCGTTTCTTATGTCCAACCCTTGGCTACCCTCATTCCCTCTTCTGCCTCACAGCTACCATAGATGCCCACCCTGCAGACAGGGCAGCCAGACCTGGACCACCTCACCCCATCTGTGTGTGGGGTATGGGAGGGCTCACTGGGATCCAAGAGAGATGGTACCCTGGAGTAAGAGACCCCACAAGCCCCCTGCCCCAAGCTCATGCTGAACCTGGCCTCTCCAGCAATGGAAATGGACTCAGACCACTATGTTAGGGGCTCCTAGCCCAAGGCCAACCGCGCACCCTGCCCAGCCCCTAGCACCCTCTGAGTGGGTAAGGATGGGGAGAGGTACTCTGCCTCCAAGAAAGCAGAAATAGACCAGATGTGGTGGTACACATCTGTAGTCCCAGCTACTCAGGAGGCTGGGGTGGGAGAATCAGTTGAGCTCAGGAGTTTGAGGCTGCAGTTAGTTTATGATCGCACCACTGCACTCCAGCCTGGGTGACAGAATGAGAACGCCATCTCTCAAAAAATAAATACATATCCAGGTGCCATGGCTCATGCCTGTAATCCCAACATTTGGGAGGCTGAGGCAAGAGGATCACTTGAGGCCAGGAGTTAAAGATCAGCCAGCCTAGGCAACACAGCAAGAAACTGAGGCCCTTACAGACAGGGATAAGTGAGGGGCTACATGTATATTTATCTACAAAAATAAAAATGAAATTAAAAAAAAAAATTAGTTGCCAGGCGCGGTGGCTCATACCTGTAATCCCAGCACTTTGGGAGGCCGAGGCAGGTGGATCACTTGAGGTCAGGAAGTTCGAGACCAGCCTGGTCAACGCGGTGAAACCCCATCTGTACTGAAAATGAAAAAAAAAAAAAAAAAATTAGCCGGGCATGGTGGCACATGCTTATAATCCCAGCTACTTGGGAGCTGAGGCAGGAGAATCGCTTGAACCTGGGAGGCAGAGATTGCAGTGACCCGAGATTGAGCCATTGCTATCCAGCCTAGGCAACAAGAGTGAAACTCCATCTCAAAATAAATAAATAAATAATTTAAAAAAATAAAAAAGAAAGCAAGCAGAAATAGATGCATTTGCACCTTTTAAAAATGATGCTGAGGCTGGGCTCAGTGGCTCAAGCCTGTAATCCGAGCACTTTGGGAGGCCGAGGTGGGCAGATCACCTAAGGTCAGGAGTTCAAGACCAGCCTGGCCAACAAGGTGAAATGCTTTCTCTACTAAAAATACAAAAATTAGCCAGGCGTGGTGGTGGGCGACTGTAATCTCAGCTACTCAGGAAGCTGAGGCAGGAGAATTGCTTGAACCTGAGGCAGGAGAATTGCTTGAACCTGGGAGGAGGAGGTTGCAGTGAGACGAGATCACGCCGTTGCACTACAGCCTGACAGAGCAAGACTCAGTCTCAAAAAAATGACGCTGGCTGGGCGTGCCTGTGATCCCAGCACGTTGGGAGGCTGAGGCAGGGGGATGGACTGAGCCCAGGAGTTCGTGACAACCTTGGGCAACATAGTGAGACCTCGACTTAGTTTTTAAAAAATGATCTGACCGGGCGCGGTGGCTCATGCCTGTAATCCCAGCACTTTGGGAGGCCGAGGCAGGTGGATCAGGTCAGGAGTTCGAGACCAGCCTGGGCAACATGGTGAAACCCCATCTCTACTAAAAATATAAAAATTAGCTGGATGTGGTGGTGCGTGCCTGTAATCCCAGCTACTAGGGAGGCTGGGGCAGGAAAATCGCTTGAACCTGGGAAGCGGAGGTTGCAGTGAGCCAAGATGGTGCCATTGCACTCCAGCCTGGGCAACAAGAGCGAAACTCCATCTCAAAAAAATTAAAAAATAATAAGATCTAGCCTCACTTGAGGTCAGGAATTTGAGACCAGCCTGGCCAACGTGGTGAAACCCCATCTCTACTAAACATATCAAAATCGGCCAGGCACAGTGGCTCACACCTGTAAGCCTAGCACTTTGGGAGGCCGAGGCAGGCAGATCACCTGAGGTCAGGAGTTCGACACCAGCCTGGCCAACATGGTGAATCCCCATCTCTACTAAAAATACAAAAATTAGCTGGGTGTGGTGGCGCATACCTGTAATCCCAGCTACCTAGGAGGCTGAAGCAGGAGAATCGCTGGAACCCAGGAGGCAGAGGCTGTAGTGAGCCAAGACCGCATCACTGCACTCCAGCCTAGGTGACACAGTGAGACTCTGTCTCAAAAACAAAAACAAAAATAAAAATTAGCCAGGTGTGGTGGTGGGAGCCTGTAATCCCAGCTACTCAGGAGGCTGAGGCATGAGAATTGCTTGAATTCGGGAGGCGGAGGTTGCAGTGAGCCGAGACTGCCCAGTGGGGCCTGAAGAGCCAGGGCCTGGCTCGGGGTGCACCTGGGGGATAGGCATAGCCATTGGAGGAGGGAGAGAGCTGGGAGTGGAGTGGGGCCTGAAGTCAGGCGGCCGCGGGTGAGACTAGGTAGGTGTCTGTTGAGGTTCTCCCTGAAGTAAAGCTCCTCTCCAACAGTGTCAGGGTGCCCTGGGCAGGGTTTCTGCCCATTCCCCAGCGGGCCCACCCAGGCCTGTGTGAAACTGAGGGAAGTGAGCCATGAGCCATCAGCCACTCTCCTGGAAGGACCCCCGATAAGGGACCCACAGCAGGAGATGGGGACAGCTGGGTCCCACTCTGCAGCAGCCACGTGCTCCACTGACACCCAGCATCCAGCCCATGTAGAAAGCTGACCCGATCGCTCATGGACCCTGCCCCAAACCAGCCAGTCACAGCAACGTGTGCAGTCACAGCAACGTGTGCGGCCTCGGCCACAAGCATCGCAGGACACAAGGCCTCAGGCAGTCACACCCCTGGCCCTGGCCCCGGCCCCACAGCCAAGCCTCTGGTCCCTGAATGTCCTCAGGGCCCCACACATAGGACCGGGGTTACAGTGGGCCCTAAACCACGTTTCCCACCCCAGTTCACTCTCCCTACGGGTCTCCTCTACTCACGGAACCTCTCTCCCTCTCTGAACCCCATCCCCTCCGCTGCCCTCCCTCAGACCCTCCCCATAGTAACCCCCCTCCCTGATGAGCCCCTCTCCCTCTCCCAGAGACCACCCCCTGCTCCAGCTGAGCTCCATCCCCCGTCGGTCCCCAGCCCACACCCCCCATCCCACTTCGCCTCCACCCACGAGGGCCTCAGCGTCCCGGAACCGGGGGGGGGGGGGGTGACTCGGGTCGTTCGTGGGGGGCCGGCTCGTTTGCCTCTGGGCGGTGGCCGTGACTCTTAGACCCGAACTGGGGCCTGGGCGACTCTGGCCTCGCGGCCCGAGGGTTAACCCGGGCGCGGCGGGGCGCGGCGCGGCGCGGGGCGGGGCTGGGCGGGACGCTCGGTCATCCCCGCCGGCCTCTCCCCGCAGCCATGGCCGCCGGCCCCGCGCCGCCCCCCGGCAGCCCCCGGGCGCAGATGCCGCATCTGAGGAAGGTGCGAGGCGGGTGGGTGTCCCGCCGTCCCCCGATTTCCCGGCGCCCGAGGCCGGGAGGGGCCGGAGAGCACGGGGCACGGGGGCGCGCGGGGCGGGGAGGGCCTGGGGCGGCGGCTCTGCGAGGCCGGGCGGGGCGGTGAGGCCTGGGGCCCCTTGGGGGTCTCCCGGGGTCTCCCCGGCCCTCCCCGGCCCGCCCCGCGTCCCCGCCGCCAGCTGCGGCCTGGAATCCGCCGCCGCCGCGCGTTAATCTCCGCGCTCCCGGATCCGGGGCATCCCCGCCGGTGCCGTGCCAGGGAATCAGGGTTGCGGGGGCGGCCAGAGCACCCCCCCTGACGACTCCCTCCGCCCAGATGGAGCGGGTGGTCGTGAGCATGCAGGACCCCGACCAGGGCGTGAAGATGCGGAGCCAGCGCCTGCTGGTCACCGTCATTCCCCACGCGGTGACAGGTGAGGCGCGCCGGGGCGGGGGTGCGTGCGCGCCTCGGCCTCCCTCCACCTCCGTCTCTCCCGTGCAGGCAGCGACGTCGTGCAGTGGTTGGCCCAGAAGTTCTGCGTCTCGGAGGAGGGTGAGCGCCCTGCCTCCCACTGGGCCCTGGGGTCACTGGGCTGGTGGCCTAGGCCTGGGTTTTCCTGGGGCCTGGCAGTTCTCAGAGCCCTGCAGAGCGCGCTGGGGTGGGGAGCACAGACGGGAGAGGAGGCCCGGCTCGTCCCGCCCTCGCCCGCTTCCGCGGCCCCGAGCTCACCGTCCCACCCCTCCCCAGAGGCCCTGCACCTGGGCGCCGTCCTGGTGCAGCACGGCTACATCTACCCGCTGCGCGACCCCCGTAGCCTCATGCTCCGGCCAGACGAGACGCCCTACAGGTTCCAGGTCAGGCTCGGGGGCGCAGGTGGGAGCCGGTGGGACCCCCATCCCCACCCACCCAGCTTACCAACCTGGGGAGACAGGAGGGGCGCCAAGCTTGCTGGGATTGGAGTGGGACTCCGCCATGTCACCGTGGGCTGGTGGTCCATCGCCCCCTCCCCAAAAGTCCTGGACCGCAAGTACCGATGTGGTGAGAAGGACCCCGGCTGAGGGACGGAGCCTCAGTTTTCCTGGGGGCCACAGTAGGGCCCCACAAGGGGTCGTATCTGCAGAGGATTCTGCCGTCTTCCTGGGGGTCCTTAGGCCCAGTCCCTGAGGGGGCTGTGAAGGCCTGAGGACAGCATTCCTGCCCTCCCTAACCACACCAGGGTCCCGGGCCGACCTGCCGTCGGTTGTACCCCTCCCCAGGCACAGACTGTGACTACATCCAAGACTTGTGCAGGCCCCCAGCCCCACCCCACCTTGAATGGGGGCTTAGGGTGACCAGTGAGGGAGACAGTCCCTGAACAGGGCCCCAAGGAGCGAGTTGACCTCACTTCCAGGTGGAGAGACTGGCCAGTGGTCAGTGGAGTCTCTGGGTGCTGGGCAGGCAGGGAGACCCTCAGACACCCCCTGCCCAGCCCAGGCTTCTTCCCAGAGAGGTCTGAGGGTGGGGTGACACTGGGGAGGCACAGACGCAGGCGTCCTGGACACCTTCTCCCTGCACCACATCAGAGCCCGTACTTCTGGACAAGTACCCTGTGGCCGGCTGCAGAGCTGGACTATGGTGAGCAGGGGGACGGCTGGCCCCAGACAAGCTCCCAGGACTGGGGGCCTCAGGGTGATGCCGTGGGGCAGGGCAGAGCTGGCCCCTCTGCAGGCTGTCCCTGTCCTTCCAGCCATCTACCTGGCCAAGAAGAACATCCGAAAACGGGGGACCCTGGTGGACTATGAGAAGGTGGGACCCCCCACCCTCCCCGCCCCGGCTGGGTACAGCTGGAGGAACCCAAGCCTCACTCACGGCCCCCGGGGCCTCACAGTTTACCCCAGAACATACAGCCCAGGCCCCAAAACCCAAGACAGTCCCCAACCCCCCAACTGCCCACACAGTCTCACTGGGGGCAGGGGCTGGGGTGACCCACTGGAAACCTTGCTGCCCCCAGGACTGCTATGACCGGCTACACAAGAAGATCAACCACGTGTGGGACCTGGTGCTGATGCAGGCGAGGGAGCAGCTGCGGTGAGGCCCCGCCCCACCTGCAGGCGCCCAACCCAGGCTACTCGGGAAGCCCAGCCCAGGCCAGGCTCTGGTGGCCCTGGGACCATGGAGGGCACCCCTGGGTGTGGCTGCCTGCCCAGGTCCAGGCCTGAGGGTGGGGGCGGAGGGGCGGCTGTGTGCAGGGCATGCCCTCAACTCAGCCTCTTCCTCCCAGGGCAGCCAAGCAGCGCAGGAAGGGGGACAGGCTGGTCATTGAGTGCCAGGAGCAGACCTACTGGCTGGTGAACAGGCCCCCGGTGAGCCCACCTGCGGTGAGGGTGGGGGTCGCTGGCCAGCGCAGGGGTCAGCGTGCTTCCCTGACAGGCGCTCTCGGGACCACCATTTTGAGCCTGTGGAAGGACCTGCCTTGGAGCTCCTGGTGGGGGGCAGGACGTTTTCACTTTGTGACTTAGTTGCGTTTCTGCTAATCAGAACCCAGGTCTCCATCCCTAGACCACAGGACAAGCCAGCTTCTCTCTGGGCCCAAGGGAGAGTCACAGGGATGCCAGATTGCGGGGACTGCAGACTCTGCCTCAGGAGGAGGCAGAGTGGGGGCGGCCTTGGCTGCAGGGTGGGGACCAAGTTCACAGGCCGGGAGCAACTGGGGCTGTGGGGAGGCCCGGTGGACAGGCCATTTGGAGGTGGTGAGCAGAGAAGAGACAGCTGAAGGCTAGGACGGGACTCTTCCCAAGTTCCTTTGAGTGTCCGTTTCCACATGGGGGTCTCAGAGGGGGAACTTAGCCTTAAAGGGGGTCAGCAGGCCACCGGAACTGCATCCCCACCTCATCTCGTCTCCCCTCTGCAGCCCGGAGCCCCCAGTGTGCTGGAGCAGGGTCCAGGGCGGGGATCCTGCGCTGCCAGCCGTGTGCTCATGGTGAGCCCCTGCGTGCGTGCTGGCCGCCCTCTCGCCCTGCACACCGGCTGCACCCTGCTGGACCCACCATGGGACTGCCTGTCTGTCCGTCATTTGGTCCACCCAGAGGGCACTTGGTGCAGCCTCCCCAAGCCCCTGCTCACTCCCGGTCACTCCCTGTTCCCTAGGCCCCTGCTAACTCTCGCTTTCTCTCCCCTCCCACCCGCTGCCCTGGGTGCAGGTAAGTGGAGTGGTGGGGATGAGGGGGCTGGCGGGGAGGAAGGGGGCTCTTCTCCAGAACAGTATCAGGGTTTGCTGGGAATTGGAGGGGTGACAAGCAGGGTTACGGCCTGACAGACCTGAGCATATCCAGCAACCTCCCTCCAGGTGGAGGCCTCCAGAACCAGAGGGACCAGACCAGAGGGAGCATCTGAGCCCCGCAGCAGCAAAACTCTTTGTTCAAACCGAGTCCCAACCAGACCCAGCATCTGGAAAGATGCACCTAGAACCTCACTGATAAAACTTCTTAAGTTCACGACCCTAACATTTCCCCATACAAAGCTGGTCAGAGAGAGCGGGGACACAGGCTAGGACTCGCAGCTCGTCCGCCTCCTCCGCTCTGGCCCCAGCAAGGCCCCGACCGATGAACTCAATGAGTCACATCTGGTTCCCCAGTGATTCCCATTAGTAGTATTTCTCAAGTATGTGTTGTTTAAAAACATAATTTAAGTACATTTGAAAATATGACATATTAGACCGGGCTCGGTGGCTCACTTCTCTAATCCCAGCACTTTGGGAGGCCGAGGCGGGCGGATCACCTGAGTTCAGGAGTTCGAGACCAGCCAGATCAACATGGAGAAACCCCATCTCTACTAAAAATACAAAATTAGCTGGGCGTGGTAGCGCATGCCTGTAATCCCAGCTACTGGAGAGGCTGAGGCAGGAGAATGGCTTGAATCCAGGAGGCGGAGGTTGTGGTGGGCTGACATCGCACCACTGCACTCCAGCCTGGGCAACAAAAGTGAAACTCTGTCTCAAAAAAATCATAAAGAAAAGAAAAAATATGATATATTACAATTGCAACTTTGAGAACCTGAGGGTTCCGTGGAATATTCTGCAGATCGCCAGACCTTAGGCCCCCAGAGGTCTCCTCTAATCCCTGATTGGAAGAAGGGGCTCCAAGGGGCGGGACTGGGGGCCTGGGCCACCATCTCTGCCAGGTCTATGGGGCAGGGGCTCAGCCTGGGGAGGTGCCCTCCAGCTGGGGATTTTGGACCCCAGCAGGGGACCTGTGTCTAACTGCAGCCCACCTGTCCCCTTCTAGACCAAGAGTGCAGATTTCTATAAGCGGGAGGTAAGTTCTGGAGCTGGGAGTGGAGGGTGCCAGGTGCCTTCCCCAGACCAGGATCTGACTCACAGGCCCCACATCCTAGATCGAGTACTGCAGGAGAGCGCTGGGCAGGACCCGAGTGAAGTCCTCCGTCTGCCTTGAGGCGTGAGTGGGGTGAGGGGTGGCAGCTGGAGACCCCTGCTGAGTGTCCTGGCTCCTGAGGCCCCTCCTGCACCAGCCCCAATACCCCCTTCCAGGTACCTGAGTTTCTGCAGCCAGCATAGACCCCACGACCCCCTCGTGTCGGGGTGCCTGCCCAGCAATCCCTGGATCTCAGACAACGACACCTACTGGGTCATGAATGCCCCCACGTGAGCCCAGGCGGGGCAGCGGGACTGCGGGTGTGCTCCCAGCCTGGGGGGATGCAGGAGGGTCAGTCCCCACCCTCCCCAACAGCCCCGCCCTCCCCCCAGGGTGGCTGCCCCCACGAAGCTCCGTGTGGAGAGATGGGGCTTCAGCTTCCGGGAGCTCCTAGAAGACCCTGTGGGGCGGGCCCACTTCACAGACTTTCTGGGAAAGGAGTTCAGTGGTGAGAACCCCTAGCCCCTGCTCCAGTCCCAGCGGGGAGGCTGCTGCCTGGGACCCCTCCCGCCTCGGTCTCCACCAGCTCCCTGGGAACGCCCCTGGCCCTGGCTGCCACGCTGCCACTCTCGATGGGATCCTTGACTGGGTGCCCGGCCCCCCCAGGAGAAAACCTCAGTTTCTGGGAGGCATGTGAGGAGCTTCGATATGGAGCGCAGGCCCAGGTCCCCACCCTGGTGGAGGCCGTGTACGAGTAAGTGCCGTGTGGTGGGTACCGGTTGGCCAACGGGCAGGTGCACCCAGCCAGGACTACCCAATGCTGTCCCCACCCCTAGGCAGTTCCTGGCCCCCGGAGCTGCCCGCTGGGTCAACATCGACAGCCGGACCATGGAGCAGACCCTGGAGGGTTTGCGCCAGCCCCACCGCTACGTCCTGGATGATGCCCAGCTGCACATATACATGCTCATGAAGAAGGTGGGTGCTCGGCCAGCCTGGAGGGGCGGGAGGGGGCATCCCAGATGGGCCTCCATGTCCCCACCCTCAAGGGCTCTGTCCACATAGGCACTGCCCATGTTGACTCTGCCCCTGGGGAGCGCCTTCCCCACCTGGTTGGGGCTGCCCTGGCCGCTCTCCTGTCAGTGTTCCGTCCTGAGCACACTCCGGGTTCAGAGGGGCTGAAGGACTGGCCCAGATCACAGGCTTAATGAGGGTCAAGCTTCTATCTAAAAGGTTTTGTTTTGTTTTCTTGTTTTGAGGCGAGTCTCACTCTGTCGCCCAGGCTGGAGTGCAGTGGCGCGATCTTGGCTCACTGCAAGCTCTGCCTCCCGGGTTCACGCCATTCTCCTGCCTCAGCCTCCTGAGTAGTTGGAACTACAGGCGCCCGCCACCACACCCGGCTAATTTTTTGTATTTTTAGTAGAGACAGGGTTTCACCGTGTTAGCCATAATGGTCTTGATCTCCCGACCTCAGGATCCGCCCGCCTCAGTCTCCCAAAGTGCTGGGATTACAGGCGTGAGCCACCGCGCCCAGCCTTTTCTTGTTTTTTCTTTTTTTTTTTTGAGATAAAGTCTCACTCTGTCACCCAGGCTGGAGTGCAGTAGCGTGATCTTGGCTCACTGCAACCTCTGCCTCCCGGGTTCCACCCACCTTGGCCTCCCAAAGTGCTGTGATTACAGCTGTCAGACATCAAGCCCTGCCTTTTTTTTTTTTTTTCGAGAAAGTGTCTCACTCTTGTCAGCCAGGCTGGAGTGCAGTGGCACGATCTCAGCACACTGCAATCTCCGCTTCCCGGGTTCAAGCAATTCTCCTGCTTCAGCCTCCCAAGTAGCTGGGATTACAGGTGCCCGCCACCATGCCCAGCTAACTTTTGTATTTTTAGTAGAGATGGCGTTTCACCATGTTGGCCAGGCTGGTTTCCAACTCAGGCCTCAGATGATCCACCTGCCTTAGCCCCTCAAAGTGCTGGGATTACAGGCGTGAGCTACTGAGCCCGGCTTTATTTTTGTTGATATTTGAAAATTTCCAGCTGGGCACAATTTTGGCTCACTGCATCCTCAACCTCCCAGGCTCAAGTGGTCCTCCTGCCTCAGCCTCTCCACGCTACCACACCTAGCTAATTTAAAAAATCTTCTGTAGAGGGATTTTGCTATGTTGCCCAGGCTGGTCTTAAAATCCTGGACTCAAGTGATCATTCTGCCTCAGCCTACCAAAGTGTTGGGATCACAGGCTGAGCCACCCTGCCCGGCCGGGATCACAGCCGTGAGCCACCCTGCCCGGTTGGGATCACGGCCGTGAGCCACCCTGCCCGGTTGGGATCACAGTTGTGAGCCACTCTGCCTGGCCAAGTTTGGATATTGTTAAGAGCACTGCAGACTCAGATCTCACCGTATTTGATGGGTTTCACTGTAACCAGCATTATTCTTTCATGAGGTTCGCATGGCCCCACGTGTGGCTGCCAGCCCGAGCCTCGTGCTGTGTCCCTGGCACCTGATGCTGGCTTCCTGGCTCTCTTCCCGGCATGCACCATCACACACAGCTAATTTTTGAATTTTTTGTGGAGATGGGATCTCACTATGTTGTGCAGGCTGGTCTTGAACTCCTGGGCTCAAGCAATCAACCCACCTCAGCCTCCCCAGATGCTGGGACTACAGGCGTGAGCCACCATGCGTGGCCTACCTTGTTTTTTTATTTGACTCCACAACCCTGCCCTCCCTCTGTGGGGAACGCGGAGCCATTCCTGGTTCCTGGTAATGGCTGAGGCGGCGCTGCAGTTCGTTCCTCTACACGTGGCCACCAGGGCTCTTGCCATTTTTGCTGTGACATGATCCAGGCAGACGGGAGCTCAGGTCTCCCTGAGTCTGTCTTGGTCTGGGCAGGTCCGGAGTCGCTGCCTCCAGCACCCTGTCCACCAGAGACTCTGTGACTGGAGGAGGCTCCAGCAATGTTTGGCTGCCCCTTTGCGGGGAGCTGGCTGAGAGGTGAGGAGGCAGAAGGGTCAGGGGCTGGACGCTGTCTCTTGTAGGACTCCTACCCAAGGTTCCTGAAGTCTGACACGTACAAGGGCCTCCTGGCAGAGGCTGGGATCCCGCTGGAGACGAAGAGACGGTGAGCCCAGGCAGTGCCCTGTGGCTGGCGGCTGCGGCCTGGGGGCTGCTGGGGCCCTGCAGTGAGGTGGGCAGGACACCAGCTGGCCAGCCTGTTCTCAGCCCCCTTCTCGCCCACAGCGTGTTCCCGTTTATGTGGAGGCCACGGCACTCGAGCCCCAGCCCTGCACTCCTTCCCACCCCTGTGGAGCTCACAGCGGCTTGTGGCCCTGGGGGTGGAGATGGGGTGGCCTAGTGGACCTGGCCCATCTGCCACTCTAGTCCCTGCAGCTCAACATCCTGCGTGAATGCAGCAGCCACCCCCGTCTTGGCCCAGGTCCTGGAGGCTGCTGAATCCAGCACCAGTGTCCCCTTGTGCCCAGGGGACCCAGTCTTGCTGTGGGGTGCACAGCCTCCCTCCCTCCAGCAAGCCTTCCCTGCCCAGAAAGAACGGGTCCAGGTGTGGATTCCCAGGGAGGGGGTTCATTGGCTCAGCTTGAGTCAGGGAAGCGCCTGTTACCTGAAGAGAGGTGAGACCAAGGCCGCACGGAGCTCCACCTTCTCTGGTCTTCAGTCCAGCACTGGGTGCCCATCCCCGTCTCTAAAACCAGTAAATCAACCAGCGAATACCTGGAAGCAAGATGCACAGACGGGCGGCTTCCCACACACCCATCACAAGACGCGGACATGCAGGTCTCCGTGCGAGCTCTGCCCCGTCCAAGAGCCTCTCCGCTGTCGCCCAATGTGAGCCTGGAAGAGGACCCGAGAGTGCCGTGCTGAGGCTGCCTCAAGCTCACTGCCTTCCAGAGCTGCGCCTATTCCTCCCTCGCCAAACGCGTTCCAGAATTTGTCCACAGGTGCGCCGGCACCTGCTTTTCCACCTTGAGGCCGCGGCTTCCCCCCCAAGATTTATAGACAACTCTGACATTGTCACCCCACTGACAAAGCCCCTGATTCCATAGGGTGGATCCTTGCCAGGTGTCCCTGATCTTCCCTGCCCAAGCCTTCCTTTGTGAGCTGGCATTGCTCCCCATCCCCCAAGTGCCTCACCACTCCCTCAGACTGGGTGAAGGTACAGCTGGCTCCTTTCGGGGGTGCAGCTTCAAATATCTCGGTGATAGGGCGGTGCCATCCCCACCCATAGGGCTGGCTCACTTCCAGTCACTCCCAACAGCTTCCAGCCCGCAAATAAAAGACCCTTGGGCCCTGGCTCTGAGCCCATCCTGCTGTGGGTGCAGCATGTGACTGCATGTGACACATGCATGGGTGTGGTGTGCGTGTGCATATGATGCATGTGTAGCACTATTAGGCACACGTGTGGTGTGTATGCATAGCATGTGTGATTGTAGTACACGTGTGCAGGTGTACTGTGAGGCATGCATATGTGGTGTGTGTGCACATGTCGTGTGTATGATGCATGTGTAGAACTGTAAGGCACACGTGTGTGTATGCATAGCATATGTGTGATTGTGTGTAGTGCACATGTGCAGGTGTACTGTGAGGCATGCATATGTGGTGTGTGTGCACATGTCGTGTGTATGAGGCATGTGTAGCACCGTGAGGCACACGTGTGGTGTGTATGCATAGCATGTGTGATTGTGTGTAGTGCACATGTGCAGGTGTACTGAGGCATGCATATGTGGTGTGTGTGCACGTGTCGTGTGTATGAGGCATGTGTAGCACCGTGAGGCACACGTGTGGTGTGTATGCATAGCATGTGTGATTGTGTGTAGTGCACGTGTGCAAGTGTACTGTGAGGCATGCATACGTGGTGTGTGCACGTCGTGTGTATGATGCATGTGTAGAACTGTAAGGCACACGTGTGTGTATGCATAGCACATGTGTGATTGTGTGTAGTGCACATGTGCAGGTGTACTGTGAGGCATGCATATGTGGTGTGTGCACGTGTCGTGTGTATGAGGCATGTGTAGCACCGTGAGGCACACGTGTGTGTATGCACAGCACATGCACAATTGTGTGTAGTGCACGTGTGCAGGTGTACTGTGAGGCATGCATATGTGGTGTGTGCACATGTCGTGTGTATGAGGCATGTGTAGCACCGTGAGGCACACGTGTGTATGCACAGCACATGCACAATTGTGTGTAGTGCACGTGTGCAGGTGTACTGTGAGGCATGCATATGTGGTATGTGTGCACATTGTGTAGGATGCATGTGTGGTGCACATTGCATGTATGAGGTGTACACGTGTATAGTACATATGTGTGAATGTATTGTGCATGTGATGTGTGCAGTGTGTGGTGAGGGAGGGGGCAGGTCCCAGGTGTGTGGAGTCGATGGTGGAGGAGGGACTTGGCCCTCTCAGACCCAGGCAGCAGACTTGGGGCATTTGGTCTTTGGGAGGAGACAGCCAGGGACACTGTGCTCTGGAGGGCTAGGGTGAGCAGGGTAGTGTGTGGGGACACCTGCCCTCCAGAGAGGGAACAGCGAGGAAACTGTTAAGGAAGCCTGTGGGGAGGGGCAGTTGTCCCCAGCCTGCCCTAAGGCCACAGAGCTGCAGAGTGCATGGCATGGCATGGCCCAGACTCTCCAGGGCCCACAGTAACCACAGGGCAAGAATCCCTTCTTCACAGTCCGGGGGTGCAGGCTGTTCCTGCAGGGAGGGAAGCCTCTGCCCACCAGCAACGGCACCCCTTGGCCCAGCCCCTCAACTCCAGCTTCTCAGGGTGGGGCTCATGGCCCTGCCCACCCCTCCGTGGCCAGGGGCACAGCTGCTTCTGTGACCTGCAGGGTGTCCCCTCCCTTTGGGGACCCCTTGCACTCCCTCCCATGCTGTCAGGGGGCAGCTCTTGGAACCCCAGTGAACCTTCCCTTCTCCCTCCAGCCCCATCTTGCCTGCCTGGCAGTTCTCACCTATAGGACGTGTCCCCAGAGCCCTATGGCCCTTTCGTACTCAAGGCCTTCTGGGCTGGGTTACTTTTCTCAGGGACAAGAGAACCGCTACCTGGCACAAAGGCACCCACCTGTTCAACCTCATCCCCCACGTCCCCCTCCCACACCTTGGAAGGAGCAACAGGACAAGGTTATACCTGTGCGGCTGTGAAGCGGGGCTTTTCACACTTGCATACGTGGCCGTGGGACAGTCCTGCAGGGTTCTCTAAAGCACCTGCCTGCCCCTCACTGCTGCCACACCCAAAGCTGCATCTCCGGGAAGCCCCTGCCTGGGCTCCTCTTGCCTGCAGGGTCACCAGAGCTCACCCCGGCCCTACCATCATCCCTTTGCGCTGGACTCCAGCCAGCCCTCAGACGTCCGCGGTGCCGAGGCCACGGTCTGCTCCAGGTGGGAGCAAACCCGCTTGCATGGGGCCAGGGTGCCCAGCTTGGTGGGGTCCTCAAACCGGAGACCCCCCTGAGGCTATCAAGATTGCTGGGTGCCCAGTTTCTGACTGAGCAGGTCTGGGTGGGGGTGCTCGCCTCCTCGGCAGCCCTCCCCACCCTGACCCAGGCTGGCCAGCAAATTCCTGGTCACTCCTCCAGGAACAAATCCATTTGACTACTTAGGGAGCAGAGAGACAGGCAGACGCACACACGCTAGGCTCACGCCTGACCACCGGGGTTTTTCAGGCAGTGCAAAAATGTTTATTCTGCTTTCTTCCTTGGTGGGTGGGTCATCAGGCTGCTTTGGCTACGAAGCTCAGGCTCTGTGGCCTGGGCGACCCGAGCACCATGGCTGCCCTTGGGCCTCAGGAGCAGCAAGGCACAGAGGTGAGTCCTGCATTGGGTGACATGGCGGGGGCGTGTGAGCACCGGAAGGGGAGAGGCAGGCGCTTGCCATGCCTGGGGCACGGGGCCTCTTCAGGGATAGAGCAGCTCCAGTGTCTACTGAGAGGGCACAGACTGACCCAAACACGCATTCCACAGCCAGTTCCTTGGGATATTCACAGCACATGCAGCCAGTACACAGCTGCAACGCCACTAAGGACACCTGTGAGCAGCCATGGGCTCAGCTCCAGAGCAGGCCCCACCCATCCTGCTGGGGGAGACCCTTGCTCCAGGCTTCCTCACAGGACCTGGTCAAAGGAACCAAGTCACACCGCCCATGCTAGAGGATCCCCTTATAGCTCCGGGAAGGGCTGCGAAGCTGGAGCTGTCTCAGGTTCCCGTTGAGGCCCGGTACCCTGAGTTCCATGACTCCTTTGGGGGACAGAGCACAGGAGGGAAAAGGGGAATGGACTTCTACAGGATGGAGTGGGGGACGGCCTGTCCCGGGGACACCCTGGCTCCTTCTACGCGCTGGCCACTCTGGCCTGGGGAGAAGCTGGCAAGGAGAGGGCACCGGGTAAGGACGGGGTGCTGCACGACCCAACTCTGCCCAAGGTGGCCCAGGGAGACCACTATGAAGACCGCCTGGTGTGAGCGGGACCCTCGTGGGGTGCAGAGTGAGGCCCTGTGTGGGGACTTAGGGAGGATGCTGGGCGGGAGAGAGGCCCAGGGTGTCCCCTCACCCATGCAGGTCCCTGGTGTGATCATGGAGGACTTGTAAGGGTCAGGAGTGGGGGAGTCAGTGCAGAGACCCAGGGAAGGGCCCACTTCCCAGGACGTTTAGTGTCAGCAGGCGGAGTCTCTCCACAGGCTCTGGCTGGCGTGCCTCTACGCCTCACTCTGGTACCGCAGCCGGGAGAACCGGTCCCTGATGGCCTGGTCACTGTCTGGCCCACCCTCACCCAGGCGGACCACCCTGCTGCTTGGGACAAGGTCCCGCACCTTGTGCTTGATCACAGAGACCAGGCCGGGTGCCTCTGAGTCTGCCGGGCCTGTCAGAAGGATGTAGGCGGCGTGGCGGCTTGGCTCAAACAGGACGGCTGCAGGGTGGGGGACACAGCTGTCAGGGCAACTCAGGACCAGCCAGGGCAGACCCCGTGGAACACCCGGGTCCCTGGCCGAGGCCGCACTCACCGTCGAAGGCGACAATGTGGGTAGAGACATTGGCCAGCTCCAGCAGCACGCGTGGCAGGGTGGGGTGGAACATGTACAGACTGTGCCGGGCCTCCCCGGTCTCCTGGAGCGAGAACCAGCAATGGGCCCCACGCCCTTCACTGAGCACTCCCACAGGACACTGCTGTCAGAGTGACCGTGCCTGGAGCTCTATGTCCGCTAGGGGCCCTATCTGGGTCCCCCAAACGCCAGCCCCCAGCTCTGTGGCCACCTCCCAGGTCCTCCCGCCCCACCTGGTCCTGACACTGGTCCTTGCCGGCAGCCACTCCCTTCAGGGCATGGCCGTGTGCTCCCCTATCCACCGAAGGCCATCAGCCCCTTCTCGCTGGACTCCTCTAAGGTCACTTTGCCTCAGCTTGCACCACCTCATCCTGACTGTCACTGGACTTCAACTTATGTGAGGTTGCCCAGGCACCGATGAGCTTCTGGGCACTCCCCGGTGCAGCTCCAGCCTGGGTCTCTGCCCCGGCTCCCACCATGTCTACTCTGAGGGTGGCTCCCGTACCGTCTCGCGGGTGCTCCCCAGCTCGTGGAGGCCCCAGAAGAAGAAGGCTGAGCGGTGGTCTGCGGTCGGCAGGCTGGCGGACAGTGGACCCCCAGGGAGGCTCGGGAGGGCTACGCTACACAGGACGGCTCCAGTGCCAAGGTCCAGGAACAGGATCTGGGGAGGGAGGGGACACTGTGGGGGCCAACGTGGGGGCTACCGGGAAAACCTGGAGGCTTGCACAGGCACACGTGCCCTCAGCCATGCCAGCCCTGGAGGCAGATGCTCTGAGGGAGGCAGAACCTTCTCAGCAGCTCTGAGGGCAGCAGCCTCCTGGGCCGCAGCCCCGTCTGCTTTCAGACCAGTCTATCCTCAGCTAAGAACAAAGGTGCCACCTCCGAAGGAAGTACGAACCTGTCTGTCGGTGCCAGTTCCGTTTTCAACGACTACAGCCAAGGTGTCTGGTTTGTAGCGGCCGAAGATGGGTTTTCTGGAACAATATGGAGGAAGCGCTCACGAGGGGTCTCAGTGAGGAGACTGAGATGAAGGAAGCACTCAGGAACAGGTCCGCCCCTTAGTCTCCCATGGCCACATCTGGACCAGGGCCCAGGACACAGAGCTGACGTCCGGGGCAAGAGGCAGTACCAAAGACAGGCAAGAGGCCCGGGCAGCAGCACACGGCCTCCGGCCCCACCCCCAGCGCTGTCTCCTCACCAGCCAACGGGATGTGCCCGGGGTGCCGGGAAGGGGTGCAGCACCTGCGCGGTCCTTGGGGAGACCCCGTACCTTAGGACATGGGCTGCCTTGGGTGTCCAGCGAGGCGTCAGCTCCTGCCCGTCCAGCAGCACGAAGGCCTCTGAGCCCACAAGGAGCACATCTGCACCGGCGTTCCCTGGGACATGCATCAGGTAGCGCACTGCTCCAGAGCTAGACAGGAGAGTGGGAGAAAGAGGCGCCGGGTGCCCGGGGCGGCCTCAGACACCCAGTGGAGGCTCTGGCACCGCCCGTCTCAGGGTGCTCCTCTCAGGCCCCCATAACCTGTTTCTCAGTTCTACAGCTTGAAAAGAGAAGAGCTGGGCGCGGTGGCTCACGCCTGTAATTCCAGCACTTTGGGAGGCCGAGGCGGGTGGATCATGAGGTCAGAAGTTCGAGACCAGCCTGACCAACATGGTGAAACCCCGTCTCTACTAAAAATGCAAAAATTAGCTGGGCGTGGAGGTGCGTGCCTGTAATCCCAGCTACTCAGGAGGCTGAGGCAGGAGAATCACTTGAACCCAGGAGGCGGAGGTTGCAGTGAACCGAGATCGCACCACTGCACTCCAGCCTGGGGGACAGGGCAAGACTCCATCTTAAAAAAAAAAAAAAAAAAAGACAGAAAAGAGAAGAAAGACCCCCACTTTCCGTGGAGACAGACAGGCACAGTGTCGGGAACCTCTCTTCTCTTTACTCGGCTTTTATTTGACCATTTCTCACATCTGAGCCCAGGGTGACCTTGCGGTACCCCCAGCACCTCCCTGCCTGTGGGGCTGCTCTGGGCTCCACACAGATTGTCCGAACACTGAGGCAGGGGAGCTGAGCCATGGGGTGGGCGCTCTGCGTGGAGAAAGGCGGCGGCCCGGACCCACCTGTGGGAAAGCATCCTGCGGGTGGTGGCATTGAGCATGCTCTCCCAGTGTGGGTCATTCTTGAACGGGCCGTCACTCCCGGTCACCTTCTCGTAGAGACCCTTCACAGAGCAGCCGCAGAGGGAGCTTGCTATTCAAAACACAGAAGGGCTCGAGGTCACCAGGGTCACACTGTGAACCCGGACCAGGAGCACGCAGTGCCACGTGGAGCCAGGCCCCTGAGCTTCCTGACTCCAGCACCTCGAGAGCAGAAGCAGGACCTGAGGAGCCGCAGGGCAGTCATGCTCCGCGAGTGAGGCCGGCCAGGGATGTGGCAGAAACAACGTACCGCAGGGAAAGAGGATGTAGTGGGCACCTGTCCTGGTGACGTGAAGGAGGAAGCCACTTTCTCCGTCCACACCGAGGCTGCCTCTGAGGCCAATCTGGTGCCCGGTGCTGCCGGAGTAGAGGTGGCCACTAACCTGCAATGACATAGGATGACATAGGAAGAGAGGGACCTGAGCCCAGGGCTGCAATGACACAGGGCCCAGGAAGAGAGGGACCTGAGCCTGGGGGCGGGGCACTCTACAACGGGAGATGTGGAAGGGTAAGGGGCCCACAGGCTCTTGGTTTTGAGGAAAGAGGCGCTGACATCAGAGAGTCTGACACTATGGTCAGTGCCTCCACACTGCACGGGGCACGTGAGGCAGGCAGGGCAGCCCCAGTGCCTCGCAGGTGCTCCCAGCCCTCAGAGCTTCACCCCCAACACTGCAACAGCACAAATGGGAAGTGTGTACTCCACCGTTCTTGGGGAGGCCCCAAAGCTGCCTGGTAGAGGTGGAGCCCCCTGAGTATGATGGGTCTATGGGAGTTGGGAACTTGGGGCTCTGGGCGAGTCCCCGACAAGTGGTCAGACCCGAATCCTGTCTGGGAAGTGGCAGCAGATGGGGAGGCAGAGCAGGGCCGTGTGACAGGTGGCCTTGTGACTTGGGAGGAGAGCCAGGCTGGGCTGTACCTCCTCCTGCTCCTGGGTGAGAACCAGCAGGTCTGGGGCCCCATCGCCGTCCACATCAGGCACCTGCAGCAGAGGGCTCAGGATGGACGCATTCCCGCTGAAGCTGCTGCTGTGGTTCCACAGGGTTTCCCCTAAAATCAAGCACACGGTCACGGAACGTGGCCCTGAGTCCCCTTCAACAGCAGCCTGACAACTGCATGGCCTGTGACAGGCAGGCTCCTGTTGAGGCGTCACCCTCGTGACCTCACGGCTCACCGCGTACTCAGAGCAGATGCCAACAGGAGGGGAGGGTGGCACTCTGGTGCTCGTAAAGGAGCAGCACGCAGAGGTGGCGGACACATGTCCTGCCCGTGTATGGAGATTCGGTGGCGATACGCCAAACGCTGACAGCCTCATTCCTGGGAACCACAGAGTTCCCCCTTCTTTTTCTCCTATCTGTGTATCCTAGAACATCTAGGGCCAATGCTGACCCTCCCGGCCGAGTGGATGAAACCTGACCTCACCCACCTCTCGAAGCCCCTGCCTCCTGCTGGGGTTGCAGGCGTGCCCTTGGTGCCATGCAGGCCCCAGCTGAGTGGCCCCTTCCTCTGCCCTCCACATAGAAGGCAAGAATGGAGGTGTGCGCTCGGAGGTGGATCTACTGACCACAGGTCCCAGTGCAACTCCTTACGCACATACAATCTCATCCAGACCTTTTTTTAAAGACAGATTCCTTGATTCTTAAAATGTTTTCAGCCTGCTCTTTATTCTCCTCCATATCCTTAAAATGACAGCTTGTAAGGGAAATATGAACATTCACCAAATCTAGGCACAGAATCTTCCAGACCGCGACGAGGTGCAAGGAGCGCGCGCGCGCACACACACACACACACACACACACACACACACACACACACACACACACACACACACACACACACACACACACACACACACACACACACACACACACACACGGAGGCCCCCCCCGCCACACACACACGGCCCCGCGCACCACGCATTCTTTAGGCACAGAATTCTTCCAGACTGCGACGAGGTGCAAGGAGCACACACACACACACACACGGCCCCGCGCACCACGCATTCTTTCCCTCGTGCTTCCACGAGGCTGGCTCCGCTGGGGCTCGGAGACCTGTACCCTCAGGGTTAGGGGCACTGACAGGCCCCGATCTCCCCTGACGGGCTGAGTGCAGGTTCATGTTCTGGGCTCGCCCTGGGCACTGCCACCAATGACACCCCAGGAGCAGCCGGCGGCCAAGCCGCTCCTCCTCTCTGCTACCCCACAGCAGGTGACATCGGACTGCCCGTGTGTGTTACAGCCCACCAGCAAGGTGTAACGGGAGGTAACAGACACAGTGCAGCTGAAGGCAGCCGAGGCGCGTGCCTTCCACACGCTTGCAGCCTCACTTGGAGGTTCTCCCCATAACCTTCCTTCCCATCCAGCCACCCTCAAGATCACAGGGCTGAGCCTCGTCGGGGCCTCCTGGCACTGGCCCTCAGGGTGAGGCGGCTCAGGTGAGAGGCCCTCGGTGAGAACCCCGCCGCCTGGCTGGCCTACCTGTGAACAAGTCGACTGCAATGAAAGAACTGGGTCTGCCCACAAGGACGCAGGCAGAAGGTACCTCACTGCCTCTTGGCTGGGACACAGCACACTCCATGAGGGCCACGTCTTGGGCCACAGGTCTCTCCCAGAGCGTGCTGCCGTTGGCCCCCGACACAGCAGCTGCAAAGGTGCAGGGAGAGGAAAAGCCTGTAGGGAGAGACACCGGCACCTCACTGTTGCAGCATCTGGGCAGGCAGGCCGGCCAGCCCCAGCATGTGCTCTTCCAGGTCTGTCTTCCTCACACCTCTCCTAGGCCACAGCCCCTCCCTCCCAGGCGGATCTCCTTTATCTTGCAGGCTCCCAGGGCTCTAATGCTGACCCCACGGGGGCTCAGTGGCCAGGGCGGTGCTGGGACCGGGCTTCCAGGCCTCTTTCTGGTCCTGCCGGGAAGGATGACGAGATGGGTTCCAGAACCACCACCATCTGCTTCCCTCAAACACTGAAAGTGAGAGGGTGACCCAAAACAACGATTCCTCCTTCTACAGGGAGCTCCTCCTTTTTCATATAAAATGAAATTACCTTCGTCCACACAGGATCGGTTGAAATTGTTGCTGCTGTTGGTGTTTTTATAAAGAAAAAGAACATCTTGGATCCTGTCCCTGTTTATATCATCCACAGCCAGAAAGTCATAGATAACTGAAAGAGAAAACCACAGACTATACTCCGCGGGCCATGCCTGGTTTCCAGGAACGATCAGGTCCAGCACGACCTACTTCTCTGCTCCATGGAACCTGCCACTGTGAGGGCACCCAATGAGGACAGTGGCTTCTTCCTCACTAGGATGAGTATTTCCTTCCTGAACACCAGAGGGTGGACACTAATGCCCAGTGTTAACCTTCAGAAAGGAACAAGCAGGACATCTGGGCATTAAGAATGGATGTTCTGGCACCTTCTGTTCAGGGATAAATCCCTCCCTAGACCAGGGGGCATCTAGACAGTCCACACTGCACACTCCTCAGGGTTTACACTTCCTTTCATTCAAGGACTCAAGTGATAAACTTTATGCCCTAAAATCAAACACCAAAAGAGTGAAGTTGGCCGGGCGAGGTGGCTCACGCCTGTAATCCCAGCACTTTGGGAGGCCGAGGAGGGCAGATAACGAGGTCAGGAGATTGAGACCATCCGTGCCAAAGTGTGAAACTCTATCTCTACTAAAAATACAAAAAATTAGCTGGGTGTGGTGGCACCTGCCTGTAATCCCAGCTACTTGGGAGGCTGAGGCACGAGAATCGTTTGAACCCAGGAGGCAGAGGTTGCAGCGAGCGAGATTGCACCACTGTACTCCAGCCTGGCCGACAGAGCGAGAGTCCATCTCAAAAAACAAAACAAAACAAAAACAAAAAAAATAGGCCGGGCGAGGTGGCTCACGCCTATAATCCTAGCACTTTAGGAGGCCGAGGCGGGTGGATCATAAGGTCAGGAGTCCAAGACAAGCCTGGCTAATATGGTGAAACCCTTTCTCTACTAAAAATACAGAAATTAGCCAGGCGTGGTGGCGGGCGCCTATAGTTCCAGCTACTCGGGAGGCTAAGGCAGGAGAATTGCCTGAACCCAGGAGGTGGAGGCTACAGTCAGTTGAGATTGAGCCACTGCACTCCAGCCTGGGCGACAGAGCAAGACTCCATCTCAAAAAAAAAAAAAAAAAAAAAAGAATAAAGTTGAACCCCACCCCCCCTTATTTTAGAGACAGGGTCTGGCTACGTTGCCCAGGCTGGCCTTGAACTCCAGGCCTCAAGTGATCCTCCTGTCTCAGCCTCTGAAACTGCTGGGATTACAGGTGTGAGCCACTGCGCCCAGCATGAAGTTGGATCTTTACGTCATGCATAAAAATGAACTCAAAATGAATAAAAGACCTAAACATAAGAGCTAAAATTATAAAACTCTTAGAAAAAAAACAGGGAAAAATGTTCATGACAAGGGATCTGGTGATGGTTTCTTTGATACAAAAGCACAGGAGGCCGAGTGTGGTGGCTCACGCCTGTAATCCCAGCACTATGGGAGGCCGAGGCAGGTGGATCACCTGAGGTCAGGAGTTTGAGACCAGCCTGGCCAATATGGCGAAACCCCGTCTCAGTGAGCTGAGATCACGCCACTGCACTCCAGCCTGGATGACAGAGCAAGACTGTCTCCAAAAAAAAAAAAAAAAAAAAGCACAGGAAAGAAAAAATAGACTTCATTGAAACTAAAAGCTTTTATGCATCAAAGGACACTATCAAGAGAGTGAAAAGGCCGGGCGTGGTGGCTAACACGGGTAGTCCTAGCACTTTGGGAAGCCAAGGCAGGCAGATCACTTGAGGTCAGGAGTTTGAGATCAGTCTGGCCAACATGGTGAAACCACGCCTCTACTAAAAATACAAAAGTTATGGCCGAGCGTGGTGGCACGCGCCTGTAATCCCAGCACTTTGGGATGCTGAGGCAGGCGCATCACCTAAGGTCGGGAATTCAAGACCAGCCTGACCAACATGGAGAAACCACGTTTCTACTAAAAATACAAAATTAGCCGGGTGTGGTGGCACATGCCTGTAGTTTCAGCTACTCAGGAGGCTGAGGCAGGAGAATCACTTGAATCCGGGAGGCGGAGATTGTGGTGAGCCGAGATCGGGCCATTGCACTCCAGCCTGGGCAACAAGAGAGAAACTCTGTCTCAAAAAAAAAAAAAAAAAATTAGCCAGGCATGGTAGCCTGTGCCTGTAATCCCAGCTACTTGGGAGGCTGAGGCAGGAGAATCGCTTGAACCTGGGAGGCAGAGGTTGCAGTGAGCCACGATTGCGCCATTGCACTCTCCAGCCTGGGGTAGAAGAGCAAAACTCCATCTCAAAAATAAATAAATAAATAAAAATAAATTATTTTTAATTTTTAAAAATGGGCAAAAGACTGCAATAACAGACATTCACCAAAGAAGATACAAGAATGGCTAAAACTCACATGAAAAGAGGGACCCAACATTTTCAGTCACTGGGAGATTCTAATTCACACCCACTAGCATGAGTGTAATAAAAAGACAGACAATAACAAGAAACTAAAGGCCTCCTCAGCATTGCAGTAGGAATGGAAAATGGTCAAATGGTGCAGTCGCTTTAGAAAACAGCTTGTCAGCTCCTCAGAAAGTTAAACATAAACTTACCGTATGGTTCAGCAATTCCACTCCTAGCAATCTACCCAAGAGAAATGAAAACATATCCACACGAAGATCTGCACGTGAATGTTCACGGCAGAATTACTCATAAGAGTCTCAACTGAGAGCCATCCAGGTGATCGTCAGCCAACCCTCCCAGGAGCCCTGCTCAGCAACGGAAAGACACAGGCAGACCACGACACAAAGGAACGGCAAAACATCACGCTAAGTGAAGGAAGTCACACTCCTTCACTTACATACTGTATGATTTCACTTCTAAGAAATGTCTAGAGGCCAGGCGTGGTGGCTCACACTGGTAATCCCAGCACTTTGGGAGACTTAAGCGGGTGGATCACCTGAGGTCGGGAGTTCAAGACCAGCCTGACCAACACGGAGAAACCCCATCTGTACTAAAAATACAAAATTAGCTGGGCGTGGTGATGCATGCCTGCAATCCCAGCTACTCGGGAGGCTGGGGCAAGAGAATCACTTGAACCTGGGAGGTGGCGGTTGTGATGAGCGGAGATTGTGCCGTTGCACTCCAGCCCGGGCAACAAGAGCAAAACTCCGTCTAAAAAAAAAAAAAAGACTAATCTTTGGAGACAGGAGACTAGGTTGCCCAGGGCTAGGAGATGAGGGAACAGGGAGTGATGGCAAAGGTAATGAGGAATTTTCTTTTTTTGAGACAGGGTCTCCCTCTGTCACCCAGGCTGGAGTGCAGTGGCCCGATCACAGCTCACTGCAGCCTCAACCTTCCAGGTGTAAGTGATACTCCTACCTCAGCCTCCCAAGTAGCTGGGACCCCAGCTGCATGCCACCACGCCTGGCTGATTTTTGTATTTTTTGTACAGATGCGGTCTGTGCCCAGCCTCTTGAGGAATCTTTTAGGGATGATGGAAATATTCTAAAACGGAATTGTACTGACAACTACATAACTCTCCCAATTGCCTACAAATCACTGAATTGGGCCAGGTGTGGTGACTTACGCCTATAATCCCAGCACGTTGGGAGGCTGAGGGAGGAGGATCACTTAAAATCAGGAGTTCAAGAGCAGCCTGGCTAACATGGTAAAACCCCATCTTTACCAAAAATACAAAATTAGGGCCAGGCGCTGTGGCTCACACCTATAATCCCAGCACGTTGGGACGTCAAGGTGGGTGGATCACGAGATCAAGAGTTCAAGACCAGCCAGGTGCAGTGGCTCACGCCTGTAATCCCAGCGCTTTGGGAGGCCGAGGCAGGCGGATCACCAGGTCAGGAGTTCGAGACCAGCCTGACCAACATGGTGAAACCCGGTCTCTACTAAAAATATAAATATTAGCCGGGCGTGGTGGCATAGGCGGATCACGAGGTCAGGAGATGGAGACCATCCTGGCTAACATGGTGAAACCCTGTCTCTACTAAAAAATACAAAAAAGTAGACAGGCGTGGTGGCAGGTGTCTGTAATCCCAGCTACTCGGGAGGCTGAGGCAGCAGAATGGCATGAACCCAAGAGGCAGAGCTTGCAGTGAGCCAAGATCGCGCCAACTGCACTCCAGCCTGGGCGACAGAGCGAGACTCCGTCTCAAAAAAAAAAAATTTTTTTGAACACAAACTGACCCTAAGTGAGGTTTCAATAAGAAACCCTATTGATGGCATTGGAGAAGCCCTGAATTCTCTGCCAGGAAACACTGAGGCTGTCAGTGCTCACGCCCACTGACGTGGGTGACTGCAGCTGCTGTTCTCCTAGAAGCAGAATGTCCTGACTAAGGTTGATTCCATTGCTTTTCATAACGGCCAAGACTCCAGAATTGCAAGGTCAGGAGACAGGAATGAATGCGTGCTTTCCTTTCACTAACCAGGATGTGAGCTGGGTCACCCTAACAAGACTGGACCATACGAGCTGGTGCATGTTTTTTACATTTTATGACAGCCTTCTCTCTATCTTTCACCCAGAAGCTCTGTTTCATTAAATTTTTTAATTTAGAAAAATACCCAAACGGGCTACTTTTGTTTATTTACCCAACTCATCCTTCCTAAAAAACGGAGAACTGGCTGGGTGCGGTGGCTCACGCCTGTAATCCCAGCACTTTGGGAGGCTGAGGCAGGCAGACCACGAGGTCAGGCGATCGAGACCATCCTCGCTAACACCGTGAAACCCCGTCTCTACTAAAAATACAAAAAATTAGCCGGGCGTGGTGGCGGGCGCCTGTAGTCCCAGCTACTCAGGAGGCTGAGGCAGGAGAATGGCGTGAACCCGGGAGGCGGAGCTTGCAGCGAGCCAAGATTGTGCCACTGCACTCCAGCCTGGGCCACAGAGGGAGACTCCGTCTAAAAAAAAAAAAAAAAAAAAGGAGGGGGAGAACTGAGGCCGGATGTGGTGGCTCATGCCTGTAATCCCAGCACTTTGGGAAGTCGAAGTGGGCAGATCACCTGAGGTCAGGAGTTCAAGACCAGCCTGACTAACATGGAGAAATCCTATCTCTACTAAAAATACAAAATTAGCCAGGCGTGGTGACACATGCCTGTAATCCCAGCTACTTGGGAGGCTGAGGCGGGAGAACTGCTTGAACCCAGGAGGCGGAGGTTGCGGTGAGCTGAGATGGCACCATTGCACTCCAGCCTGGGCAACAATAGTGAAACTCTGCCTCAAAAAAAAAAAAAAAAAAAAAAAAAAGGGAGAACCAAGAGTGAGCCACAGTGCTTCCCTGGCAGCGTTTCCATGTTTACTTAAAGGCTGCTCGGCCGGGCACAGTGGCTCATGCCTCTAATCCCAGCACTTTGGGAGGCCAAGGTGGGTGGATCACCTGAGGTCAGGAGTTTGAAACCAGCCTGACCAACATGGAGAAACCCTATCTCTACTAAAAATACAAAATTAGCTGGGCGTGGTACTGCACGCCTGTAATCCCAGCTATTTGGGAGGCTGAGGCAGTAGAATCGCTTGAACTCCAGAGGCAGAAGTAGCAGTGAGCTGAGACTGTGCCATTGCACTCCAGCCTGGGCAACAAGAGCGAAACTCCGTCTCAAAAATAAAAAGGTTGCTCTATCGCCCCCTAAAACTCCAGAAAAACCTTGGACATAGAACTGGCAGCCACTTGGGGTTGATTCACTGTTTAAAGGCCACTTCTAGACTCACAGACACAGTTCTGCCCCCTCCGCCCCATCCCCTGGGAAGAGCTGCTTTGGACACCACGGGGCGGGGAAGCCGAGGCTCACCAGCGGCACTGTAGTCTATCCTCCACATTCGCTGTGACGCTGGCCGGTCTGGACATGGGATGACGAATGAGACGATGAACACCACGAAAAGGCAGAGAAACAATGAAAGAAAAAACGCCGCCGCTCGGCACCGGGAAAGCCGGGACTGTGGAGGCGCGCTTTTCACGTTATCCTCATTTTTTGATGCATTTCCCAGATTTTCCTGCGATTTTCTTTCTTCATTTTTCAAGGGGTGGATTTCGGCTTCTAAGTCCTTGTGGTCCAACATCACGGGCACATCCCAAAGTTTAACTCCTGGTCACTGTGTCGATAAAGCAAGAGGTCGGCGAGGCCAGCAGTCCCATGGCACAAAGCTGCAGCACAGAGGGGTCTGCTGGCATCAGCTTCTTGGGGAGCTGGGGAGCTGGCTGCAGCTGTAACTATGGGCCATCAGCCCAGGAAATAAAAGCTAAATAAATGTTTAGGGTGTCAGTCTTAACAGATTATACTTAAGAAGTCTCTAATTAATGTGGAAAGGCAAATTAGCTGTGTAGAGCCAGCAGGCAGGAACTATTTTCATCCAGAACACACTGGTGCTTCCTGCCTGCCGAACCCAGGAAATGCTGAATGAGCTCCAGGGCAGTGCTGGGCCAGGGCTGAGGACGCTGAAACCCACACCCAGCATGTTAACTAAGCCCCACCCACTCAGCCTCTGAGCATATCTGAGCCACCTTCCACCAGCCTCAAGCACAGATGGAAAAGGTGACCCAGGTGCGCACACATGGACTCCCTGGAGGGCCACAGACCCAAAATTCAAAGTACCCGGGGTGAAGATGGGCTCTGGGCGGGCAGCCTTGCACCTCCCTAGCTGTGTGACCAGGACGTGTGCTTTGACTGAACTGTGCCTCAGTTTCCTTATCTGTAAAAGAAACAATATCTACTTTAGAAGCCTGTTCTAAGGATTAAATAATTAAATGCAGCTGGGCGTGGTGGCTCACACCTGTAATCCCAGTACTTGGGGAGGCCAAGGCGGGCGGATCATGAGGTCAGGAGATCGAGACCATCCTGGCTAACATGGTGAAACCCCGTCTCTACTAAAAATACAAAAAATTAGCAGGGCATGGTGGCGGGCACCTGTAGTCTCCAGCTACTTGGGAGGCTGAGGCAGGAGAATGGCGTGAACCCGGGAGGCGGAGCTTGCAGTGAGCCGAGATCACGCCACTGCACTCCAGCCTGGGCGACAGAGTGAGGCTCTGGCTCAAAAAAAAAAAAAATTAAATGCATTAAATTATAAGTACTTATTAAAGTACTTATAAGATCATCTGATACACAGTAAACATTCAAACACTACCTAATTATTATTAATAAAATATGTTCATGGATAAGCACAGACTAACTAGAAAAAAATAAAATAAAATATATTCAAACAGAAGTCTGCAGGGGAGGACAGGGGACAGCTGTGTTGAGCGAGCTCGGTGCTGGGAGTAACTTCTGAGCCCCGATTCTGAGGGGAAAAACATGCCCTCTCCTTGGCCTGGTTCCTGCTGGCCGGACCGGGGGTGGATGTGGTGGGGAAACCGGCAGTTGCTGTCTTAGAAACCAAAACGGAAAACACATTTGAAGAAGGGAAAGGCACAGGGCCCCTGATATCTGCCAACCAGCACCACCCAGCCTGAGCTGCTTTGACTGTATAAAACGAGGAAAAAACAAACTTCCATTTTGTCTCAGGCAAGATTTTTGTTATTTTGGTCCCTTTTAAACAACCAAACCGATGTCCTAACATATCATACTGAGAGACTGGACATGATCATGCAGATTTGAGGTAAAACCTTCACCTACCCAAAAAGGAAGTCAACAGTTCACAGCAAAGGGAGGGGTGAAAGAGGGCGTGCGGAGGTAGTGAGGGAGCGCGAGGAAAAGCTGAGCTGAAAGCCGCACCCTCTGGGGAAGGGTCAGGGAGACACAAAGATAAGGGACTGCTGGCTTTTGTTTTAAACTGTTCACTTGGACTTTGTCTTTTCCTAATTATCTAATAAAAGTAATTCACTTAATAACCTGTGTATGACACTAGAATGGCTTTAATTTTAAAAGGGAAAAACGACGAATCTGGGTGAGGATATGGAGAAATCAGAACATCGTACATTGCTGGTGGGACTGTAAAATGATGCAGCTGCTGTGAAAACAGTCTGGCAGATCCTCAAAAAGTTAAACAGAACTACCATACTCTCCAGCAAGTCCAGTCCTAGGTAGACACCCACAAGAATTAAAAACAGAGACTTGCTGGCTGGGCACAGTGGCTCACGGCTGTAATCCCAGCACTTTTGAGAGGCCGAGGAAGGCAGATCCCAAGGTCAAGAGATTGAGACCATCCAGGACAACATGGTGAAAACCCTGTCTCTACTAAAAATACAAAAATTAGCTGGGCGTGGTGGTGGGTGCCTGTAGTCCCAGCTACTCGGGAGGCTGAGGCAAGAGAATGGCTTGAACCTGGGAGGCAGAGGTTGTAGTGAGCCAAGATCGCGCCACTGCACTCCAGCTTGGGTGACAGCAAGACTCTATCTCCAAAAAAAAACCAAAAAAAACCCACAGAAAAACAGAGACATGGCCAGCACGGTGGCTCATGCCTGTAATGCCAGTACTTTGGGAGGCCAAAGCAGGAGGATCCCTTGAGGATTGCTCAAGGCTGCAGTGAGCTCTGATCATGCCACCGCACTCTAGCCTGGGCAACAGAGTGAGACCCCATCTCTCTCTTTTTTTTTTTCTCATTCTGTTGCCCAGGCTGGAGTGCAGTGGCGTGATCTCGGCTCACTGCAAGCTCTGCCTCCCCCGTTCACGCCATTCTCCTGCCTCAGCCTCCCGAATAGCTGGGACTATAGGCGTCCGCCAGCATGCCTGGCTAATTTTCTGTATTTTTAGTAGAGACGGGGTTTCACCATGTTAGCCAGGATGGTCTCGATCTCCTGACCTCGTGATCCACCCGCACTGGCCTCCGAAACTGCTGGGATTACAGGCGTGAGCCACCACGCCCGGCCAAGACCCCATCTTATAAAAAAAAAAAAAAAAAGCCTGGCTAGGCATGGTGGCTTATGCCTGTAATCGCAGTACTTTGGGAGGCCGAGTGAGTGGAGTGCTTGACCTCAGGAGTTTGAGACCAGCCTGGGCAACGTGGCGAGACTCTGTCTCTACTAAAAATACCAAAAAAATTAGCTGGGTATGGTGGCGCTCGCCTGTGGTCCCAGCTACCCGGAGGCTGGGGTAGGAAGATCACTAGAGCCCAGGGGGGTGGAGGCTGCAGTGAGCTGAGATCATGCCACTGCACTCCCACCTGGGTGACAGAGCAAGACCCCATCTCAAAAAAAAAAAAACAACAACAACAACAAAAAAAACCCCACTGCAGAGGCTCAAACAAAAACTTGTAAATAAATGTTCATATTGGTTCATTATTAACAACAGCCAAAACGTAGAAACAACCCAGATGTCCAACAACGTATGAACGTATCGGCCGGGCGCAGTGGCTCACGCCTGTGATCCCAACACTTTGAGAGGCCAAGGCGGGAGGATCACGAGGTCAGGAGTTTGAGACCAGCCTGGCCAATATGGTGAAAGCCATCTCTACTAAAAATACAAAAATACTAGCCGGGCATGGTGGCGGGCGCCTGTAATCCCAGCTACTCGGGAGGCTGAGGCAGGAGAATTGCTTGAACCCGGGAGGTGGAGGTTGCAGTGAGCCAAGATTGCATCATTGCACTCCAGCCTGGGCAATAGAGGGAGACTCCTTCTCAAAAACAAAACAAAACAAAACAAAACAAAACATATGAATGGATAAACAAAATGTGGCCTATCCATAATACAATTACACCATAATGCAGTGGTGTGTTTTTCAGCCATGGTAAAAACTAAAATTCTGACACATTATAAAATTATGCTAAATGCAATGACTGGGACACGAAGCTCACCTGTGGTGTGAAACGCCCAGAACAGGCAAATCCACAGAGGCAGGGAGTAGACTTGTGGGTGCCAGGTGCGGAACAGGGAGAGTTGGGAGTGACTGCTATGGGCCGTGGGGTTTCTTTGTGGGATGATGAAAATAGTGGTGACGGTTACAAAATGCTGTGATTATACCAAACGTTACTAACGGCAAATTTTATGTTATGTGTATTTTGCCACAATAAGAAAAAATGTGTGCATTCTCCTAGGTGCTGAGGCTTAAGTTTTAACATCTTGGAAGTCAGAAAAGGTGTGCTTATCAAAGGCAATGAGTCAGACCACGGAAAATCAAACAATGAGTCATGACCAAGGACCTCATTAAACCCAAGCAGCTGGCATGGGGGTGGGGAAGGCAGGGCATGGGATGTCTAGAAAAGGTAACTAGGGAAAAAGCCAGCAACAGAACGTAGGAGTGTCTCATTGCCAGGGCCTGAGGGGCTGGGGCCAGGGCTTGAAGAAGAGGAGACGGACATTTGTTCAGCAAATCTAGCCACCATGTCCCCAAGGGAGGGATGTGTGAAATGTTTAAAACATAGATTCCTGCCTGGGCGCGGTGGCTCACGCCTGTAATCCCAGCACTTTGAGAGGCCGAGGTGGGAGGATCATGAGGTCAGGAGATCGAGACCATCCTGGCTAACACATTGAAACCCCGTGTCTACTGAAAATACAAAAAATTAGCTGGGTGTGGCGGCGTGCGCCTATAGGAGGCTGCAGCAGGAGAATGGCGTGAACCCGGGAGGCGGAGCTTGCAGTGAGCCGAGATCACACCACTGCACTCCAGCCTGGGCGACAGAGCGAGACTCCGTCTAAAAAAAAAATTAAAATAAATAAATAAATAAATAAATAAATAAATAAAACATAGATTCCTTTGGCAAAGGAAAGAAAATGAAGTAAGAACCCGAATGCTACAATTCTGGATTTCTATCTTTATGGCTTTAATCTTAAGAGCTTTAAAATTGCAGCCAAGAAATTCGAGCTCTGAGTCTCAGCTGTCCTCATCTGGTGGGAGCCAGAGCATCAAAGAAAACATGCAGGAAAGCACTACTCAAGGAGGGGGCATCAGTCGCCACCACCAGGAATCTGAAAACACGACCCATCCATCCATGGGCCCACGAGTCCTGACCTACCTGGTCGTGGGAGTGCCCGGAGGATGCGCTCGATGTGGGCTCCTGCTGGTGCATCTGGTCGTGAGCTGTGGACAGGGAATCTGTGCCTTCGCAAGCCCAGGTGGACCTAGGGATCATAAAGCCACTTGTCAAGCGCAGCTCAGGCAGCCTGCGAAGGTGTCAGGTCAGGAACTTAGATCCTCCCAAAGACATGACTCTCAGTGGTGGCTCCACATGAAAATAACTTGGGTGCTTTCACAATCCTGATGCCACACCCCAGAAGGACTAAATTGGCCACTCTGGGTGTGGGGTCCCAGTCAGGAGCGGCTGCTGGCACTCTCCAGCTGATTCCAGGGTGCAGCCAAGCAGAGAAGAACAGACTGAGAAGTCTGCCCTTGTTCGGTTCATCCCACTCTAACTAGCAGATGATGGCCAGACATCTCCTGACCCTCAAGGGGAGACTGCATCCCCCCACAGCCAGCCTGGAAGCAAGCAAGGCAAAGAGGAAAGGGCCTCTTCCTCTGAAGATGCCGCCCGGCCTGTGTTCTGGGTTTTCTGTTCCTTGGACTTCACAGCAAGCTTAGTGAAGTCAATCCAAATGCAGACCTCAAGCTAGTAAATTACATCACTCCCTTTCTTAATCATTCTTCTAATATCTAAGCTATGACCAAAGGACCCCGCAAGACAATTACTATGAATGTAGTTTGGATTTATAATTTTAAAAAATCAGTAATAAATATATCCAACATTTAAAAGGGCCGGGTGCAGTGCCTCACACCTGTAATCCCAGCACTTTGTGGGGCTGACACAGGTGGGTCGCTTGAGCCTAGGAGTTTGAGACCAGCCTGGGCAACATGGGGACACTTCATCTCTACCCAAAAATACAAAAATCAGCCAGGTGTGGTGGTGGGCACCTATAGTCCCAACTACTCAGGAGGCTGAGGCAGGAGGATTGCTTGAGCCCGGGAGGTCGAGGCTGCAGTGAGCCATGGCCAGGCCACTGCACTCCAGCCTGGGCAACAGAACAGGATCCTGTTTCAAAAAAACCCACAAAACTTAAGAAGTATAAAAGGGTAAATCTCCTTTCATCTTGTGGCTCCCAGGCTCAAGAGGGGAAGCATGGTACCGGCTTCATATGGGTCCTTCCAGAAGTATTCTCTATGTGGATAAGCATGGAGTATATAAAGTATACAATCTATATGAAAAAAATGTGACTAGAATGGTCGAGTTATAAGGTGGCCTCTAAAAATTAAAGGAAAAATAAAATTCAAACTACTTTCTTATCTCTACAGCATGATTTGTCATGTTAAATCAGACCAAACTGGGCATTCTGTGGCAGGGACAGTGTACTGTCATTTTCTCAATTCCTGCCTTTTGAATTGGAGAGCCTGGCTGAAAGCACAAACATTTCCCCCACGCAGGGACCATCTCTGTAACACGATTTAGAAGGACAAAGGGAAAGACCTCTCTAAATGCTCATTAGTAACACAGTTGGGGATTTGGGTCGTCTGTGTCTTGTGAGCATCTACAATTTGGCCAGTGTCCTCACCTGCAGAGCACAGTGAAATAAGACATGTCACATACGTCTGAGGGAAGACAGAAACAGCGGCTCAGAAGGCAAAGCCTCATTATAGGACGCAAAATAATGCAGGCAACTGACTTAATCAGATGAGCATCCACCTGAACCCAGCACTGGGCTCCACTCTGAGAGGGTTCCCAGACTGTCAGGCCCCGCAGTGCCTCCATGGGGACTCTCCCACCACTTGGGCAAACCCAGGTCAGGGTAGAAAATGGCACTGAACATTTTTGGGAGGATCATCATTTTAACTGACAAACACGGGTTTCTAAAACTGAGCAAGCCGTTGAGGCATTTGTGAAAAACACAGACTGATCTAAGATCAAAAGAGTTTGTGAGAAACTGGTTTAAAAATCATTAATAAGGCCGGGCGTGGTGGCTCACGCCTGTAATCTCAGCCCTTTGGGAGGCCGAGGCGGGCGGATCACCTGAGGTCAGGAGTTCGAGACCAGCCTGGCCAACATGGTGAAACCCCGTCTCTACTAAAAAATACAAAATTAGTCGGGCGTGGGGGCAGGCACCTTAATCCTAGCCACTTGGGAGTCAAGGGCAGGAGAACTGTTTGAACCTGGGAGGCAGAGTTTGCAGTCAGCCGAGACTGAGCCATTGCACTCAAGCCTGAAGGACAAGAGCAAGACTTCTCTTAAAAAAAAAAAATCATTAATAAGGCTGGGAGTGTTGTCTCATGTCTATAATCCCAGCACTTTGCCAGGCCGAGGCACATAGATAGCTTGAGTTCAGTTCAAGACCAGCCTGGGCAACACAGTGAGACCCTGTTTCTAAAAAGAAAGAAAAAGAAAATCAGCCAGCTGTGGTGGCACACGCCTGTGGTCTTAGCTACCCAGGAGCTGAGGCGGGAGGATCACTTGAAGACAGGAAGTTAAGGCTGCAGTGAGCTGTGATCATGCCACTGCCCTCCAGCCTGGTGACACAGAGTAAAGCTCTGTCTCAAAACAAAACAAAACAGAATAAAACATCAATAAAAAAACAACAAAATCATCAATCAATCAATTAAAAAACCACCAACTGACAGGGCATGGTGGTTTGCGCCTGTAATCCCAGCACTTTCGGAGGCCGAGGCAGGCAGATCACGAAGTCAGGAGATCAAGACCAGCCTAAACAACATGGTGAAACCCCACCTCTACTAAAATACAAAAATTAGACGAGTATGGTGGCATGTGCCTATAATCCCAGCTACTCAGGAGGCTGAGGCAGGAGAATCACTTGAGCCTGGGAGGCAGAGGTTGCAGTGAGCCAAGATGACGCCACTGCACTCCAGCCTGGGCAACAGAGCAAGACCCCCAGAAAGAAAAAAACAAACAAAAAAAACATCAATCGATCAAAAAAAAAACCACCAGCTGGCCGGGCATGGTGACTCATGCCTGTAATACCAGCACTTTGGGAGGCCAAGGCCGGCGGATCACAAGGTCAGGAGATTGAGACCATCCTGGCTAACACAGTGAAACCCCATCTCTACTAAAAATACAAAAAATTAGCCGGGTGTGGTGGCGGGCGCCTGTAGTCCCAGCTACTCAGGAGGCTGAGGCAGGAGAATGGCGTGAACCCGGGAAGCAGAGCTTGCAGTGAGCCGAGATCGCACCACTACACTCCAGCCTGGGCGACAGAGCAAGACTCTGTCTCAAAAAAAAAAAAAAAAAAAAAAAAACCCACTAGCTACTCAGGAGGCTGAGGCAGGAGAATTGCTTGAACCCAAGAGGCAGAGGGTGCGGTGAGCCGAGACTGCACCACTGTGCTCCAGCCTGGGTGAGAGTGAGACCCTGTCTCAAAAAAAAAAAAAATCCACCAATCAAGATAAACTCCAAATGAATTAAAAATGTAAACATTATTATTATTATTATTATTTTTTTTGAGACAGAATCTTCTCTGTCACCTAGGCTGGAGTACAATGGTGTGATCTTGGCTCACTGCAACCTCTGCCTCCTGGGTTCAAGCGATTCTCCTGCCTCAGCCTCCTGAGTAGCTGGGACTACAGGCACCCACCACCACACCCAGCTAATTTTTGTATTTTTAGTAGAGACAGGGTTTCACCATGATGGTCAGGCTGGTCTAGAACTGCTGACCTTGTGATCTGCCCACCTCAGCCTCTCAAAGCGCTGGGATTACAGGCGTGAGCCACTGCACCTGGCCAAAAATGTAAACATTATTTTTAACAAACATTAAACTAAAAGAAAATAGAAGAGAATGTTTATGTATTGTTAGGGAAAGTCTTGAAAGCATGACCCCAAAGGCGGAAATCATTAAGAAAAACACTGATGGACTAAATATATTATGAAATGTCTAACCCAAGCTTGTCCAACCCTCGGCCCAGGATGGCTTGAAGTGTGGCCTAACACAAATTCATAAACTTTCTTAAAACATTCAGAGATTTTTTTGCAGTTTTTTTTTCAGCTCATCAGCTATCATTAGTGTTAGTGTACTTTATGTGTGGCCCAAGACAATTCTTCCAGCGTGGCCCAGGGAAGCCAAAAGATTGTTGTTAGCTCCACAGAGCAAACCAGGATAAATATTCTTAGGGTTTTCACAAACCCACAAAAGAAAGGCAAGGACCCCAGTGGGGAAACAGGAAATGAATTCATAACTGGGCAATTCACTGAAGAGCACACGCCAGTGGCTGGTGCCCACGGGAAACACGCTCAGTCTCACTCATAGACACAGCAGGACCAATGACATTAACAGAAGTTAAGCATTTCATTTTATTTGATCTTGAGACAGGGTCTCACTCTGTGGCCCAGGCTGGAGGACAGTGGTGATCTAGGCTCACTGCAACCTCCACCTCCTGGGTTCAAGAGATTCTCCCACCTCAGCCTATCAAATAGCTGCGACCACAGGTGTGCATCACCGCGCCGGGCAAATTTTTGTATTTTTTGTTGAGACGGAGTTTCGCCATGTTGCCCAGACTGGTCTCGAACTCCAGGGCCCAAGTGATCCGCCTGCCTCAGCCTCCCAAAGTGTGGGCCACACTCAGCCTAAAAGTTAAGCATTTTAAAATGTGTTAGTGAGAATATAGGATAACAGGTCTGCAGTACAACAGTCGTGGGAATTTGAAATGGTAGTTATTGGTCGAGCGTGATGGCTCACGCCTGTAATCCCAGCACGTTGGGAGGCTGAGGCGGGCAGATCACCTGAGGTCGGGAGTTTGAGACCAGCCTGACCAACATGGAGAAACCCCATCTCTATTAAAAATACAAAAAAAAAAAAATTAGCCAGGCGTGGTGGTGCATGCTTGTAATCCCAGCTACTAGGGAGGCTGAGGCAGGAGAATCACTTGAACCTGGGAGGCAGAGGGTGCAGTGAGCCGAGATCGTGCCATTGCACTCCAGTCTGGGCAACAAGAGCAAAATTCCATCTCAAAAAAAAAAAAAAAGATGTTACCATTCAGGAAAGCAGACTGCAGGGTCCAGCCCTGTGCTATTTTTACAACCTTTTGTGAATCTATAAGTAATCCAAAATAAAAAGTATAAAATAAAAAATCAAAAGAGAAAAGAAAACCGTTAGTAAGGGGGGTGGGGTCAGAGGTTCATGTAAGTTTTAGAGGAAGAACCAGCTTCTCCACAGGCAGCTTGGTTTGTGCCTCAAAGCTACCTTAATATGAAGCTATTTTGTTCCAAAGGCAGGAGTCCTTTTAGTGTTTTGTTTATTTTTGGAAGAATATCAATAGTGGAGTTTTGTGGTAGCCTGAAGAAATACTGAAAGAAGAGCCAAATCCCTGGCATGTTACAATTCTCCATTACAAAATAATCACCAGCTTCCTCAAAACCATCCATTAAAATCATTTTCCGGCCGGGCGCGGTGGCTCACGCCTGTAATTCCAGCACTTTGGGAGGCCAAAGCGGGCGGATCACGAGGTCAGGAGATCGAGACCATCCTAGCTAACACGGTGAAACCCCGTCTCTACTAAAAATAGAAAAAATTAGCCGGGCATGGTGGCGGATGCCTGTAGTCCCAGCTACTTGGGAGGCTGAGGCAGGAGAATGGCGTGAACCTGGGAGGCGGAGGTTGCAGTGAGCCGAGATCACACCACTGCACTCCAGCCTGGGCAACAGAGCAAGACTCCGACTCAAAAAAAAAAAAAAAAAATCATTTTCCTTTCCACTGTGGGGAAAAAACAGATATGCACAGCATTTATAATAATACTCCCCAAATACTTACCTGAGCAAATGCCAGAGTTTAAAAGGGGTCATCTCCAAAGTCAGACAATGTGGTGACAATGAAAATGCCCCAAGGGGCAGGAACTCTTACTGCTATACAGCCTCTGCACAAGCTTTCACATCGGCCTGGCCACAGAAAAGGGGTGTGTGTTTAACACTACTAAGGCCTGTCTTTGGAAAATTAAAAAGCTGGTCAGGAATTCCTTCACAGGATCTCCAGGTAAGACTTCCTTTTTGGAAACTTGACTCAGCCACCAGAAATAGGGGTAGTTATTAAAAGCCACAACAGCAAGGCAGCCAAAGCCAGGCAGTTCACGATTCAACCAGTTTGAAAATAAGGACACCATCAGATAGGTCCAAAGATTTGCTCATCAACGGCAAGAAGATATCAATGTTTTTCTCTACTGTGGTCATTAAAAATACCAGGAGCAGTAGCCAGAGCTTCAGGAACCTGATTGGCAGAGAAAATCCCCATGGACCCAGGTCAGAGAGACTTGAGCAGGGCACTGTCCTTGCTGTACTTTAGCATCCATACCATTGACCACAGAAAGTCAGGCCATGTGGCTATTTAAAAAAAACAGAAAACAGAACTCAACAAGCTAATAACCAAAAATTTAACTTCATGGCCGGGCAGGGTGGTTCGCACCTATAATTCTAGTGCTTTGGGAGGCTGAGGCAGGAGGAGGACTTGAGGCCAGGAGTTCGAGACCAGTTTAGGCAACATGGGGAGACCCCATTTCTATAAAAAGTAAAATAAAATTAGGTGTAGTGGCACGTGCTTGTAGTCCCAGCTACCTGGGAGGCTGAGGTGGGAGGTTAGCTTGAGCCCAAGAGGTTGAGGCTGCAGTGAGCTGTGATCATTATCACTACATTCCAGTTTGGGCAACAGAGTGAGACCCTGTTTCAAAAAAAAAAAAAAAAAAAAAGTGAGGGCTCAGAAAGAAAAAATTTGTCAATACGATACGTATTAATTAAGGTAAAAGATCTGACACGGGCTGGGCGTGGTAGCTCACGCCTGTAATCCCAGCACTTTGGGAGGCCGAGGTGGGTGGATCGCAAGGTCAGGAGTTCGAGACCAGTTTGGCCAACATGGTGAAACCCCATCTCTACTAAAAATACGAAAAATTAACCAGGCGCAGTGATGCGCATCAGTAATCCCAGCTACTCAGGAGGCTGAGGCAGGAGAATCGCTTGACCCCGGGGGGTAGAGGTTGCAGTGAGCTGAGACAGTGCCACTGCACTCCAGCATGGAAGACAGAATGAGACTCCGTCTCCAAAAAAAAAAAAAAAAAAAGGAGCTGACACCAAGAATAACTTGAAGAAACAAAGATAAACACAATACCTCATATATGGTTATTCAAACAGATTATTCCCCTGGCCTACAGAACTATCAGTAAGCCCGCGGTGACTTATGCCTATAATCCCAGCATTTTGGGAGGCCGAGGTGGACAGATCACTTGAGGACAGGAGTTCAAGACCAGGCTGGCCAACATGGTGAAACCCCGTCTCTACTAAAAATACAAAATTAGGTGGGTATGGTGGTGTCTGCCTGTAGTCTCAGCTACTGGGAAGGCTGAAGCACAAGAATCACTTCAGCCTGGGAGGTAGAAGATGCAGTGAGCCAAGATCGTACTACTGCACTCCAGCCTGGGTGATAGACCAAGACTCTGTCTCAAAAAAAAAGGACTATCAGTAAACCAGCTGTCCACTCTAGGCCACTGAGGCTGCCACACCTGTCTGTCCTCCAGGGAGTCCACAGGCTACCCAGTCCTGAGTGGAAACTCTGATTAGGGGGAAGAACAAAACAATCCAGCAACAGTTTGCACAGCTCATTAACATTTCGGCAGGGATGGGGCAGGAATACCACAGTCCGCACAGAAAGGAAGTGACAGGTCTCTCCCTTTTCTCCAAGGGTTTTTTCTTTAAGAAGTTTACTGAGTCACAGAGAACAGAAAATAAAAACAAAAGTCTCATTCTAATTGCTTTTTTTTTTTTTTTTTGAGACAGAGTCTCGCTCTGTTGCCCAGGCTGGTGTAGTGGTGCAATCTCGGCTCACTGCAACCTCCACCTCCTGGTTTCAAGCGATTCTCCTGCCTCAGCCTCCCCAGTAGCTGGGACTACAGGTGCCTGCCACCAAGCCTGGATAATTTTTTGTATTTTTAGTAGAGATGGGGTTTCACTGTGTTAGCCAGGATGGTCTGGATCTCCTGACCTCGTGATCCGCCCGCCTCGGCCTCCCAAAGTGCTGGGATTACAGGCCTGAGCCACCGCGCCCGGCCTTTAATATTTTTAATTGCTGAAATTTGATGAAAAATTTTTTTTTTTTGACACAGGGTCTTGCTCTGTTGTCCAGGCTGGAATGAAGTGGTGCAATCATGGCTCACTGCAGCCTTGAATCCCCCGGACTCAAGAGATCCTCCCGCCTCAGGCTCCCCAGTAGCAGGCATGCACCAGCTAATTTTTGTTCAGCCAATCTTTAAATTTTTTGTAGAAATGAGAGCCTCACTATGTTGCCCAGGCTCCTCTGTAACTCCTGGGTTCATGTGATCCTCCCACCTCTGCCTCCCAAAGTGCTAGAATTACAGGTGTGAACCACCGTGCCCAGCCTGAAGCAGACAGCTTTTTTTTTTTTCTTTCTTTTTGTGTAGACCTCCTCTGCGGTCAAGATAGTGTTTTAAGGCTAGGCGCAGTAGCATACGCTTGTAATCCCAGCAACTTTGGGAGGCTGCAGCAGGAGGCAGGAAGATCACTCGAGCTCAGGAGTTCGAGACCAGCCTGGGCAACATGGCAAAACCCCGCCTCTACAAAAAAATACAAAAACTAGCCGGGTGTGGTGGTATGTGCCTCTAGTCCCAGCTATGCGAGAGACTGAGGTTCCCTTGAGCCTGGGAGGTCAAGGCTCCAGTGAGCGGAGATCACACCACTGCATTCCAGTCTAGGCAACAGGGCAAGACCCTGTCTCAAAACAAAGAGAAGAAAAGTGTTTTAAATGGATATTTAGTTAATATTTAGAGGAAAACTATGATTATAGATTAATGTTACTATCTAGTTTCACCAGTTAGAAACAGAAACTGGAAGAATTTTGTCAATGGATTAAAAAAAATAATAATAAGCCCAGCTGGGTGTGGTAGCTCACAACTGTAATCCCAGCACTTTAGGAGGCCTAGGTGGCTGGATCACTTGAGGTCAGGAGCTTGAGACCAACCTGGCCAACATGGTGAAACCCTGTCTCTACTAAAAGTACAAAAATTAGCCGGCGTGGTGGCACGCGCCTGTAGTCCCAGCTACTAGGGAGGCTGAGGCAGGAGAATCGCTTTAACCCAGGAGGCAGAGGTTGCAGTGAGCCGAGATCGCACCATTGTACTCCAGCCTGGGCAACAAGAGCAAGACTCTGTCTCAAAAAAAAAAAAAAAAAAAAAAAAGGCCCAGATGCAGTGGCTCAAGCCTTAAATAACTTTGGGGTGACCCCCGCTGACCCTGGTTAACCACATTCCACCCCAGAGAACTCAGTATTTTTCTTTCAAAGCACTCATCATACTTCTCTTACCTGGCAGCAAGAAAGCTATTTAAGGCCAGGAAGATGTCTGCTGTGTCCCCTGAGCCAAATGGATGAAAGAGAATTTAAAAGACAAGTAAGATAGCTCACAATCAAGATCTGAATTTTCCGACAGACTTCATCATCCATAATCACTAACCAATCTTATAGCAAGCGTGCCCAAACGCTTGTCCCCAAATCCAGCTGCTATACACACAAATGACTTAAGAAATGTATTTACACAATGTGGCTGTGTCACCACCAAGAACACTCCGGGCATTTGACAGCAATTCAACAAGAACTTCAGAGACACCCACAACAGCCAATGAGGCAGATGTTTCAGCTGAGCAAAGCAGATGTCAGACAAGGACAGCTACTGTGTCCAGTTGTTTACAGCAAGCAGCTATTTCTCTCTCCACCAAGAATAATCTCAAGACAAAGAACAGACCCATAAACATTTTTCCAGAACCACTTTAAAGATCATGGTTCCATGACAAAGGCAAAAGTATCACAGCACATGCAGTCAGCACTCAAAAGCCCAAACACAAGTTCCTTTCCTTTGCAGAACTGAAAAACTTTTACAGTACTTGAGAAGAGCTCACGATGCCTCCTAAAAATAAGTTGAGGGCGAACAGCTGATAGGCAACTATTACACAGAATAAGTTTTGTAGTCTGTCCAGAAAATACCACGGGGTAAGCCTTTCTCCTGAATTCCAAGGCAGATTTCCTGCGACTCCCCCACAAATTAGTGTTAATTTTTTTTTTTTTTTTTGAGACGGGGCCTCGCTCTGTCACCCAGGCTGGAGTGCAGCGGCGCAATCTCCGCTCACTGCAAGCTCCGCCTCCCGGGTTCACGCCATTCTCCTGCCTCAGCCTCCCGAGTAGCTGGGACTACAGGTGCCCGCCACCACGTCCGACTAGTTTTTTTGTATTTTTAGTAGAGACGGAGTTTCACCACGTTAGCCAGGATGGTCTCGATCTCCTGACCTCGTGATCCACACGCCTCGGCCTCCCAAAAAGTGCTGGGATTACAGGCGTGAGCCACCGCACCCGGCACAATTTTTATTTATTTTTATTTTTATTTTCTTGAGTCAGAGTCTTGCTCTGTCGCCCAGGCTGGAATGCAGTGGTGCAATCTCAGCTCACTGCAACCTCCGCCTCCTGGGTTCAAGCGATTCTCCTGCCTCATCCTCCCGAGTAGCTGGGACTACACACGCCCGCCACCACGCCTGGCTAACTTTTGTATTTTGGTTTCATCATGTTGGCCAGCCTGGTCTCCAACTCCTGACCTCAAGTGATCTGCCTGCCTTGGCCTCCCAAAGTGCTGGGATTACAGGTGTGAGCCACCACACCCAGCCATGTTACTCATTTTTGTCCTTCATTAAGTAGGGGGCAGAGAAAGAAAAAGATAAAGTATAACTCTAAACTTGATCACTTCTGCTAAACTCTACAAGATAAGCCAGTTAATTAGGCCTTAGCTTCAATTTCTTTTTTTTTTTTCCTGATCCTTGCACAGCAGGGCTAACCCATGGGCAGTGTGCCAACAGTAGCCTCAATTTACTTCTTTTATCATTATTTTTTTAAACCTTTGATCCAGGTGTGGTGTCTCATGCCTATAATCTCAGCACTTCAAGAGGCAGAGGAGGGAGGACTACTTGAGCCCAGGAGTTTGAGACCAGCCTGGGC